>NC_045434.1:127801199-128113673 GCF_002776525.5 Piliocolobus tephrosceles | reverse complement strand
AAAATCTTTTTGAAAGATTTTTGAATTTGGGCAAGAAAGGATCTTGTAATTTGGAACATTATCTGTGTACCAGGAACTTTGCTAGATGTTCTTTTATTTTTTATTTTACTTTCATGCCAGCTCTGCGAGGTAAGTAGTGGTATTACCATTTTACAGAAGGTGAAACTTAAGGTTAACTTCTGTCATGTAAAGCTAAACTCTGATCTAGATTTGTGTGACTCCAAAACTTTTTTTGTGTGCCTCTAATGGATCTAATTTATCTAGAGATTTCTTAACCCTCTAGTGGGGGTCATTTACATCTTCAAGAAGCATTCATAAAATACTTTATAGAAAGCACTGTGCCTAGTTCTGGGTATACGTCCCCAACTGCCTAGAAATTGCTACACTGGATAGGATGTCTTGACTTGAGCTTAACATGTATTTGAACAGATATTTGTATTAGTCTATCATCCTGGTAGGAAATAGCACTCAAAAGGCTTAACTGAGGAGCTTTAAATAAACTTTTTATAAAGGTGTGGGCCTGGTCTGTTGAGCCAGCAATGGATGGTGTGTTACCCTAGAGCTAGTAACAGTTGGGAGCTGCTAGTAGTTAGGCCTTAAGGGCAAAGAGAGGCATTGGTTACTAGCCCCCTAAGCAGTAGCTGTAGGCAGAAAGGGCTGCGTACAGGATCTATGGCCTTTAGTAGGGGAATATAGCAAATTTACAGCAGAGTGGTGGAGGAATAAAAAATTTGACTTCTAGTCCTAATATTTTGGAAGACTGATGCCAGTGGATCACCTGAGGTGAGGAGTTCAAGACCAACCTGGCCAACATCGTGAAACCCCAACTCTACTAAAAATACAAAAATTAGCTGGGCGTGGTGGCGCATGCCTATTATTCCAGCTACTCGGGAGGTGGAGACAGGAGAATTGCTTGAACTGGGAGGCAGAGGTTGCAGTGAGCTGAGATCACATAACCCACCACTAAGTTCAGCGAGGGTGTCCTGTGAAAGGGATTGTAACAGATCTGAAAAATGGTTAGGAGATGATAGGTGTCTGTGAGTGGGCAGAGGGGGGAGTTCAGAAAGAAAATGTAGCATGTGCAGATACTCTCAAACAGGAGGGTGTCTTTCTCAAATGAAAAACAAAACAAAACAAACAAACAAAAGCCAGAGCAAAACAGATACAGAGAAAGATGTGTTACTGAAGTTGATAAGGTGACCACCATTCACAGGACACTTACTATATTAGTTCATTTAATCCTTCCAGTCATTTAAGATACATAAATTGACATCTCTCCATTTTACCAATGATGAAACAAGGCAGAGAAGTTAAATGGCTTGCCCAAGGTGACACATTTAATAAATGGCAGAGTCTGTATTTGAACACAGGTGGCCTAGATACTGAATCAGTGCCCTTAATATTTGTACCATATTACCTGACATGATCACTTGCATTTTCAAAAGATCACTCTAACTACAATGTGAAAGATAGATTAGAGGATAATTAGAAAGGACATTGAGAGACCAGTTAAGAGGCTATTGCCTCTTAAAGAAGTGGTATTAAACAAATGGTGATTGTAGCTTGGAGTAGAATGATGGCAAGAGAGATACAGAGTAGTAGATGGCTTATTATTTTACAAAATGAGTGTATCCTGTGTGAATAAATGAAAAACGAATGAAATGAGGTGAGACACATGTATACTATGGCAGTGTGCTGTCTTACTGTACAGAGTTTATAAGCGATAACTGCTGAATTATCTGTTGAAATAAAAATCATGAGGTAAATATAAACCTATTTAGATTTATGTTACCACCAATTAAGGTTTTTGTGTTAAATACATGGTAGAAAAATAGGTTAATCTATAAAGTAGTAGCTTGTATATGTTCACTCTGCGAACTTTTAGGTGCGCTTGATGCTGTAATGCTCTTCTATTTCTCATTAGACTTTTAAATACTCTTCAGCACAAAAGTGAATTATAGTACAAAGCTATTACTGCTTCTCAGAAAATAAAGGAAGAATGCCCTAAAGATAAATATAAATGAATTAAAAGGAAGAGATCATTCACTCTAAAATTGCAAATCACAACCTTCCTGAACAGTAAAGGCAGATAGGCAGAATAAATACTTGGGTCTAATTTGAAAAATCTATATTTCTATTTCAGACATCCTACTATAACCATACCCTGCATTAGTGCATTTTGTGGTTAAAACATTTTTATTCCAGAAAGCTAAAAGCTGTAATAAGTTACAATAATTGTTTTTAATTCTGCCTTTTCTGTTTCTTTAACAATCCTTTTACTTTCTATAATTGTGAGTACCATCAATAGACACAGACTAATTCTTTGTTAGAAATAAACTTTTTTAGGCCGGGCGCAGTGGCTCAAGCCTGTAATCCCAGCACTTTGGGAGGCCGAGACGGGCAGATCACAAGGTCAGGAGATCGAGACCATCCTGGCTAACATGGTTAAACCCCATCTCTACTAAAAAATACAAAAAACCAGCCAGGCGAGGTGGCGGGCGCCTGTAGTCCCAGCTACTCGGGAGGTTGAGGCAGGAGAATGGCATAAACCCGGGAGGCGGAGCTTGCAGGGAGCTGAGATCCGGCCACTGCACTCCAGCCTGGGCGACAGAGCGAGACTCCATCTCAAAAAAAAAAAAAAAACAACAAAAAAAAAACCTTATTTTTTAAAATTCACTTTGGTTGTAGAATAAGCAAACTGTGAATAATTCACACTGTGAAAACTGTGTGAATTAAGAATCCTTCCAGTTAGGGATAAATGGGGAACTGATAGTTCAAGAATGTAAATCAGAATTTAAAGTGAATGGCAGGAACTTTCCCTTCTCTCTTTTGTCCTCTGAGCAATTCAGGTGAGGTTCAGCAAGGTTGATGTCCTTGGTGTTGGAAGCTGTGATGGTCTAGAGCAGGGTATCAGAACCTGTGTCTTGAGGAGTGTAAGAGGTGGCCTGTAATGTTAAGTCAGAGCCTAAGCAGAGAGAGGACAGCCTCCATGTGAGAGGATGGCAGACTCAGCGTGCAGTGTCAGAGCAAGAATGGGATGAAGAGGATGACCATTTAGGAGAGTGGAAAGAGTGGCAGCTATAACCCATTGCAGTATGTTGGAGCCTAAGTGGAATGATGAGGGTATCCCGTGCAGGAGGACAGCCAGCCTCAGAGTAGTAGAACCCAGGTGGAGCAGGGGGCAATCCATGCAGACAGCAGCACAGTGGCATCAGCCTGACTGAGAGTGTCAGAGTAGGGGGCAGCAGTGGCAGTCTAATAAGGTGTGAAGCCTTGAGTACAGTAAGGAGGGTACCTGTGTGTAGCCATGGTGGCAGTGAGAGACTGATTACCTGCTGGGGATTGTTTAAGTGAGTATATATATTAAGGATAAAGGGAGCCAAGTTTTTTCACTGTTGGAGAAGGAAATTACAAATATTGAAAAGGTGTTAGTGTTAGATTGGAACTGGAGATACTGGTGTAAACTCATGGTTTTCTGTATAGATAGATGGATAGATATAGAAATAAAGAGACAAATGATAAGTTTAATTTGGACTCAGGTCTTCTTTAATTCACACAGTCACATTGACGAGGAAGATACTTAATGATTTGACACATCCTGAGGTTTGCTTTCTAAAAGGTGGCTATTTAAACTTAAAGCAAAATTCATACATCAAAATTTGTAACTCCTCTAAATCTTATCCCTTATCGGGGGAACCCACCCCCAGTATTTCAGCATAGGTTCTTTCTGTTTTCCTTAAGTGTCGGCCGGTCTGAGAAATAAAGAGAAAGAGTACAAAGAGAGGAATTTTACAGCTGGGCTGCTGGGGATGACATCACATGTTGGTAGGTCTGTGATGCCCACCTGAGCCGCAAAACCAGCAGGTTTTTATTAAGGACTTCAAAAGGGGAGGGGGTGTACAAACAGAGAGGAGGTCACAAAGATCACATGCTTCAGAGGGCAAAAAGAGAACAAAGATCACATGCTTCTGAGGAAACAGAGCAAGGACAAAAGCAAAGATCACAAGACAAAGGGCAAAATTAGAATTACTGATGAGGGTCTGTGTTCAGCTGTGCACGTATTGTTTTGATAAACATCTTAACAGAAAACAGGGTCTGAGAGCAGAGAACCAGTCTGACCTCAAATTCACCAGGGTGGGGTTTTTCCCCACCCTAGTGAGCCTGAGGGTACTGCAGGAGACCAGGGCGTATTTCAGTCCTTATCTCAACTGCATAAGACAGGCACTCCCAGAGCAGCCGTTTATAGACCTCCCCCCAGGAATGCAATTCTTTTCCTGTGGTCTTAATATTATATTCCTTGCTAGGAAAAGAATTTAGTGATATCTCTCCTACTTGCATGTCCGTTTATAGGCTCTCTGCAAGAAAAATATGGCTCTATTCTGCCTGCCCCTGCAGGCAGTCAGACCTTATGGTTGTCTTCCCTTGTTCCCTGAAAATTGCTGCTGTTCTGTTGTTTTTCAAGGTGCACTGATTTCATATTGTTCAAACACATGTTTTACAATCAGTTTGTACAGTAGTGGTCCTGAGGTGGCATACATCTTCAGCTTACGAAGATAACAGGATTAAGAGATTAAAGTAAGATAGGCGTAAGAAATTATAAGAGTATTATTTGGGAACTGATAAATGTCCAGGAAATCTTTGCAGTTTATGTTCAGAGATTGAAGTAAAGACAGGCGTAAGAAGATAAGAGTATTATTAGGGGGGTGATAAATGTGCATGAAATCTTCACAATTTATGTTCCTCTGCCATGGCTCCAGCCAGTCCCTCTGTTCGGGGTCCCTGACTTCCTGCAACAATCCCATTCCCCACAAATCGTGCAGTTCTTCATTTTATGATTTTACTAAACCTCAGAACAGTTTAGTGAAGAGAAATGAGTAAACGTGTAGTGGCCACTTGTTCCATCCACATACCAGTCTAAGTCTGAATACCTTGGACACATCAACAGTGCTCTTGTCTTTTTCTTGCCATAGTGAGTGGAAAGACTCTGAAAATTTTAACTTTCACAAATCACTTAATCTTTTGAGAACCCACTCCTCTATCTGTAAAACCACCAACTTCATAGGGTTGTGGGTGAAGATTAAATGAGAAATGCATGGAAATTTTCTCTAGACATTACGCATTGGAGTATGCTTCCCTTCAAGTGTCTTTCTACTTTCTTGCTGATGACTCTAGGGGTCCTGTAAGTTGGGTCTCTTAGAGTCTCTTAATTCTTTTTTTTTTTTGAGAGGGAGTCTCGCTCTGTCACCTAGGGTAGAGTGAAGTGGCACAATCTTGGCTCACTGCAAGCTCTGCCTCCCAGGTTCACGCCATTCTCCTGCCTCAGCCTTCCGAGTAGCTGGGACTACAGGCACCCACCACCACGCCCAGCTAATTTTTTGTATTTTTAGTAGAGACGGGGTTTCACCATGTTAGCCAGGATGGTCTCAATCTCCTGACCTCGTGATCCACCCGCCTCAGCCTCCCAAAGTGCTGGGATTACAGGCATGAGCCACCACGCCCAACTGTCTCTTAATTCTTAAGAAATCAACTGATTAAAATCTCTTCCACAAGTTTCTGTATAATAAAGTTGCCACATTGTATCTCACATCTTCCAATTTGTGCAAGAGCAAATAATGGTTAGGGTAGAATTTCGTGGGGAAAAAAATCATAATCCCAATCCCTTCCTCCAACGTATGATGTGATTAATTGTACTTGTGTTACCATAGAAATTTTCCTGACAGATGCTCCAGTGGAAGAAGCATGTAACCAATCAGCAGTTGAAACTTTCCCCACTTTTGATGTAGATTTCCCTTTACAACACATAATCTCAGTGTTTCCATGTGTAGAACAAACTTCTTAATTTCTGTATAAGCAATTAGATAGGCCCCAGAGGTCCATGTGTGCTCCTTTTTTTTTCTCTAAGGCTAAAAGTGTGAGGCAGGCATTTGTTGCATACTGTTCTTTCAGTATTTTAGTGAAAGCACACTTCATACCCATCTTTACCAGCCTGTCAATAATCAAATATATAGCTACTAAATGAAGAGTTCTAACTACTTTAGTATTAACACCATAAGAAAGGAAAGCAATATTGATGTCTGACATGTTTAAGGATGCTTAAGAGGGGAATTAAGGAGTCCATTAATTGTGGGATAAAATAATAATAGTCAGAAATTTTAGCTAGTTTATCAAGTCACACTTGCAAGCCTCTTATCAATTTACTCCTGTACTGAAATGAACATACAGTAAAATTCAAGAGAAATTGAGGTTCAAAATAAATTTTACTTCTGAACTTGGAATGCAAGAGAGTAACAGACTGCTGTCCTAATTATAATATCTTTTTGACACCTTGTTATAGTTCCTTGCCACCTCTGAATAAACTGCCCATTTCTACGTAATTGTTCATCATTCTTATCAATCCTTTTTGAAAGTAGACAGAGAAATAAATTTTTTTAAAATTGGGAAAAAAAGGAAAGTGTTGGTCCGTATTTATGTAAAATTTCAGTCTATTGCATTTGAATAAAAATCTGCCAAAGGCTGGGCACAGTGGCTCACACCTGTAATCCCAGCACTTTGGGAGGCTGAGGCCAGAGGATCAGAGGATCACTTGAGCCCAGGAGTTTGAGACCAGCCTGGTGACATGGTGAAACCCCATCTCCACTAAAAATGCAAAAAATAGCCAGGCGTAGTAGCATGTGCGTGTAGTCCCAGCTACTTGGGGGGCTGAGGTGGGAGGAGGATCACTGAGCCCAGGAGGTGGAGGCTACAGTGAGCTGTGATTGCACCACTGCACACCAGCCTGGGCAACATAGTGAGACCCTGTCTCAAATAAATAAATAAATAAACAAACCAAATAAACACAAGCACAACCTTGAAAATTTTTTTGTTTGCCTTATTTTCATTTCTTCTTAGCTGCTAAACTTCTTCCATGTATATACTTTTCTCCTGGTATATCTGTTAATTATTACTGTAAACATGATTTATTTCACATTAGCAAAAAGAAATCATTCCTTTTCCATTTAGAGCCATTTTATATAAATGTTAAAGCTCAAGTTAAGAATTATAATAGTTTTTCTTTAATTTTTTTATAGATATGCTTGTAAGTACTTCATGTGCAGTATAAGGTTCACTCTAGTGTTCTTTTAGGAGTAAAAAAAAGAATCATTCTTAAAATGAAGTCATTTTTAAAAGTCTGAAATTATATATTCATTTAAAATACTGTGCATGGTAATTGTTTATTGAATTGAAAGCTTGTAGCAGGCCAGACACAGTGGCTCACACCTGTAATCCTACCACTTTGGGAGGCTGAGGCAGGCAGATCACTTGAGCCCAGGAGTTCAAGACTAGCCTGGGCAACATGGTGAAATCCCTGTCTCTACAAAAAAATACAAAAACTCAGTGGCTCGTGTCTGTAATCCCAGCACTTTGGGAGGTCGAGGCGGGTGAATCACGAGGTCAGGAGATCGAGACCATCGTGGCTAACACGGTGAAACCCTGTCTCTACTAAAAATACAAAAAATTAGCCGGGCGTGATGGTGGGCACCTGTAGTCCCAGCTACTTGGGAGACTGAGGCAGGAGAATGGCTTGAACCTGGGAGGTGGAGCTTGTAGTGAGCCGAGATCGCCCCACTGCAGTCCAGCCTGGACGACAGAGTGAGACTCCGTCTAAAAATATAATACAAAAAGTAGCCGGGCATGGTATCACATTCCTGTAGTCCCAACTACTCAGGTGGGAGGACCACTTCTGCTCAGAAAGTTGGTGGTGCTGTGGTGAGCTGTGATGGTGCCACTGCACTCCAGCCTGGGCCACAGGATGAGACCTTGTCTCCAAAAATGGAAAAAAAAAAAAAAAAAAAGGGAAAGGAAAGCTAGTAGCAGCCACCCTACCTGGTCACAGGCAAGTTTTTGATGTTGAATAATCAATTATATACAGTCAATATGAAAAGGACAAAATTACCATGTAAATGTTACATGCCACTAATAGTGCCTAGTTTATGTTGATGTGCAGGAGAATTCATTTACTTAATCATTTCCCTTTTACTCAATGCCTCCCACCAGTATTACAGTCACAGTAAGCCATGAAAGAATAAACAACAGCCTAAATTATGCATGTGTATGTTCAGAATATGGCTGTTTTGGATCATGGAGACTTCTGATTAAATTAATATGCATCTGTATCTATTATATAAAATTGAATACATTAATAATTTATTCTAAATCTTAAGATTTTTCAATATTATGGATAAAAATGAGCCATGAGACTTCTGTCTAGATCAGTTTTGCTTCTTCCAAAATATAATAAACCATTGATAGATAAAACTAAATTATCTCAATATTTAACCATAATTATATGCTAAGAATAGTATGAGGTCACTCTTTGGGGTTATTCCCATGAATATACCAAGAACTAAGTATCCCTCAGATTATATTAGAGCCAGAAAGCCTATTTGCTTTTCAAATAATAAATAGTCTTAGAGAATTTACTTAACTAAGTGAACTGATTTAAAGCATCAACACAAGGGAACAAAACTAATTAAGTCAAGACATGTGGATCATTGATTTAGCTATTTCTTAGCTCTGTTACTTTGGGCAAACAGTTTATTGAGATGAAGTCTCTCTCTGTTGCCCAGGCTGGAGTGCAGTAATGTGATCTTGGCTCACCACAACCTGTGCCTCCTGGGTTCAAGTGATTCTCCTGCCTCAGCCTCCTGAGTAGCTGGGACTACAGGCATGCGCCACCATGCCCGGCTAACTTTTGTATTTTTAGTAGCGATCGGGTTTCACTATGTTGGGCAGGCTGGTCTCAAACTCCTGACCTTGTGATCCGCCTGCCTTGGCCTCCCAAACTGCTGGGATTACAGGCGTGAGCCACCATGCCTGACTGGGCAAATAGTTTAATCTTGAGGCTTCAATTTCCTCATCTGTAAATAAAGACTGATCTTTGAAGTCTCTTCTAGCCATAAAGGCCTATGATTAAATTTCATACTTAAACATTGCAGTCACCAAGTAGATTGAGTCTCAGAAAGGGAAAAGGGGAAAGCAGACTAGAGTAAAATGGAAAATGAGCCCAGTGAGAAGCCAAGAAATCAAAGAGAGATGGTGCAAAGGGATGTTTAGCACTGTTCTAGAGAATTTTCATGTTAAAAATATGACTGCCTGTACACGAAGACTAGTTCTGTTCTTGAATCCCGTTTGCTAATTATGTTCTCTCATGTCAGGATAAAATGTCAGCACAGGGAGACCAAACTGTGTTGCTAATTGGTGTGAGGGTAGAGGAACTCCTGGCAGGAAGTGGTCCAGGTTGGTAGGTAGCAGGGATAATGATGCAAGCAAATGACTTGAGAATCTGAGAAAAGGCTAAACAGAATAACATAAAGAAAACTAGTTTTAAAATAGTTAATCCTAAACTCTAGTTGTGGTGTTAACCCTAACTACTGAATGACCTTGGGCTTAAGTTTGAGATCTTGGGAGGCAGAGCAGTGCTGAACAATAGAAAGGCTATTGTCAAACAGAAATGAAAGACAACAAAGACAGCTCCTGGGGGGAATGGCTCACACCTGTAATCCAGCACTTTGGGAGGCCAGGTGTTCGAGACCAGCCTTGCCAACGTAGCAAGACACTGTCTCTACAAATAAAATAAATTAGCTGGGCATAGTGGCTCACACTTGTGGTCCCAGCTGCTTGGGAGGCTGAGGCAGGAGGATTGCTTGAGCCCAGGAGGTCAAGGCTGCAGTGAGCTGTGATTGTGCCATTGCACTGCAGCCTGGGCAACAGAATGAGACCTTATCTTAAAAAAAAAAAAAAAAGACAAAGTTAAGAAAGGTAGTAGGATCTCCAAATTACAGAAAACTGTGAAATAAGATGGCCACATGTGAAGATGGGAAGATGGCTCGTGTACTACACAGATATAGAGCTTACTTCACACAACAGATGTGCTCTGATAGTTTGTAAATTTATTTTGGATTAATCAAATCATTTTAATTGTCCTAAGAACACATACTATTTTAAAGACCCCTACAGAGAACAATTATCCTGTAAGTTAATTTTTTAATAAATACATTTATATATTGAGTTTGCTAGAAAACATAAAACCTATGTATTGTATGAAGTTCAGTCATACAAAGCTGACCACTAAAGATTGTTAACAGTCATTACTGTATATAACATTCTGGAGGTACTAGCCAGTGAAATTAAAGAAAAGTAATTATTTGATTAATAAATCTCCTTTCCGCTAAGTATATTTTTACTCACATCCCTAGTGCCAAGCTCAGCACTCATTTATTTATTGCATTAAATGAATAGTAATAGCTACCAGTGCCAAGTACTATGTTAAATGCATTATTTATATTTCTTTTGTTTTTGTTTTTTTTTTTTTTTTGGAGAGGAAGTCTTGCCCCGTTGCCCAGGCCGGAGTGCAGTGGCATGGTCTCAGCTCACTGTAACCTCTGCCTCCTGGGTTCAAGCGATTTTCCTGCCTTAGCCTCCTGAGTAGCTGGGATTATAGGCGCCTGCCACCATGCCCAGCTGATTGTTTTTGTATTTTAAGTAGAGACGGGGTTTCACCATGTTGGCCAGGCTGGTCTCTAACTCCTGACCTTGTGATCCGCCTGCCTCACCCTCCCAAAGTGCTGGGATTCCAGGCGTGAGCCACCGTGCTTGGCCGCATTATTTATATTTCATTTAATCTTTTCACTTTGGAGTTGTGTAATTACTGCAGTTTTACATATATGGAACAGGAAGCTCAGAGATCAAGCACTAGTAAATGACACTGGGTTAAGTGTCAGATGCAAAGAATTAGAAATGGATTCTGTACTTAGAGTTTTTAGTGTATTGAAAGCTCTAAGTGAACATAGAAAATGTTAGCTTACTGTTCATGTATAGTTATTACCACATTGATATTTGGTCTCATATACCTTTAATGCACGGATATACCACTATTTTGGTGTAATACAGTTATTTTGGAATCTAAAAAATCAGAATCATTTGCACGTTGAGATGTGCCCAGCTAGTTATGAGAATTTCAGATGGAAAAATGTCACTCTTCTATAATTCCATAATTTTTAAGAAGATGAAGAAAATGGTATGGCCGGGCACGGTGGCTCACACCTGTAATCCCAGCACTTTAGGAGGCCGAGGCGGGTGGATTACGAGGTCAGGAGATCGAGACCATCCTAGCTAACACAGTGAAGCACCCTCTCTACTAAAGAATACAAAAAATTAGCCAGGCGTAGTGGCGGGCGCCTATAGTCCCAGCTACTCGGGAGGCTGAGGCAGGAGAATGGTGTGAACCCAGGAGGCGGAGGTTGCGGTGAGCCGAGATTGCACGACTGCACTCCAGCCTGGGGCAGAGCAAGACTCCGTCTCAAAAAAAAAAAAAGAAAGAAACAAGAAAAGAAAATGGTAAAATGTGGCTCTGTAACAGAATACTTATTTTTTTAGGGTTTTACTGTTTACAGGTCTTTCACATACATTCTCATTTGACCCTCACAACAACCCTGTAAAGTAGGCAGCACGGGTATTCTCATTTGACAGTTGAGGAAAGTGAATCTCAGAGCAGTTAACTGATAATAATAATTCTTAACTCAATTCAAAGACTTTCTGAATAAGTAAATTTCAGCTATTGACCTTGCCTTCTATTTTACTGAAAATAAACTGAAGCAATCGTGGGAGAATTTCCACATGCTCCTACTACCACATCTACCAAGCTGTCTAGACCTATGCCCACTTACTTTGCCTTCTCTCCTGTTACTGTAATTGAACTTCTCATGCTCTTAGCAAAGGCTAAGTGCTCATTGCTCCAGCAGTGAACACTGCTTCTACACTTAAGTGTTTTCTTTTCTTTCAGATCATTTCCATTAGCAATAAAATCATATTATTTCTTTTATCTTAAAAACTACCCTCACTTGATCCCACTCTTCTCTTTAGCTATTTTTTTGTATCTCTTCTCTCCTTTCAAGCAAAATTCCTTAAAAGTGATGTCCATACTTAACTGTCTTCAACTTCTATCTAATCTTTTGGAACCATTTCAGTCAGGCTTTTGCCCTCATTATTTCAACAAAACTGCTCTTGTTAAGACAGTCAGTGATCTGCATGTTGCTAACATGGTTAGTTTTCAGTCTTTTTACTACTTTTAGTAGCACCTGACAAAGTGGATCACTTTCTCCTCCTTGAAATAATACATCATTCATTTGACTTCTTTTTTTCTCCCCCCAAATGTTGGCTTTTGATTTTGTTTGTTTTGTTTCATGTCTGTAACACTGGGTACCTGGGATTTGATTTTACCCCTTCTTTACTCCCCTATCACTTTCTTTTCATCCAAGAAAGCTTGATTTGGATAATCAGGGTAAGTCAGTTAAAGTGTTCAAACTGAGAGCATAGTTTGTCAAGTAAATTTCAACTCTTACAGTCTGAAATGTTACAAAGTTAGGCAGCACTACATGTTTGGCATCTCAATTTTCATCATACTTAATTTGTCACTGCATTCGATAGAGGAAAGCAGAACAAATAAGTTTTCACTAACCAACGACGTGACAGAGATTTTTGACTCCAGGCCTGGTAGAAATTCAGAAAAAGAGAAAATCATATAAGGGAATGAGGCTCCTTAGAAGCCCCTGGAGGATCTTGTTAACAGGTCAACCTACCTAGCCGTAAATGCCTTGAATTCAGGACTAAGATTTTCATTACTGTAGTGATCTTCATTTGTCTTCTTATAAATTACGCCACACTTTTCTAGTTTTACTTGTACCTCACTGGTTACTCCTCAGTATCCTTTGCTGGTTCCTCATCAATTCCTTGACCTCCGAATGTTGGTGTGCAACAAGACTTAATTGAGATCATGTCCAGGGTAATTTCTTTATCATGTATCTTCAGCAGGACCACTTCTGTTAATTCCAGACATATGTATTTAGCTGCCTACTCAACATATCAACCTGGATATCTTAAGGACATCTCAAAATTAACTGTCTAAAGGCAAAACTTTTTTCTTCCCATTGCCCAAACTTGATCTCTTCTTTTAGTTAAAAGCAGTTTCATCCTTCTAGTTCATGGGGCTCAAAACTGATGTTTGTTTTTCTTCTAAAACCCATGCTCAAAACATTAGAAAAATTTGTTCACACTACCTTCAGAATATATCCAAAATCTTACCACTTTTCACCACCCTGCTGCTTTTACTCTGGACCAAACCAGCTCATCTCTGGTCTGGATTATTGCAGTAGCCTCCTTAAAAGGTCTCCCTTGCTCTGAGTTTGGTGTATGTGTGTGTGTGTGTGTGTGTGTGTGTGTGTTTTGTTTTGTTTGTCTTTTTTTTTTAAAAAGAAAAAGCCTACAGCACCTGATATACCCAAGCAGTCTCCCATCCAAATACTCACCAGGCCTGACCCTGCGTAGCTTCCAAGATCAGACAAGATCAGATGTGTTCAAGGATGGTGGGTCTGTGGACCTTGAGCTAGTTGTTAATCAACATAGAAACTCCAGTGATCTATTTAAAAACTTGTATTGGGTCATGCCAAGTTTATTGGAGGTTATACCCTCCAGTGAATTTCCAACTCAGGGTTAAAGCCAAGGTCCTTATGGTGGAAGATAGGGCATATAAACTGGCATTCTGGCGCTCACACACTCCACTTCAGTATCTACTACTCTCCCCTCTTGCTCACTCAGCTGTGGCTTGCTTATTCAGCTTTTTGCTCTTTCTGGAATACATCAAACATATGTAGGCCCAGGGTTTTAACCGTTCTAACAACTGAACTTGTAACTGCACTAGTTCTCCAGGTAAGTTGAAGTATTAGGGGCGTGGACAGTTTATCCAAAGTAATAATCAGGAAGGCCTAATAAAAACATGCAGGTATTGTGGTAAAAAATAGAGTTGGTGAGCAAGGAGTTACCTTCTGTTTCTCTTGGAGCAAAATAGGAGGCAAGGTTATTAGCTAAGAGTGAGATGGATAGATGGTATAAATTTAAAGTAAAAGAATAAGGTATGAGATAGTTGGCTAGGATAATGAAGTAGTGAATGGATTTGAGCTAAGTAGTATGAAAGTCCTATAGGTAATAGACATGAATTTCAAAGTATAATTAGCCAACTTGGTTCTTTCTTTCCTTTTTTCCAATTTTCTTCTGCAGCATGAGGAAGAGTTAGTAAGACTCTAACCATAAATCAGGGTTGAAATTTGGCAAAGCTAGAGAGGGGCAAGGACAGTGAGTATATTTGGAAGGAGTGATTATAATGACAGCTTAGGGAATCCAAGCTGTATAAAGATGGAAATGACGACAGGAGGGGGTGAAGGATAATAATAATGATGTGTTGGGATCAATGGGTTGTGGTCTCTGTGGGGCCAAAAAATTGTTGGACTTGGGGTATTTCAGGGACTGACTTGACAGGGCTAGCTGCCTGAGAAAGACATTCTTGAAATTTATTGCAGGGAAGTGGAGTGGGAGAGACAAGATTGACATTCTTCCTACTTTATAAGGCAGTTATTGCTAATGACAATGGAGACAAACATGGGAATGACTTATCAAAGTGGAGTGGAAGTGAAAGTCACAGAGAAGTAAAAAAGAAAAATTGCAGTAGGATATTGGAAAGATCATTTGGGTAGATTTTGAAGTCACTAAGAGCTTAATTTAAGTTTTAAGAAAAAATTAAATGAAAAGATTGGGGTAATTTCCCAAATATGCAAGTTTTCACCTGTCTTTAAAAAAAACAACACCATGAGAAACCGAAAATAATTAAACTGATTTTTAAAAAATTCTGCAATATTTCTCAATTTTCTTTGAGGATAGACATGGTTGATCCTGAATGGAAGTTGGTGTTTTAGCTCTATGAGACTGAAACAAAAAGTTTCTGCAGTCCATAAGAGTTAAAGAGGGAGAAAAGTCAGTTGTGTTAGATCTTTAAAAACATTTTTGGTGGTAGTTTGGTATTCAGAAATGCTGGAGGAACTTTGGCAGAAAGTCAGAGCCATAGAGCAAGTCCAAACTAGGACAGCAAAGTCATTATTCTGCTTTTTAGTGAGGAAAGTATTTTTAAAATGATGGTGACTCTTGGTTTTTTACCAAAAAGTACTTTATTGGAACTTCATTTGGATGCAAGGCTGTATCAAAGTAATTAGGAAAACAAGGATTGAATATTAAATAGTGACTTCTAAAAAATAACCTTTTGTGATATGTAAAATAGTTCTTTTAAATTACATTAAAGACATACAGATAAAAGCAAGAAGATTGAGTAAACATAATATTTATTGCCTCACATTACTATGCAGTAGAACCTTGTATAATTTGAGTTATGCTACATAATGTGGACATTTATGTTGGTGCTGATGCCAGCTTTAATTTAGGATATTTTCCTGTGTTTCCAAGTATATACAGTAAAATAACTTTAAATATCTTACAAAATTAAAAAGAATGCCCAAAGGAAACAGAAAATGAGCTTTCTTGAGTTTAAATATAAGATGATAAGATTTAGATTAGAACTCACCACTGATACAGAGATTAATTTCACTCAAGCTATGGTAAGAATGAATGTGTTGGAAAAGGAAGTGAGAGGATAATTAAGACAAGGAAATGAGGAAGTTGGACTCTGAGTAAGTCCAACTAGCTGAAATTACTAGCTAGTAATTTATTCCAGATTCTATCTGGAATAAATCAATAGGAATAAGAGCAATGCTAAAGGTAGAGAGAATAGGGAAGTGTTGCCTCTTTAATGACTTAATATTCTTCTTCATTTCTAACTTACAGATGATTTCAGAATACTGCTCACCTTCACTTCTTTAGTTTTTCATGATCTTTTCCCTTGACCTTTTCCATAGTCCCAAAGTATTTGCTGATGTGGAGCAGGAAGATGTATGATCTCAGGCTTTGAAACTACAGAGGTTGGAAGATGTTACTTTTGATAATCTAAGACTTCATGACTTTGATTCTTACATTTTATCATTTACTTATTTATTTTTAAGAGATTTGGTCTTATTCTGTCACCCAGGCTGGAGTGCAATATGTGATCATGGCTTACTGTAGCCTCAACCTCCCAGGCTCAAGCAATCCTCCCGCTTCAGCTTCCAGAGTAGCTGGGATTACAGGCATGGGCCATGATGCCAGGCTAATTTGTTTTTTAATTATTTTTTTGTAGAGATGGTCTTGCTGCATTACCCAGGCTGATCTTCAACTCCTGGACTCAAGCAGTCCTCCCACCTTGGCCTCCCAAGTGTTAGGATTACAGCACCATGCCTGGCTGATTCTTATATTTTAATTTAAAAACTTTCTACTTTATATTGTGGTGATTAAAACTATTCCTTGCTTTCCAGCCTTCTCTCATGTTTCTGGAGTTGTTTGATCACTGATAGTGTGACTACGAAAGAAAGGCTGGATGACTTTTTTTTTTTCCCACCCCAAAGAGACAAGGTCTTGCTCTGTTACCCAGGAGTGTTGTGGCACAATCACAGCTCTCTGTAACTTTGAACCTCCAGACTCAAGCTGTCCTCCCATCCTCAGCCTCTCCAGTAGCTAGGACTACAGGGATGTGCCACCACTACCTAGTGTAAAAAAAATTTTTGTTTGTTATCCTCCCACCTGGGCCTCCTAAAGTGATGGAATGATAGGCATGAGCTATGGCCAGGTTACGGTTGTTACAAAGAAGAGAATTTGTTTCACTTGTAGCTAAGCTTGTATATTTTACCTTTATGGTACCTTTTAAAGCTGATTGCTGTTTTTTGAAGTTGGCTTTTATTTATTTTAAAAGTATGGTACAACCTTAATGAAATATACTTAACACAGTTATAGGCTTCTGTTATGTTTTCTACTTGTACAGTTCTATTTTGAGTTTTAAATCAACATTAACAATTAAACATTGTATCCATATATCCAGTTTTTGTCAGTTACAAGATAAATTTAAAACTTTAAAAAATGGTATCTAAATAAATTTTATAATTTGTAACTTAACCATCAGTAACTGAAAAATGAAATTTGACTAAACTTTCTCAATATTCTGATTAGCTAAGCTTTTACACATTTGTTATGGTGACCAACTCTAAAAATACCTTTTGGAGAGAGCTAATACATAGATATATAGTCCAAGGTTTTATCCAGTGGAATCACAGCATGCATGATTTTGAATATTGGAGAAAGTAAGAATGACATTCAGTTTTTGAAAACAGTCTGACACAGGTCTTAGATATCTATTTTTTAGATGAAGTAATTTTTCTTTGAGAATCCTAAAAGAGCTTGAAAAGTGATAAACAGAAAATGAATTCTTTGTGGGAACCACTGGTGGAAGAAATAACAACAAGAAGAAAAAAGCCAGTAAAATCATATTAGTAGGGTAGGAAGGACTTGATAAAAATTAGATAAAGGATAATGCATTATTTAAAACCTGGGTCTTCAAAGAAGAGCGCACAAGATGATCCACTGACAGAGCTTAGAACTTCTGTTTATATGTTATCTAAAAAATAAGAAATGGGATACTTTACTAGTATTCAAAATGTGAGTTGATCCTAGTGTCTTGTCTTGGACTTAAAAAGTTTCCTGTAAAGAAACCATGGATTGGACTGGGTGTGGTGGTTCACGCCTATAGTCCCAGTGCTTTGGGAGGCCCAGGTGGGAGAATTGCTTGAGGCTGGGAGTTTGAGACCAGACTGAGCAACAAAGCAAGACCCCTTCTTTACAAAATATTTTTTAAAATTAGCTTACGCCCAGGAGTTCGATGCTGCAGTAAGCTATGATGGTGCCACTACATTCCTGGGTGAAAGAGCCAGACTCCATCTCTTAAAAACCTAAAAAAATATATAAAAAAGAAACCATGGATTAAATATAATATTTTAATGTGAATATAGGCAAACGATAAGAATGACCAGGCTGATGCTTCTTAATGTGTTTGAGAAAAAAACATAATGTTTATTTAAAAAGAAAGATAAAATGTCTATATAATCATATGGACTAGAGGTAACCTTCCCCCTCTAAGAAATTATTGAGAAGGTTATTTGAGATGGCACTTTGGGAGGCCAAGGCAGGAGGATCGCTTGAACTCAGGGGTTTGAGATTAGCCTGGGCAACATGGCAAAACCCTGTCTGTACTAAAAATACAAAAATTAGCTGGACATGGTGATACGCGCCTATAGTCCCAGCTACTTGAGAAGCTGAGCTGGAAGGATCACTTAAGCTCAGGAGGTCGAGTCTGCAGTGAGCCATGGGCATGTCTGTAGTCCTAGTTACTTGGGAGGCTGAGGCTGGAAGATGACTTAAGCCCAGGATTTTGACGCTGCAATGAGCTATGATGGTGAACGCATGGGTGAGCCACAGGAAATTTATTTTTGGTGGAGGGGTGAAGATTTTTTTACTGTATAAAATACGCAGTGTAAAATTTACCATCTTAACCATTTTTAAATGTACAGTTTAGTGGCATTAAGTGCATTGATACTGTTGTGCAACCATCACCGCCATACATTTCCAGAATGATCTTCATCTTGCAACTCTACACTCATTAAATAACTCCCCATTCCTTCCTACCCCTATTCCCTGTCAACTACCATTCTACTTCCTTCTCTCTGATTTTGACTATTCTAAGTACTTCATGTAGGTGGAATCATACAGTATTTGTCCTTTTCTGTCTTATTTTACTTAGCATGATGTCCCCAATATTTATCCATGTTTTGTAGCATGTGCCAGAATTTCCTTCCATTTTAAGGCTGAATAATATTAATTGTATTTATATACCACATTTTTTTTCTTCACTTATCTGTTGATGGACAAGTGGGTTGCTTCCATAATGCTGCTATGATATGAATATGTGTTACTGGAAAGTGTCTTGAAATTTTGAACTTAGTGGTGAAAGACAGTACACTATTAGAAATATTCTTGTTAAAAGGAAAAATTGTTCCTTCTGACACCAAACGTGAGTTTTTTCCACTTGAACAACCAGTTCTTCAACTCTCTGGACACTAACTAGATGTCTTACAGTTCAGTTTTGTCATTATATGCCTGGAGTTGGTACAGATCCTATAGTTGAAGGGTTCAGTTCCATAATACTGCCTGGACTTCAAGCATCAATTGCAGGTCCTGGACATCTGGGTACTTGACTGACTTGGCTACAAATCAGGGGTTCCTGTGACCCCCTCCTCTGGTTTGATAATTTGCTGTAATGCCTTACAGAACTCAGGGAAGCACTTTATTTACTATTACTGGTTTATTACAAAGGATATTATAAAGGACACAGATGAACAGCTAGATGAAGAGGTACCTAAGGTAAGCTTTAGAAAGACCCGGGATGCATGACCTTTTGTTCCTGTGGAGTTGAGATGCACTGCAAGTGAATGTGTTCACCTACCCAGAAGGTTTCCAAACCCATGGTTTAGGGTTTTTGTGGAGGCTCCATTACATAGGGGTGATTGGTTAAATCATTAGTTATTGTCGATTGAATTCAATCTTCATCCCTCCTCCTTTCCCAGGAGACTTGGGGATAGGGAGAGCTGAAGGTTTCAACCCTCAAATCACATGGTTGGTTCCTCTAGCAACCAGTCCTTGTCCTTCAAAGTCACTGTATTAGCATAAATTTAGGTATGATTGAAAGGGGGTTATTATGAATAACAAAAGATGCTCCTCTTACCCCTACAACTCATGGAGTTCCAAGGGTTTTAGAAGCTCTGTTTCAGGAATCAGTAGTGGAGACAAAATGTATGCATTTCTTACTATGTAGCTGTATTAGTCTGTTCGCATGCTGCTAATAAAGACATCCGAGACTGGGTAATTTATAAAGGAAAGAGGTTTAATTGACTCACAGTTCCACATGGGTGGGGAGGCCTCACAATCATGGCGGAAGGCAAATGAGGAGCAAAGTCACATCTTACATGGCAGCAGGCAAGAGAGCATTTGCAGGGGAACTCCCCTTTATAAAACCATCAGATCTGGTGAGACTTATTCACTGTCATGAGAACAGCAAGGGAAAAACATGCCCCCATGATTCATTTACCTCCCATAAGGTCCATCCCATGACATGTGGGGATTATTACAATTTGAGGTGAGATTAGGGTGGGGACACAGCCAAATGGTATGAGTCCTAAGCACTAGCTCTTCCTTTTGTGGTGAAAATAGTGATATTATATGTGTAAAATATGGCAGCAAAATAAATTATCTCAGCAAATACTCTTAGGCCATATGGAAAAATAGAAATTTTTTTAGAAAAGATTTCACACAGAAAGTTTGTTGTACAGTTTCATTAAAGTACAGATGTTTCCAACATTTCTCAGCTTATAATGTCTAGATTGTTTCAGTAATGAATAATGTTTCAATAAAGCAGTTATATTTAAAACTGCCTTTTTGTGACCCACTGACGGAAAGATGTGTTGAAAAAGATTTATTCTTAACAGTAAATGTATTAACCACTGATAAAGTAGTGTGTTGGCTGGAATTTTAAAAAGGAAATTGGAATAAGGTTGGAATTTATTCACTTCATTTGTAGGTAAGCAAAGAAAACTAAAGCAGGAAGTTCACAAAATAATTAAGTTATATTTTTGTTATGGTTAGTTTTATAAAAATAATACCTTTAAGACTACAGTGTTTCCAAATGAAACAGGGAGAGACAATTGAAAAATCTTTGTTTAATACAGGTTTGCTATCTCCTGGCTGTTTCAAATTTGTTGACATTTTTCTTTAACTAGTATGCTTACCTACCAGGTATTTTTGAGAAAATTTAATCTGTGCCTTCAAGATAAAAGAGAAGTTTTAATGGTGACTGAATAGCTGCTTTTCCAAAGAAACTTGAGCTATATAGAAAGCATTTTGATTATGAATATTTGGAAATGTATTCATTATATAATTTTGTTGCTGAAAATGATCTGTGTCACCTACAAATATTATTTTGTCTGTACACTTAAAATTCTTAGAAACAGAAATTTTTTACTTGTTGTAAAATCCGTGTTTTAGTCAGAATTCTCCAGAGACAGATAATCAACAGGATATATACACATATAGAGAGAAATTTCTTTTAAGAAGTTGACTCATGTGATTGTGGAAGCTTGGGATCTGCAGGGTAGGCCCAGGGAACAGTTGTAGTTTCAGACCAAAGTCAGTATTCTGGCAGAATTCTTTCTTGCTGGGGGAAGGTCAGTCTGTTCAATGAAAGACTTCAACTGATTAGATGAGGCCCACCCACCCATTTTGGAGCATAATCTGCTTTATTTAAAATTCACCTATTTAAATATTAATTTTTTCCTTCCCTCTTGCTTTCTCCCCCTCCCCACTCCCCCTTCCTTCTTTTTCCTTCCTTTCCTGTGGACAGGATCTCACTGTCACCCAGGCTGGAGTGTAGTGACACAGTCACAGCTCACTGTAACGTGAATTCCTGGACTCAAGGGATCCTCCCACCTCCACCTTTCACCTGGCTAATTTTATTTATTTATTTACTATTAATATTTATTTTTGCGGCAGGGTCTTGCTCTCTTACCCTGGCTGAAGTACAGTGATCACAGCTCACTGCAGTCATGACCTTCTGGGCTCAAACAATTCTTCCACTTCAGTCTCCCAGGTAGCTGGAATTACAAGCATGTACTAACATGCCTGGCTAATTGTTAAGAGATTGGGTCTTAACATGTTGCTAAGGCTGGTCTTGAACTCCTGAGCTCAAGAGATTCTCTTGCTTCAGCCTTCCGAAGTGCTGGAATTACATATGTGAGCCACCTAGCCTTTTTATGTTTTGTAGAGACAGGGTCTTACTGTATTGCCCAGGCTGATCTTGAACTCCTGGACTTGTGTGAGTCTCCCGTCCAGGCCTCCCCAAGTGCTGGGATTATAGGCATGAGCCACTGTACCTGGCCTAAATGTTAATTTAATCTAAAAAACACCTTCACAGAAACATCCAGAATAATGTTTAACCAAGTAAGTAACTGGGCACAGTTGCACAGCCTAGATGACACATAAAGGTAGTAATCACAATTAGTTTCAGTGGGGTTTGAACTTTTTTTTTTTTTTTTTTTGAGACAGAGTCTTGCTCTGTCACCCAGGCTGGAGTGCAGTGGCGCGATCTCAGCTCACTGCAAGCTCCACCTCCTGGGTTCACGCCGTTCTCCTGCCTCAGCCTCCTGAGTAACTGGGACCACAAGTGGCGCGCCACCATGCCTGGCCAATTTTTGTGTTTTTAATGGAGACAGGGTTTCACCATGTTGACCAGGTTGGCCTCGAACTCCTGACCTCAAGTGATCCGCCCACCTCGACCTCCCAAAGTGCTGGGATTACGGGCTTGAGCCACTGCGCCCGGCCATAATATTTTAAAAGTCATTGCTCAAAGGCTTTTGTTGGTCAAATATGTTTAAAAAAAAAAAACTGTTTAAAAATAATGTTCGTTTCATTTTCATCTCTTTTTAAAGTTTCTATTGTGCATTTCATAACTACATAATTCAATAGTATATAATTTAATATATAAATAACTACATATAGTTTTTGTTCAGGTTTTTTACTGATGGGGTTTGAAATTTAAAATTTGGAAACTTCACTTTGGGAGGCCGAGACGGATAGATCACGAGGTCAGGAGATCAAGACCATCCTGGTCTACACGGTGAAACCCCGTCTCTACTAAAAATACAGAAAACTAGCCGGGCGAGATGGCGGGCGCCTGTAGTCCCAGCTACTGGGGAGGCTGAGGCAGGAGAATGGCGTGAACCCGGGAGGCGGAGCTTGCAGTGAGCTGAGATCCGGCCACTGCACTCCAGCCTGGGCGACAGAGCGAGACTCCGTCTCAAAAAAAAAAAAAAAAAAATTTGGAGACTTAATCTAGAGGATAAAGAAGTGTAATATAAAATTTGGTGAAGAAGATTGTGGGAAGAGAAGCTTTTGAAGCAATTTAGAAAAATAAAGGAAGATTGTTTCAGCTTTGAAGTGTTTTTTTTTTTTGGGGAATTGTTTGTCATTGAGTGTGTTTCAGTTTCAGTTTGATGAGAATTCTAATTTACAGTAGTTCATATTATGCAGATTGAGTTTACTGAGCAGTGCGTTTTCTTGCTGTATTCAAATATATTTTGAAAACCAGATGATAATCAGAAAGCTTCTTGGAAGAATAGAATTAGAGTGGCAACTTGCTTTTAGGAGTAGAATTTCTTTTTGATGGTTTAAGGTAGAGAAAGAGAAAAGTCAAAAGGAGATAATTTGTAAATAATGTGACTAAACCACAAGTGATTTTAAAAGAAGCTGTAAATATGGAAAGGGATGATACTTGAATATTTTTTCAGCACTGCAGACTTGATATATGAGAGGAAGACAGCACCAAGTTATTAGTCAGTTCGGAGCTTGTTCTTAAAGCAAGGAAAATGGTGGTTTCTCTGGCAGGAGGTGGCATCTGTGAGGACTGAAAGAGCCTTGTAGGACAGTGGTACTCTATTATATGTCATTATCATGTTTCCTGTGTTGCAGAACATGTTTAATAACATCACCACAATCCTGTTAGGTGGGTGATGGGATTTCCATTTTAAGATGGGAAAACATTCAAGGAGCCTTGTTAGCTTGCCCAGTTTCAAACATCTCGGAAATGGCAGATCCCGGAATTTGAACTCAGGTATATTTGATTTTGTCCAGCTAAATAATTCTTCGTCGAGTACCTGCTATGGTGCCAAGCATGGTGCTTAGGCTATGGGAGTTCAGAGTTGAATAATGCATGATTCTGGCTCTCAATATAGTATAGCAAACAAATAAGATAGTAATTTTAGGGAGCCTTGGGGACATGGAGAAAGTCTGAGAGTTTAGGAC
Organism: Piliocolobus tephrosceles; assembly: GCF_002776525.5. Classification (NCBI taxonomy): domain Eukaryota; kingdom Metazoa; phylum Chordata; class Mammalia; order Primates; family Cercopithecidae; genus Piliocolobus; species Piliocolobus tephrosceles. Next base: position 128,089,988 of record NC_045434.1, on the reverse strand, counting down.
CATTTTCTGGGGCCGGGCGCGGTGGCTCAAGCCTGTAATCCCAGCACTTTGGGAGGCCGAGACGGGCAGATCACGAGGTCAGGAGATCGAGACCATCCTGGCTAACAAGGTGAAACCCCGTCTCTACTAAAAAATACAAAAAAAACTAGCCGGGCGATGTGGCGGGCGCCTGTAGTCCCAGCTACTCGGGAGGCTGAGGCAGGAGAATGGCGTAAACCCGGGAGGCGGAGCTTGCAGTGAGCTGAGATCCGGCCACTGCGCTCCAGTCGGGGCGACAGAGCGAGGTTCTGTCTAAAAAAAAAAAAAAAAAGAAAGAAAGAAAAAGAAAAAGGACCATTTTCTGGTGGACATAATGCCTGAACTGAATCTCAAAGGCCAGGGTAGGGGGGATTTGGGGAAGAGTTGACTGCAAAAAGCAGAATAGGGGAGGGTGCTGCAACTGGGAGAGCCATGTTTGTAAAGACATTCAGGCATAAAGTAGCAAGATTTATGCTTAGGGACCTGTTTCTAGGTCTTAACGGGCGAAGTGAGGGAACTAGTAGATGAGCCTGGGTTTTTCCTTTTATACCTCATTGCTTCTCTGTACAAATATCAGAAGCTGTTTAAAATATATGTGGATAACATTTTAGACTTTTGAAAATGCATTTTTATCTTCCTTTTCTAGGATCAGTTCGACAGCTTAGACAAGCATACACAATGGGGAATTGACTTCTTGGAAAGATATGCCAAATTTGTTAAAGAGAGGATAGAAATTGAACAGAACTATGCGAAACAATTGAGGTAAGTTAATTTTTTTTCAGTTTTTAGAAATGAAATTACATGTTTAAACAGTTGGATATTACAGGAGTGTGATATTCCAGAGGTTAAATTCTATGTTTTTCATCAGAATTAGATTGAATTAGGTAACTGGTTTGTTTTAATGATTAATTAAATCATTGGCCAGTACAGTACCACAAGGAATATTGACTAGCTGGATCACAAATAGCTGTCATTCCAGAAAGACACGTAAAAATCTGAAAACTGGGGAGCATAATGCCAGGAAAAAGAAATATCTGGGTGTTATTCTGTGTTTTATACTTTTATTCCTAACTTTTTGCTTTAGTCATCTTTTCAAAGTATTGAATATTTCTTCAGAGTTTCTCTTCAGAGTTTGTAAGACTTGGAAATTGTGTGCTGAGCTGAGTTTGTTTCTGTCAGTATTCAGTTACATATTATAAATGAATGTGATTCTAGAATATGTTTTGGAAGATAAAAGTTTTAAAGGGAAAAGTTTAGTCTTAAAACTGATGGACTTTGTGACAAGTAGTTGCTGGAACTTATTCAGTAAAAATGGTGCTTGAAGTCTGAAGACTAGACACCAGTATAAGGTTTTAGCTGTAGGGTTTAGGATAAAAAAGTGTCCTGAAGTGACCAAAAAAAAAAAAAAAATGCAACCTAAACAGACATACATGACTACAAAGTCCAGGCATATTTTGATTCAGGGGTCAAATAGTCTTCAGGCCCCATTTCTTGGCTGTGCTCCCTCTTGTTCTGTTTATTCTCAGGTTCCATTCATACCATCCTCTCTATTCCTTTAGCTCTAGGTTTTACATATTCATACCCCCATGTTCTGGAGAAGAATGATGGTCTTCTCTATTGTACCTTTGGGGAGAAAGGAAGGGAGGGAAAGAGAGAGTGGGGGAATGGAAGAAGGGAAAAGGGGCATGAAAGTAAGGGAAAATGCAACCCTGCACCAAGCTTTTCTCCAGAAATACTAGCAGAGGGTCTCATTTAGTCATACTGACTTTGGTTAGGTTATGTGTTTATCTTGAACAATTCACTAATATTGACTTATAGCTAATGATGGGGGGAGGATAGTTACTCAAAATTAATTTAAACTAGTGGTCCTAGAAGGAAGGGGGAGATACTTGAGTGCCTCATATATCCACTATAATAGTGCATGTAACCAACTGACTGGATGCAGGGATGGAATAGAGTCATAAATAGCTTGCTTATAATATTTTTATAATGATAAACACTTATGACATTTACTGAATAATGGCATTATGCTAATTTCCTAATCCATCATTCTCTTGTTTTTTTAAACAAGGTATTTTCCACATGAGAATATAAACAGGGAGCCTATTAGTATATTAATAATCACAGTGATGATGTTTCATCTGTCCAAAAGTTAATGATCTGGGAACCTTACCTCTCTAGAATCTAGAAGAGCTTGAAATGGCCTCTGAGAGATTAAAATAGCAGCTACCAGATATATTCTTGTGTGACAAATAAAAATTTTATTTAAATTTTCATTTGATCTCAATTTTAGCACATTAAATTCTCAGATTTCTATTGGAAAATTCTCAGTTTTTCCAATAGAAATGAATGAGAAAAAATGCTATAGGTAATACAGTGATGGCAGTGTGAAGGGACAAACAATAAAGGAAAAGGTTTAAAAATTACAAAAACAGATGAAATTTAATGCAGGAGTGCCCTAGTTCATTTTGTGTTGCCATAACAGAATGCCTAAGTCTGAGTAATTTATAAAGAAAAGAGGTTTATTTAACTAATGGTTGTACAGGTTGGTAAGTTCAAAGGCATGCCCCCAGCTTCTGGCGCAGGGTTTTGTTGGGTCAAAGGGGAAGCGTGGATGTATGAAGAGAGAAGGAAAACCTGAAGGAGTACTGGCTTTTAAAAAACCCACTCTCAAAAAGTGATCCAGTCTTATTAGAGTGAGAACACAACTCACTACCAAAAATGACACCAAACCACTATCCGTGAGGGTGGATCCCTCATGATCCAAACACCTGCCATTAGGCACTGTCTCCTAACACCACCACTTTGGGGATCCGATTTCAACATGAGTTTTGGTTGGGGTCAAACAAACCATATCCAAACCATAGTGAAAAGTGAACCTACCTCTAAGGCCCCAAGAGAATCACTGTATTATACAGAGTGAAAAAGTAAATACTGGTAAGAATGATCTTGGGCCCTCAAGAAAAGAATCAGATTATTTTAAAGAAGGCAGAGAATATAATAGTGTATCTCCAAATGTTTAAAAAGTAATCTGTCCTTTAATCTAGCATTTTCATTTCTAAACTTCCCTGCAGAAAAACACAAGTGTGCAAAGATGTTTGCATAAAACTCTTCATTGCAGAAAAAAAAAAGTTTCTGGTTGTAAAAGTGCCTGTCAGTAGAAGAAGGATGAAAAAGTCAGGTTTACAAACATTTTAAAACTTAAAAGCCTTATTCATCAGGTTGAATGATGAATGTACAGTAAGAACTGAATGTACAGTAACATCATTTTATTGCTTACTTGTGTTTGTATATACAGTATTGTATAAAATTTGTATGTATTCTGAAGAGGTCTAGAAGAATACACCCATATTATGTTACAATGATGCCCTTGTGGAATGAGAGTAGAGAATGATAAGGGAAGGAACCTTTTATTTCATACACTTTTGAATTGTAGTCTTTTCAATGATTGTATGTTACTTTTGTAATTTACAACACTTGTTATTAAGAAGAGGTTATGCTTCAAAAGAGATTCCTATCACAAATTATAAAATAAAAATTGATAATTTATAAGACAAAACTTCAGTAATTTGGAATATTTAACTGTCCAAGACTACTTAGACCTCAAAGCTTTTGAGATGGCCAGGGTTTTGCTAGTGTAACAGGACTCATCTAATCAAATGGCAGACTCGTTTGCCTTCTCTCTGTTCTGAGGCTGATAATAACCATTACAATTTTCATTTACTTGCAAAAAAGGGATTGAGCTCTGGTTCATTGAAGCAAGGGTGGCTAGAACCCACAACTTCATGATATGAAAAGTAGAATTTTGTATTGAGAAAGTGGGTTTTATTATGTACTGATGCTTTAGATAGGTGATTTGAAGGAATAAAGCACACTTAAGGAATTTGCCACATTTCCATTCTAAGGATAATTCTCAATAGCAGGGATTCTCAGCAAGGGTAGAATTATTGGAGTGGTGAGGTATGAGGAGTAATGAAGAGTTGAGAGAAAGCATGTTTAATTTGAAATGATCTACACTGAGATTTGCTGCTTTGGATGACTACTTGGTAAATGACTGGATTATCAGCTGCTGTTTATAGTATGTCTTTTATCCAAAGGGAAGAGGTTTGCCTTGTTTCCTCCTCTTTAATGGGAAAAATTCTTTTGGTTAACTCCCCATATTTTTGCTAGTGCAGAGGGTAATTTCTTTCATAGTGAGGCAGCACTTTTTTTTCCTCCTAAATAATAACTATTATATTAGTCCATTCTCATGCTGCTGATAAAGACATATCTGAGACTGGGTAATTTATAAGGGAAAAAGATTTAATTGACTCACAGTTCAGCATGGCTGGGGAGGCCTCAGTAAACTTATAATCATAGTGGAGGGAGAAGAATAAGTGCCCAGTGAAGGGGGAATCCCATTATAAAACCATCAGATCTCGTGAGAACTAACTCACTGTTGTGAGAACAGGATGGGGGAAACTGCCCCCGTGATTCAGTTATCTCCACCTAGTCCCTCCCATGACACATGGGGATTATGGGAACTGTAATTCAAGATGAGATTTGGGTAAGGACACAGCCAAATCATATCAACTATATTCATGATGTTAAACAATTACATTTTAAATATATTGCAAGATTAAAATTTCTTAATCTTTGGCAATTCCAGATTGTTTTCTTTTCTCCCTCTACTCTTCTGTTCTTGTGTTTTGATGGTGTTGGTTTAACTTTATTCTGGTGTTTTATACTGATTTTTGGTTTTGGTTTGAGGATGGGAGTAAACAGAAAATAAAGCATCTAATTACATTTGAAGACATAGTTACATACAATTGAATCATGTCCATTTTGATTGATGGAAAATGGTTACTTCAGATCACTTGGTAGAGTGTGTTTTGTTTGCAAAGATATATGCAACTGAAATCAATCATTCTTTTAATAAACTTATATTATTGTATTTGTATAACAGAGATTAAGATTTCTAAGTAAAAAAAGGAGCCCTATATATGTGATAAGTATGTATCATTTTAGTTTTTTCCTAGTAAAAGTAATTGTATTCAGTTCTATCATAGATATAGTGCTGTATGAAATTATATTCCCCAGCCTCCACCCCAGAGCATACATAAATTTTTGGTTCAAATGTGGCAGTATGGTATAGTGGAAGAGAATTAGGTTGTAAGACAGGAAGCCATTATTTTGGCCAAAGCAGAAATCTCTGAATTCCTTTTGATCAGAGATTATATTATGTGCATTTCTATACCCCATACTAAGCCTACACCTGGTACCTCTGGAACTGGGTGATTAAATATAAGTTGAATGAATAAGTAATGGAATAATCTGTGTTTCAGTTTAGTTTAGAAATTAGGATCTCTGACCGCATGCCGAACCTTTGACTACATAGCAGCTTTCTATTAATACTGGAGTTTGGTGTCATGTACATCATTGTGATGTGGTCAAGTTGGTGCTATATACATCATTGTGTCTACTAAGAGCAGCCCCTAATATTTCGGGTAGGCTTAGATACAGAGCAATCCAAATACAGCTAGTCTGTCAGAAGTGCCTTTTGCCTCCTGCCATGAGTCGGAAGCCTCCTCAGCCTTGTGGAACTGTAATTCCAATTAAACCTCTTTTTCCTCCCTGTCTCGGGTATGTCTCTATCTCATTTTACTTTTCTTATACCTCTTTATCAGAATTTGGTTTCTATGTCACTCTATTTTGTCTGGCTGAAAGATTTTACATTCTCATCAACAATACACAAAGCTTCCAGTTAATCCACATCCTTGTTTTGCAAGTAACCAGCCTAATTGGTGTGAGTTTGTTATCTCCCTGTGGTTCTGACTGACTTTTCCGTGATGACTAGTGGTCTTTTCATATGCTTGTTGTCCATTTGTGTATCTTTGGAGAAATGTCTTTTCAAGTCACTTTTTAAAAATTGAGTTACTTGGTTTTTTTGTTTTAGAGTTTTAGGAGTTCTTTGTATATTCTGGATTTTAACCCCTTGCCAGATATATGATTTGCAAATTCTTTCTCCCATTCTCTAGGTAGCCTTTTCTTTCTCTTGATTATGTCCTTCTATGCATTGAAGTTTTAAATTTTGATGTAGTCAGTTTATCTATTTTTTTTTTTTTTGCCTGCTTTTGGTGTCATATCCAAGAAATCATTGCAAAATTGAATATCACAAAGATTTTCTCCTATGTTTTATTCTCAGTTTCATAGTTTTAGGTCTTTGATGCATCTTGAGTTAATATTTGTATGTGTTATAAGGGTCCAGCTTCATTTTTTTTTTTTTCGAGACAGAGTCGCACTCTGTCGCCCAGCCTGGAGTGCAGTGGTGTGATCTTGGCTCACTGCAACCTCCGCCTCCTGGGTTCAGACTGTTTGAAATGTTTGTTCCTCGGAGCCGTAAAGAAATAGCACTTGAACATAAATTTTATTAATTTAGTAAGACCATTTTTACTTCCTGCAGAAAGGGTACACTGGTGCCACGAGAGTACACCGAACAAAGGAGACAGGGTCATTTATAACCTGACGCATCCACCCTACTGCTGTGTCCAGTTTCCATTAGCTGGAACGGGACCTCACCCTGATTGGCTAGCAACTTAGAACTTTTTAAAAAGAGGTAAAGGTAGAGGGGAACAAAGGAAGGAGGAAGTAACTTGTGGAATGTTGAGAAAGGTAAAAACACTTTTAAATAAGGAAGAGGAACAGGCTATGACCTAATGCTTGCTTGGACCAGTCTGAGCATGCCAGGGCAAATATTTGGGCTAAATTGTGGGAGCTAAGAACATAAAGTACACTGATTTCCTTATTACAGCTAGCAGGTATTTAAGAATGTTAGCACATGTCTTTAAATAAATTTTGCTTTTAAGAGAAGTTACTGTTTATTCCTAATTAGATGGGGAGGAAGGTCTTTGAAGAGGAACCTCTACTTTACTTTTTACAAAATGATTCTCCTGCCTCAGCCTCCGGAGTAGCTGGCACTACAGGCACCTGCCACCACGCCTGGCTAATTTTTGTATTTTTAGTAGAGATGGGGTTTCACCATATTGACCAGGCTGGTCTCCTGACCTTGTGATCCACCTGCCTTGGCCTCCCAAAGTGCTGGGATTACAGGCATGAGCCGCTGCGCCTGGCCCAGCTTCATTCTTTTGCATTGGATGCCTTTTATGTTTAAGTTGTAAGAGAGAAGGTTCTTGGCTGAAAGTGATGGAAACTCCAGCTTGAGCTAATTTAAGTATAATGAGAAACTTATTTACAGTATAAATTTATTGATTTTAATTTTTTATTGAGTTCAAGAAGTGGAATAGTCATACTGCTAGAAGGCTTGGTCCACAGCTAGGTCACAGAAAAAAATAAAGACAGTATCTGAAACACAGCCAAAGCCCTTTGTTGTTTCTTCTTCTTCTTCTTCCTCTTCCGCTTCCTCCTCCTCCCCCTCCCCTCCTCCTCCCTCTCCCCCTTCCCCCTCCTCCACCTCCCCCTCCTCCCCCTGCCCCTCCCCCTCCCCTCCCCCTCCTCATTTTGGTGGGTTGGTGGCTTTATTCTTTTAGCGCAGACTGACTTTCTCCATGTGGCAGGAAATATAGTCACCAACAGTGCCAGTTTTATGTCTTAGAGATTCAGCTCCCATACTGGCCTCAATGCTGTGTCAAGTCCAAAGTCTTAGAACTTTCAGAAAGGGATCTCGTTGGTCCAGCTATTTCATTTACTATCGTTGGGTCACTTAACTGAGCCCACAATTTGGGCCATATCTGTTAATCTGGCAGCTCTTAAGTAGGTTAAGAAAAGGGGTACTAGTCAGTGAGTCTCAGATCTCTAATATTACCCTTTGCTGGAAGAAAAGGTATGATTTATATTCCATTTTGTAAAAAAAATAGAATATTGATCACCTCTTAAACAGTAATTAGAACTCAGCCTCTCAAATGTTGAAAGTTTGAAAATGTATAGAGGTGATTCTCAGTCTTTTAAGATTTTTGAGATAGTTTACATTCTGGCACTTAGCTGCAAAATGTTTTAATAGAAGTGAATTAATGTTTTGAGAATAGAAATTTTGGAATATTTTGTAATTTTTACTGAAACTCAAAAGTCAATATAGACCTGACAAAACTAGAATGGATAAAAAGATTAGAATCAACAACTTAAATATACATTAAAAAGGTGATATATTTAATATCACATATATAACTAATATGTATAGACTGCTATAATCTTTGGAGATGCCCACTAAATTTAGAAGCCTTTTCTGACAACTGAAGGAACAACACTAATTTCTTTTGTATCCAAAGTGCATAAAGCCAAAGTACATAGAAAAACATGGATCCACACACACATTCTCTCTCTCTCTCTGCTCCCTCTCTCCCTCCCTCCCTCCCCTTCCCCCCAAAACAATGTACCAGCTTATCTGTAGAATCCATTATAATTTCTGTAATATGTACTGTGTGTATATAAAACTTTGTGTTTTAGTTAACTCCTGATTTATGACAACATACTAAAAACATGTCTCATACATAAACTGCTGTCAGTTTGGTGGAGAATCTGGATTTAGAAGAGGGGCGAATAGAAAAAGAGCCTGGGGAAGTAACATTAAGGGCAGATTTCTTAAACTAGATGAATTGCCTGAAATATTTTTAGTTTAGGAACGACCTGAATACTTTGCACTTACATATTAAAATTTATTTGAGCTAATAAGTATATTGTGTTAAAACTGCAAAGCAGGGATTTGCGGGACTTACTGAACCATTCATGCCTTTGTATGACTTTTTGTTGACTTTAGACTGTTTTTTCGGAAGGCCCAAATGGGATCAGCTGCTTCGGAAGAATACATTCTTATTGTATGTTTTTATTATTAGTTTTATTTATTTATTTATTTATGAGACGGAGTTTCGCTCTTTCTCTCAGGCTGGAGTGAAGTGGCGCGATCTTGGCTCACTGCAACCTCCGCTGCCCAGGTTCAAGCAATTCTCCTGCCTCAGCCTCCCTAGTAGGTGGGATTATAGCCACCATATCTGGCTAATTTTTGTATTTTTAGTAGAGATGGAGTTTTGCCATGTTGGCCCGGCTAGTCTTGAACTCCTGACCTCAGGTGAGCCACCACGCCTGGCCTAGTTTTATTTTATGAAAGCATTATATGATCATTGTAACATTTAAATTCAAGTCCCTTCCCAGTTCCTCTCCTGAGAAGTGAGTACTATTAATAATTTGGTGTGTTAGCCAGGGCAGTGGCTAACGCCCATAATCCCAGCACTTTGGGAGGTGGATCCAACATGGTGAAACCCCATCTCTACTAAAAATAAAAAAAATTAGCCAGGTGTGGTGACATGTGTCTGTTGTCCCAGCTACCTGGGAGGCTGAGGTGGGAGGATTGCTTGACCCAGGAGGTGGAGGTTTTAGTGAGCCCATATTGCACCACTGTACTCCAGCTTGGGTGACAGAGTGAGACCCTGTCTCATAATAATTTAGTGTGTCTTCTTTCAGCGCATATGTTTTCTATAAATTTGGTGAAAAATGAGAAGAATGTCTTGGACAATGCTGTAGTTTTTCAGGTTGCAGGGTTGACTTGAATGGAGTCTTTAGTGATCTGTGTATGGCATCTGAGGGCTCAGGATATTGGGGTTTGGGATGAGTCACCTTTAGATGTGTGAGTTTTACATACAGGGAGGCAAGATGAATTTATTTTTAAAATTGCTTAGGATTACCTTGCATGTTCAAAATACAGAGTTATTTTCTTCCTCTTCCCCTTACCTCTTGTGTTACATGTGCTTTTCCTCCCAGAAGCTAGAGTTCAAATTAGTGTTATTTATGTGATGTTTAAGCTATTAATGACTTCTGTGGTTACCGTCGGTAGTACTCATAATTCTTTCAAGTATCAGAAGCCTAACTCAGATTGGTTTAAACAAAGAAAGGAATTTACTGGCTTATTTGAGTGAAAAATTTAGGGATCCCAGGCACTTAGAGAAGTATTTTGGATCTTTCTTCTTGGCTTCGCTTTTCTCTGTGTTGGTTTAATTTCCCAGTAGGCTCTTTTCCCATGGCTTTAAGATTATGTCCTATCAATTTAACAACTTCAGCAGAAAGAGAGCATGCCTTCCTAAGAATTACAATAGAAATTTTAGGATTGACTTTCATTGGCTTAGATTAATGGACCTGGATCAAATGAATACTCCCAGACCTTAATATGTGGTTACCGTGACCACAGGTTCATAGGCATGACAGTGGAGGAGCTGTATTTTAGGATATATTAGGCTATACTAGAATATTAAATTCCAAATCCCAGGGACTAAACATAACTAACTAAACACTTACTTATTAACACTCTTAATCATGCGAAGTCTGTTACAAGTTCAGACAGCTCATGTGGTAACTCAAGGATCCATACTCTTTTCATCTTCATCTCATCATTCAGCCTCCACGGTTGCTTCAGTGGAGAATGAGGGAGCCCAGAGGGTTGTACATAAGCTCTAAATGCTTCAGCCTGTACTTACAGAGAGCTCATAGCCCAATGCAGAATTGATCACGTGGTTCTACCAAACTGTTAGGGGGCTGGGAAGTGTGTGAAATAACATGGCTTTTTGATGAGCAGAAATGTGTCTCCACAAGCTGTTGCAGAAGAAGGGTAGTGATAGAGGTAGTTAAAACGTGTCCACTGCAGACTGGGACCCTAAACAATGTTTAAAATGTTGATATATACAAATGTAGTCAATTTTTGAAACTACTCAATCTATGAAATGCTTTTTGCTTAAATTTGACTTACTAATGCAGTTCATGAGTTTGTGCTTGAAAACCACTGAACTTAAAAGTAATTTCTAGAACACAACCCCATTTATAGGTTAGAGACTATGCCTGTCATAACCACACTGTTAAATCACCTGGTAATTGCTAAATTCCGTGGATATTTTAGGTACCTGTTTTATTATCTTTGATGAGTTGACTGTTTCTTAGAACAACTTCTTCTTCTTCACCCTGTTCTTCCTCCTCCTCTTCTTTTCCTTTTCTTCTTCCTCTTCCTCTTTTTTTTTTTTTTTTGAGACAGAGCCTCACTCTGTCGCCCAGGTTGGAGTGCAGTGGCACAATCTCAGCTCACTGCAACCTTCGCCTTCCGGATTCAAGCAATTCTCGTACCTCAACCTCCTGAGTAGCTGAGACTACAGTAGTGCGCCACCATGCCTGGCTAATTTTTTTTATTTTTGGTAGAGACAGGTTTTCAGCATGTTGGTCAGGCTTGTGTCAAACTCCTGACCTCAAATGATCTGTCTGCCTTGGCCTCCCAAAGTGTCTTGTCTTCTTTTTTTCTTTTTTTTAAGGAACAGGGTCTCACTCTCTTTCCCAGGCTGGAGTGCAGTGGCAATGATCATAGCTCATTGCATCCTCGAACTCCTGGTCTCAAGGGATCCTCCCACTTTGGCCTCCCAAAGCACTGAGATTGCAGGCTTGAGACACCTCACCTGGCGTGTCTGAGAACGTCTTTAAAAAAGAAATCCCTTCTCTTCAATGACAGACTCTTGGGTTTTCTGTTACCCATATGTCTACTCAACTTAGTTATCTTAGCTTTGTTGTTGTAATGCAAAAGCAGCCATAGACAATACATGCATGAATTAGTGTAGTGCATTCCAATAAAATTTTGTTTTAAAAATAGGTGGTGGGACATAGTTTGTTTACCTCTAATCTTCCTAGCTGTTCATCCTTATTGTTCTTCTGAAGCAGCTCTTCTTTCTTCCGTGTTAAATTTGTGTTAATAGATGGCCTTTAGCTACCTTTCATTTCATACTTCTTCAGTAGCCTCATTCGCATTCATTATTTTAACCATCTCAGGTGTTGGCATCAGGTTTGAGGCAGGTTTTGGCTTTGTCACTTACTGGCTGTTTGACTGTGGGCAAGTCACTTAATATGTCTGAGTCCTGTAAAGTCAGGCTAATAATATCTGCTTGCAGTTGTAAGCATAAGATTATATATAAAGAGTTTAAGCATTAAGATTGGCAAATAATACATGGATGACAAATGGTAACTCCTTGTTGTTTCTGTTATTGTCTTTACACGTTTACCCTCATATCTGCATCGTGATCCCAGAAGTTTCTTTAGAGTTCTAGTTTTTACTATATATCTCTACTGGGCATTTTTATTTAACTCTTCTATAGTGTCAGTTAAGAAGCTTTCAGCTTCACGTAATAGAGTCGTTTTATGTAACAAATTTGGAAGTGGCATTCTAGAGCTTAGCGATGATGTCAGGGCATTATCGTACATCTCTTGGTCTTTCCCCTCATGGTTTCAAGATATTGCAGTCGCTTCCAGCAGTCTGTCCTCCCACATCTGTATACAAAACAATTTTATAAACTAGTCACAAGACAGGGCTTCTCTTTGTGTATTTTTTCCTTTTTATTATAAAAATTATTGTTTTAAAAAAGTTAATTAGGAAATAGAATCTGTAGGGATTGAACGTGTTAAGGTGGGAGAAAGTGTAGGATGATTGTCAAATTTTTGGCTTAAATGTCTAGATTCTAGATAGTTGGTAGTGCCACTAATGTAAGAAAAGAGGTATGTAAAAGAAGATTAAGAAGCAGATAAATTTCGTTTTAGACTTGTTGAATAGAGGTACCTGTGGCAGATGGGCTGCCTGTGCAACTGCCACTCCTTCTCCTATAGAAGCTTTATTGAGGTATAATTCATATGCCATAAGATTCACTTGCTAAAAGCATACACTTGAGTGGTTTTTTAGTGTATTTACAGAGTTTTGCAACCATAACCACGATTGAATTTTAGAATATTTTCATCATCCCCAAAAGAAAACCCTGTACCCGTTAGCAGTCATTTCCTCCTCCTCCATGTGCTAGCAACCATTATCTATTTTCTGTCTCTGAATTTGCCTATTCTAGTGAATTATTCTGTTCATCATGTTTTCCCCTTCTTCCTTTTTGAGTTCTTTTGTAGAAAGGACTGTAGGTCATGCCCAATTACTAGTTTGCTAACCGTGACTCGTCCCTTTCTTTCTGTCAGTCTGGTATCTGAAGTAATTAATTTATAGCAGATAGTAGCTTTGCTGATATTTGGGTGAATTAGTAAATTAACTCATTCACAACAGTGAGTTTTGATAGTGTTTGGGTAACCAGGATTAATAACCACTGGTCAAAAGTATTTATTCAGAGTTCCTTCATATGACTTTAGAAGGGTCTCTGCTTCGTTCCCCACTTACTTTTCAACCTTACTACTTGTAATTCTCTAGCTCATATTTGATGTTCCAGCAACATTGAACCTACTTACAGTTCTTCTTAAATGCTCTGTTTTCCCCCACTTCTTTGTCTTTGCTCATTAGATCTTCACTAATGAGCAGAATCCTCCCCCTAGGGGTTTCCAGTTGCCCAATTCCTGTTTATCTCTTTAGGCTCAGTCAGCAAATCAGAAATTTTAGCTTTCTACCCCTGGGGAACCCTCTTTACAGAGCCCTCTATTGTTCTTACCATATTAGGTTATATAAGAGTGTCTATATATTTGATTTCTCTAGACCAGAGATCTCTGAACTTTTTATTGCTCACCTGTAAAAAATGTTTGAGCATATGACTGCACAGTTTGTAAATTATGTACATGTATTAATGTAGTGACATATTAAATATCTGCAAAGCTTTGAAGGCCAAGAAGGATGACTCACACCTGTAATCCCAGTACTTTGGGAGGCCAAGGCAGGCGGATCACTTGAGGCCAGGAGTTCAAGACCAGCTTGGGTAACGTAGTGAAACCCTGTATCTTTAAAAAGTATATATAGATATTATTAGTCAGGCATGATGGTGTGTGCCTGTAGTCCCAGCTACTTGGTAGGCTGAGGCAGGAGGATCACTTAAGCCCAGGAGTTTGAGGCGACAGTGAGCTATGGTTGCACCCTAGAGTGGTTGAAGTGCTAATGCTTTCATGTTGTCCCTAACTCTACATTCAGTGACAACTATGGGTTTCTTGGTGGTAGAAACTCAATACATGTTGATCTGAACTCTTTTCTCAGTGTCTTGCCTGTTCTTTATCCACCCCTCACTGGGTGTTAGGTCTTCCTTTTTTTTATATATCTTTATCATAGCACTTACCATGCTCTGTATTACAATTATTGGTGTATACTTGTCTCCTGTCAATAGAGTGTAAGTCTCTTGCTCCTGGGTCCTCTTTTATTTATGATGCTCCTAGTAGTTTGCATGGTGCTTAGCATATAATAGACAGTTTGTAGAATGAATAAATTGATTCAAGTGGAAGTAATTGGTACTAATCTGAGATTAAGACAGTGATTCTTTTATAGTATTGAAAGATAGTAGGGCCACTTACTTTAAAACTGCTTATAGTTTAAAGCAGTGCATCTCAAATTGTTTGTGATGATGGATTAGTTTCTTTTAGTTTCCAATCCATTGTGTACTTTTGTAAAATACAATAAAATATTATATAAATTTTTGTATTGTAAATTTTATATTATATAAATTTTTGTATTATACAGTAAAATACAATAAAAATTAAATACTAGAAACATGACATAAAAGAGACATACAGAATATAGGCCCTAATTTTTAATTACTAGATTCAAAAGAAATACAGTTAATCCCAACTTCTGTACTTATCTCATTGTAGATTGTTACCAAAGAGTCTATGGGCCCTTGCTGGACCCAGGTTGACCATACTTTGAGACTCAGGGTATAAAGCACTTTATATCATTTAATTCTCCTAACTATATGGTGTAGGTACTGTTTGTACCATTCATAGGAAATGAGGGGACAGAGAAGTTAGGCACATTGTCCAAGGTCACACAGGTACTACATAGAACAGCCAGGATTCAGGTTGAGCTGGTGGCTCATCCCAGCACTTTGCAAGGCTGAGACAGGTGGATCACCTGAGGTCAGGAGTCGAGACCAGCCTGGCCAACATAGTGAAACCCTGTCTCTACTAAAAATAAAAAAATCAGCCGGGTGTGGTGGCCTGCACCTATAATCCCAGCTATTCAGGAGGCTAAGGCTGGAGAATCGCCTGAACCCAGGAGGCGGAGGTTGCGGTGAGCTGAGATTGCACCACTGCACTCCAGCCTGGGTGACACAGTGAGACTCCATCTCAGTAAACAAACAAACAAACAAACCAGGATTCAAACAAAGGTAGTCCAATCTGGCTCCAAAGTCCATATTCTAGTCTCTTTCTGATTTTGAAAGGATGAAATAAGGTAGCATTCTACTGTAAGAATGTTAAGAACAGACATGGATGAAGGCAAAAATAGTTACAAGTCAGAATGTAATTCATTTGCCTAGAAAAGAGAAGGGTAAGGAGTTACACCATGGTTTTCATATAAAAGTAGAGTTATGGAGATGGTGACAAACTGTTCTTTTATCCCTTGAGCCAGCATCTGATTACATTTTACCTTAGTTAGTATTAAAGCCCCCAATTTGTGAAACAAAAGAAGTGATGATATTTCTTTGAAATGTTTCTTTTTGCCCTGACTCAGTTTCACATACTGAGTGTAATTGTTCCTCAGGGGGATTGGTTCCCAGACCCATGAGTACCAAAATCCAAAGATGCTCAGTCCCCTATATAAAATGGCATAACATTTGCCTATAACCTACCCAC
The DNA here is from genome assembly GCF_002776525.5 of Piliocolobus tephrosceles. Classification (NCBI taxonomy): domain Eukaryota; kingdom Metazoa; phylum Chordata; class Mammalia; order Primates; family Cercopithecidae; genus Piliocolobus; species Piliocolobus tephrosceles. The sequence goes on along the minus strand of NC_045434.1, from coordinate 128,074,424 downwards.
ATTCTCCTCATACTTTAAATCATCTCTAGATTACTTAGACTGCCTAATACAGTGTAAATGCTATGTAAATATTTGTTAGGCTCTATTGGTTTTTAAATTTGTATTACTTTTTATAGCTGTATTGTTATTTACTTATTTGAATATTTTTGACCCATGGTTGAATCTGTGGTTGTGGAACCCTGGAATACAGAGGGCCAACTGTACTTTGTTTCTTCTATTCTTCCTCCTAACTCTTTTCTTATTTGATAGTAACATCAACCAAATTGTTGTGATTACATTCATATGAAAATACAGAAATAACCTTTCTCCAGATATCAGTATTTTAAGAACAAAATGTAAGTAATGATTACATATTATGATGTTAATGGAGAAGAGACCATGTTGCTGTCTTAATTGTTTTATATCATAAAATTCATGATTGAATGAAATTGAAAACTTAGACTATTTCAATTGTAACAACAGTTGAAATTTTTAATAAATTTTTAAAAATCTTCTTCCTATAGAAATCTGGTTAAGAAGTACTGCCCCAAACGTTCATCCAAAGATGAAGAGCCACGGTAAATTACATACCTGTTCATTAATGCGTATTAAAAAATTTGAAAATACTTATATTTTTATTATTTAGTAAGATAAATATATTCTTAGCTTTTTATAAAGATTTTATAAAGTTTAATTTAAAAATTAATGTTTATGAAAGAGGGAACTACTGTTAATGTTTTATGAGGATAAATACTGCGGTGGGCTTGATCAATGGTTTTCTAGAATAGTCAAATACAGATTTTCAATTAAAATGTAGACTAGGACTCCACTTGAATGATTTAGTCTGCAGAAGAAAAGGATATTTTTCATACTTTGTTACATAGTTGTTGGCTTCTTAGATTCTTGCTTTTACTTTTATAGGTAGTAAAACAATTTGACTAATTGGTATAAAAGGATGTTGGAAAGCACTGAGGGTTTTTGCATTAGAAATAAATAAAAAGGTTAGAAATCACTTAGGAGTTTTTTGGTGGTCTTAAAGAGGAATATGTGGATGATTGTTTAGATGCAGAAACAAGAAGAGACTAGACTTACGAACAAACAACTCTGTGTATAATTGTCAGTTGTTAGGATTCTCAGGTTTAGTGTTAATGGAGTCCTATCTGAGCTGTTAATCTTCAGCTGTAAGAGAGTGTTCCGCAGTATGTTCAAAGTAGATATATACGTTAATACAGTGATTCTCTTTGTTTCTCTCCTTCCCTCACACACGTTTTTACCCTTATTTTTGACCCTTCTATCCCCTGTGGTGTCAATATAATGGCACTTCACTTCCATTCAGGATATGGGCAGGCATACAGGCAGCTGTGTCCAGAGCTGATAGCAAAATTGTTCTGTAGATCAGCCATCGAGATGCATTTGGCAAGCACATCATCTCTGCAACAGGTTCAGCTGCCAAGCCTAGGAATCCAACCAAGTTCATTCCCAAGCTCAGGCCAGTCAGTTGGCAACTTAAGAGATTCCAGTATGCCAAAAGAGCCTGCAGGTAGTATTCTTATTATTTTTTGACCCCAAATATCCCTTTACTAATAAATGAAAGACTACTTGAAGATATACAGACGTGTACAACTTGAGCGTAATGCAGGATTTTTTCCATATGAAGTTAATTTAGAACTAGTAGCTGAGATTTAGGTTGAATATGCTAAAATTTGTGAAATGTTAGATTCAATCCATACCTCACCAACATTTGTAATGAAAATAAAATTAAGTCTCACCATTTTGAAATGTTTTTGCCAGGTTTACCTCGTGTGTAGCCTTTTTTAATATCCTTAATGAGTTAAATGACTATGCAGGACAGCGAGAAGTTGTAGCAGAAGAAATGGCGCACAGAGTATATGGTGAATTAATGAGATATGCTCATGATCTGAAAACTGAAAGAAAAATGGTAATTCTTACAATTTTCATCCAGTTGCAGTAGTATATGAAATAGTTGCACAGAAATACTTTTTTTTTTTTTTAAATGTGTGTTCAGCATAAACTGGTTTTCTATTTCACTACATTTCTTCTAGCTAAAAATTATCACAAAATACTCTTGCTAATTTATGATTCTTTTGGATTTAAGTTTGGCAAACTACAGCCTATGGGCCAAACTCAACCTAGTGCTTGGTTTTGTTTGCTAGTTGCCATAGGCTAAGAATGATTTTTATGTTTTTAGATGGTTGAAAAAAGAATAATATTTCATGACTTTGACAATTATATGAAATTTTAGTGTCCATACATAACATTTTATTGGAACAGACCCACATTAATTGACTTTTATATTGCCTGTGGCTGCTTTTGCATTACATTAGCAGAGTTGAGTGTCACAGAGATAGTGTGACTTTGAAAGCCTACAATATTTATCTGACCTTTTATAAAAAATGTTTGTCATCCGCTATTCAAGACAATCATTATTTTTCTGAAAATTGTGTTTGTTTTCAAGGTTATATTTAAAGTATTAAGACAATATCCTATAAAATGCATTTTTAGGAAGTTTTGCTTTCTTCCTAAGTCTTGGTAAAGTTATAATTAGTACCTTAAAAAAAAAAATAAAGTGAAAAGCCTTTTGGGGGCTTTAGACTTTAGTGTTTAAATGTAATTATTTTTATTTGTTTTGTTTTATTTTGTTTTTTTGGCCATGGTTATAATCTTCAGCATCTGCAAGAAGGACGAAAAGCTCAACAATATCTTGACATGTGCTGGAAACAGATGGATAATGTGAGTTATGATGTTTTCATGGTTAACATAAAATCTCGTAGACTAGGTTAGCCCTAAATTCTTTTATGCTTCATATCTATTTGAGTTTAATGTTTCTCAGTGTATTATTAATAATTTGACATTGGTATTATTGCATAATAGTCAATATAGTGTAAATAGAGGATGTGAGATCATTTTGTCATTTTTCTTGACCTTTATAACTCTATACTTAAGAACTCTATAATCTTCAATCATTGTGAACATTTAAGGAGATTTCTTTTTTTTACTTTAAAGTAGTTACTATAAAGTATTAATAGAGGATAGAAGTAAGAGGGAAAGGGTGATATGTCTTAGAAGACCATTTGACTGAGGACTGAGAATAATCAAGGTTCTTTTTCTACCTTTAACTTAGCACTTGATTTCTCTTGACTTCATTTTTAGCATGTGAAAAATGAAGAGAGTGAACGAAATGATATGAAATGTTTCTTCCAGTTCAGTCATTGTATAATTTTGTAAATGCTCCTGATATTGGCCTGCTAATAGAGACCATCCCAATGTAAGAAATAAAGTACTTTGTAGGGCAAAATTATAAAGACGTAATAATTATTTACTTAAAAATTTCCCCAAGGCACTTCCTCATGTAGTTTTTCTTAAATGCTCTAGTACATGAATAATTTGAAAAACAAGATGTTCACATGGAACACTGCAGTTGCCTTTACATAAAATGCTCTATAATCTGTGTCATGGGATTAGGATAAAAAAAAAGCTCTATTAAATGATATTCTGTAGTATAAGATACTCTTTTTGAACCCTCAAGTTATCGAACAGTTTACTCTTTACTAGCGTATTTCTCTGGTTGGCACTGCGTATTCCTTGAAAATTATGCCGAAGAGAGTTTTTCCATGTTAAATTAATCAGTTTAGCCTGTGCTTGTTAGAAAAAGTACTTTGAGATTAGAAATCTCATGCATATACTTCCATTGCTTTCAGCCTGTTTTCTTTCCCTTTTAAAAATGCATATTCAAAACTTGGATTACATTTCTACTATGTAACTATCATTGATGTAATATTCTAATCATGAGTGCTGATTGAAAGTTCTTAGGTATATTAATAATCTGTTTTCATTTTCATTTGGATTTTCTAATTGGTTTCAGCAAGACTTTACAAAGTATTTATGTTGATTAAGTTTTAAATTGCCTTTACTATCATCCTTAGTATCTACCACCTAATGAGTGTGTGTGTGTTTTCATTTGCACAAAATAACATACTCCTACATTCCTGAGTTGTTGGTTCCTTTAAAAATTGGTGTTGGCACAGATTATTCTTAATAGGTGCCAACTTGCCTTTAGAACAATTGACAATTGTTAAGCGAAAGTTTTAGAGGTCATAAGAAAGAAGCATCAAAAATGTAGGAGAGATTTCTTTAAGGCATTAACAATACTATAAAAAAAGGTGAGTTCAGCTCTACTTGTGTTTATTGAAAAGTATCCTTGACCTGTACTCTGGAGGTACAAAAGTAAGTATGACATGGTTCTTGGTTTTTGTAGCACCTGCAGTCTAATGAGGGAAACTAACCAATATAGTTTCTGTTTAATATGTAGAAACAAGTGTAGGATCCTGTTTCCTAGTTCTGTGTCTTCCTGTTTAGTCAAGAAAATGAAATTGTAGAATTCCTAACACATTTGAAATAATTGTGAGGCAATGTAAAGAACTGGTAGACAGGTTGAATTACTGACAGAGTATTAAAAATTGAGGAAAAAAATTAAAAGACAGTTATTAACCTTGGGATAAATAAAGTAGGCAGTCCTGGGATTTAAGGTCAGGACAGAAGAGCCTGTAAAGGAGGTCTTAAAGGAATGGTCAGAGATTAAGAAGACAGAAGCATCAGAGATGCCAGGTCCATCAATTAGGAGGCTCCAAGTAACAGAGCATGCAATTTTATAAGAGCAGAGCTCAGAAATGGAGCAGTTCCATAGTTAGTCAGTAGCCCAAGGATGTCACCAGGCTCCATCTCCTTTTCATCTGTCTACGTTGCCATCTTGACCAGGTGCTCTTTTCCTCAGTCATGTCTCCTTAAGGTCAACAGTAGGCTTAAACAGCTAAACACCGTATCCTCATTCAGTTTCATCCAGAGGTGGGAAAAAGGCAGCATTTCACTTCCAACTATCCCTTTTTATCAGGGAAAGAAAACTTTCCCAGAAAGTCCCCAGCGAATTTCCTCTGGGTGCCTTTGACAGAATTAGATTACTTACCTCTGCCCTGGCTGTGGGGAGTCTAGGACAGCAAGTATTAACTGTTTTCTGCCTCTGTACTGGGGGGCAGGCTCTGCTAAGCAAGAGTAGGGGAGTAGAAGTGGCTGTTCTTCATCTGCCACACCAAGGATGAAGGGGAAAAAAATCTTTTCTGGAATATATTTCTATATTGTGTAACATTATATTATCTTTCAGGGAAGGAGCATTTTTAATATTATTGTACTACTAGTTCTTTTGCTTTTGCAAGGAATTATTAGGTAGGTGTTTTTCCACAAATAAGATACCAAATATAAAAATACTTTTGTACATAAGTAGCCTCAGTTTGCACCAAAATTAGTAGCCTGTAGTTACTTGATTGGAAAACATAGTTCTGAACTCAATTTCAGAGAATGAAATGTGGTAACTTAATTTTCATAGCAAAGTAACTTTATGTATGAGTATTTGTATATTTTAGGGGCTTTGAGTAAATTACAAGTATCTCATTTTGTGTGTCATACTAATCAAAATACCTGTATGGAATAGAGCCTACATTTAAATAAATTTGTAAGAAATTCTGAGGGCATTTATTTGATGTAAGTTATAGACCTATCTGGTTGTAACTATATTACAAACTGAACTAAGAAATCTTTTGATACAAATGGCTCCATATAACAGCTATTGTATTTTTAAATTGTATTTTAAACTCTTAGTTACTTGAAAGAAAGGGAAATTGCTAACTACTAGGAACCATGGGTAAACAAACCCAGAGCAATAGGTGTCTGAGCTGATACAGTGGCATTTGGAAAAATGGCGACAGGGTGTTTGAGGTATAATGGTTTCCTGGACCTAGTACTTGCTAAGGGCTTGGATTTCCAGGTTATAACTCGTTTGATAAAGGAGGTTAGATAAATACGAAATATTGAGATCCCCTGCCTGCTTCTTCTGAGGAATTCTCAGAGCACAGGTTGCAAGGTATGAATTTTCCAGGCAAGAAATTGGAAGTCTTTCAGGGTAATCTAATCAGTTAGGGAGAAAAAGTTTATAAAAACTGATGCCAGGTTTTTCCAAGGAAAGAAACTACCTGGCCATGTCACCCTGGAGGAAAATATCATGATCCATAAAGCCCCATCTGTGGGGCTTTCAACAGCTTTTTAAATAAGAGCAGATATCCAAGGATCCCCGGATATTTAAAGAAGACATCTAATGTGCACATCAGAGACCAGAACTAATACGCAGGAAAGAAGTCAATGTGACTGTGAAAGGAAATGAAAATTAAAATGCAAAAACAAACAAGGAAAATACCTGCAGCTGTTAGCTAATATTCTCAAAGGAAATAGAGAAAATTTTACATCCATGAAATAAGAATAAGGTATTATTTTAAAAGAAACATATAAAGAACAAAAAATAACTTTATGATAGTAGAAAAAAAAGCCCACTAGAAAAAAATGAAATATAAAGTTCAGTAAATACCCCGGTAGAGCAAAATGACAGACATTGAAAATATGGAAAATTCGAAGACTCATCCAGTAGGTTCATTTCCAAAATAATAAACATACTAGAAAAGAGAAAAACAAAAAAGGACAAAAATAACTCAAGAAAGTTTTCCCAGAACTGAAAGACATGAATTTCTAGATGGAAAGGATATCCCAGGTGCTTGGCACAGTGGGTCCACATCTCTTGAAATTTCAGAACACTTTGGAGAGAGAGAAGATTCTACCACCCTCCAGGGAGAAAAAACCCCAAACAAATAAACGTGGTTTATACAATGGATCAGGAATCAGAATGGACTAGACAGGATAGTCACACAGGAAGCCAGAATAATAGTGGAGCAATACTTCTTAAGTTTTTGAAGGAAAATGATTTCCAACTTAAGAGTCTAAATCCAGCCAAATTTTGTTGAGTAAAAATGATAGTAAAGGCATTTTTAGCCATGGAGATTCAGTTATCTCCTGCAGACCTTTTAGGAGGCTGCTGCTGAATGTGTTGTAGCAAAATGAGGAAGTGAATCAAGAAAGGAAAAAGCATAAAACTAGGAAATAGGAGATCCAAACAAAGATAGAGGTGAAATGAATCCACAGGTTGATGGGGGAAAGAAACGCTAAGGTAACAAGTATGCATTAGGCCTGGTTGGTAATGAGTTCAAATTTCAGCAAGTTTAGAAGCCTTTGGGAGAGATTTATCAAGAAAATAAAATCAATAGAATTCCTAATGTGTTAGAATTAACTGCAGACAGATTTAAAGAACTAGAAAAAACTGGGGTTGAATTAGAGATAAGTGCATTGGAAACTAAGCAAATTGAAAAAATGAAGACATGTATTAACTCCAGAATTTCAAAAAATTATGTAGGAAAGGAAATATAATATGACATATATTTTATATGGCTCAGTTGTGAATAGCTTTTACAAAGTCATAATAATTTGAATGAAATAAAATTTAAAAAGATTTGGGGTCTGGGCTGATGGTCTTCGTGGGACACGAACACCATCAATATAAACACTATATATAACAAAACAATATAACAATATAAAACCACTTTGGAGGGACACTCCATATCCCAAGCTACATTGGGTCTCACCAAAAAAATGTAAAAACAAATGCCAAAACAAACCAACTGAACCAAAAACACCAAACCAAAAAAGTCCTCCTGAAGATGAGGACTTATATTTTTTATAATAAAAAGTATAAAACACATTTTTTGAATGAGATGCATAGTAAATATTAACTCAGTCATGCCTATTTTTTTTTCTTCATAGTCTGTAATGTCTGATATTCAAGGAATGTGGATTGGTTGTAATAGTAAAAGTTATTTTCTAATTTAGAAAGGACAAATTTTACTTAGCGCGCAGTTCATTCCCACACAATACGCATTGGCACATTTTAAAGTTATTTTTTTTCTCTTTTTAAAAGTATTATACTTTAAGTTCTGGGATACATGTGCAGAATGTGCAGGTTTGTTACATAGGTATACATGTTCCATGGTGGTTTGCTGCACCCATCAACCCATCCTCTGTGTTAGTTGTTTCTCCTAATGCTATCTAAAGTTATTTCTTAAATGAAGTTAGCCTAATTTTATTTTCTCACTGTGATATTTTAATCTTTTTTAACAGAGTAAAAAGAAGTTTGAAAGAGAATGTAGAGAGGCAGAAAAGGCACAACAGAGTTATGAAAGATTGGATAATGATACTAATGCAACCAAGGCAGATGTTGAAAAGGTAAGAAATACTCCAACTTTAATGTCAAAATATTATTATTTGCGTAAGGACAGTAGTCAGGACATTTGCATCAGTACAGTATTAGAATTTACTCAAGAGATACACTGTATCTAAGTCTAAAATATACAAATATTTGCCAACTTTAAATGGTATGTATTGGTCTGAGAAAGAAATATGTGTTAGTTTATTACAATATCTTACCTGCATTCAAATTTAGAGGAAAGATGTAGTTGCTACTGGGATTGAGTTTTTGTCCTATTCCAAGATAGGTTAGAAAGCTAAGATGTGTTGATGGGGTAATAACTAATTAGTTAGAGAATAACTGTTGTAATTTGACTTTGTACAGGAGATCAAGAGGAACAGAACTATTTTCCTTAAATAAGCATTCCTTAAAGTATCTGTGGTTCTACACATAGGTGGAAACACTGTTGAATGTTGCATTATTCAAAAATCATATTATTATTTAGCTTCACTGTGATTTAAGTTCCATATTTTAGTTGGATATAGGTGGATCATAAAGAAATGTTTAACTGTTAACTTTTTTAACAATATGAAAATATTCCTAAAGCTACCTGTTTTTCTCTTCTGATTAAAAGCACACTGTTTCAAACTATAATGTTTTCATCTGTTTATTTTTTTATCTGGATTTGGTAAGGAGAGTCTATATTAGAGTCGCTTATTGCTATCAGAGAATACTATTGTAATGAGGGAGGGAAGAATATTGTAATAAGGAGACCGCTCTGACAATAAGATCTGCAAGTGTCTCCTTATATTTTAAATGGTGTTAATAGTTCAAAAGAGTCATGCCACTTCATTATTCTTTTGATGTCAGGTGTTGGCTTCTCCATTGATAAAATTGAGTTTTAGTATAATTTTGAGAAAAGTGAATTGTTGTGATTTTGTTGTTGTTCTTGGTAATAATTTCGACCAATTTGCCCCTAGGCCAAACAGCAGTTGAATCTGCGCACGCATATGGCTGATGAAAATAAAAATGAATATGCTGCACAATTACAAAACTTTAATGGAGAACAACACAAACATTTTTATGTAGTGATTCCTCAGATTTACAAGGTAAATCTTAGATATGAAATATGAAGTTAATCTAGTTTTAGAGTTGGAAGAGCTGGTGTTTAAATATAAAACTTGTAAATCTTAGACATCAGAATCTTTCTAGATTCACTAGTCATCAAGGTTAGTGAGGAGAGATTCCTTTATGATTATAGATTTGAAAACAAGTTTTTTCTAACTTTTAAGTCACACATTTTCCTACATATCTACTATTAGTGTTATAAACAGTTTACTTAATCAATGACATTTGTAAGATACATTTAAATACTGTATAATTAAATGTTTTGACATGACAAAGAAGAATTAATTGCATTTGTATATTGTAATCTGTTCACCTAGAATTGAGATGTAGCTTTTTTATACCAAACCAGAGTCTTTGGCATCAGTCTAGATGGCAGAAATAAATCTTACAAAATGTATTTGCTAGCGTGGGTTTTGCCTGCTTATCATGCTGACTCTGTTAGATGAGAAATGTAATTCAGACTTTGAGCTTGCTTATAAATCCTATCTGTCATCACTTGATGATAACAGTTGCAAAACAGCCTCAGGTAAAAAAGACCTCAGAATTTTCATGAGGATTAAATTATTTAATTGCCTTTTCTAGAAAGAAGAGAAATTACAGAAAAGGGATTTAGTAAAACAGTGTTGATGAGGTAGTATCTCAAAACGCAGAGCTTACATGGGAAGAATGTCAGCCTAGGTACACTTTTTCCTCTTTATAAGGCAAGTTGGAAATACAAAGGAAGCACAGTAAGAGTTGGTGAACTGGAGTGGGGACCAGAATTCTGGTCACTGAATCCAGAGGACCAAGCCTGCCAGTCTTCACTGTGATGCTTTTCTAGGCTTAATAGTTAAGTCTCCATATTCTGGGGAAACCATAACTCGGAGATAAACTACCTTTTGTGTTTTGGGCCTGATACTTACATTTGGACCTTTCTATGGAGCAATTCTTCTGTGAAAATGCAGGTCTCAAAGTCCCAGGCTGTGGGAGTTTGGGGACACAAGCAGTGTAACTGCTTTCAACGAACAGAAAGGTCAGTGCTGGCAAATAGGATATGTAAAAAAAAAAGCCTTTAAGTTGTTGGACTTCATGTGTTCCAACATATTTCCTAGTGGCATGTGCCAGTGAATTTTCAGTTGTGAGGATTCTGTATGTGCCACTTTGAGCTTGTGACTTCCTGTTTTTCCTCATATATTCCCAGCTCTGAGCCGTACACTGCAGTAGGTCTGGGTACCTGTTGATAAACAATGAGTAGGGACTGTTGGTCCAGCCAGGTCTTACCAAAGTATTCTGAATAAACTTGAGGTTAGAAGTGTCAGACTTGGCCGGGGGCGGTGGCTCACGTCTGTAATCCCAGCACTTTGGGAGGCCGAGGCAGGTGGATCACGAGGTCAAGAGATGGAGACCATCCTGGCCAACATGGTGAAACCCCATCTCTACTAAAAAATACAAAAATTAGCTGGGCATGGTGGCACGTGCCTGTAGTCCCAGCTACTCGAGAGGCTGAGGCAGGAGAATTGCTTGAACCCAGGAGGTGGAGGTTGCAGTGAGCCAAGATCACACCACTGCACTCCATCCAGTCTGGCGACAGAGCAAGACTCTGCCTCAAAAAAAAAAAAAAGGTCTCAGACTTGTATATGTTATGGGCCAATTGCCAAAAATAAAAATAAAAATAAAAAAGTTTTTTTAAAAAGCACCAGAATTTTGTCATCAAATGAAATGTTTCCTGGAAGCATAAACAAGAAATACTCTAATTGAAGAGTAAAAGGTGGCAGTAGTATGGGGCAGGGAGCTGATAGCCAGTAAGGGATCCTTTTAGAAGGCTGGAATCCCAGTGTCATCTGGTTTTAGGAAAACAATCTTAAGAGCCTTACTATTTTTTTTTTTTAATTTATTTTGCTGTTTACCATGCCTCAGTTTTAAGTATTATAAGTCAGTAGCACTTGTTAAAAGATATTAACAACAACAGTGTAACTATGAGGGTAGAAATCTTTATTTTTTGGTGGGGAATCACTAATTGATCTCCTTTAGAATGATTGAAAAATTCAGTTTTCTCTTTTTAAAAAAATTCTTGATTATTAGCAACTACAAGAAATGGATGAACGAAGGACTATTAAACTCAGTGAGTGTTACAGAGGATTTGCTGACTCAGAACGCAAAGTTATTCCTATCATTTCAAAATGTTTGGAAGGAATGATTCTTGCAGCAAAATCTGTTGATGAAAGAAGAGTAAGTGCTACATAATTATCTTTGAATGCATCTGTTTGGTTTAGGTGTGCAGTTTAAGTTAGTGAAATGAGTTGAGAAAGGGATAAAGTAATCTGATGTGTGATTCTAAATTATGTTCTGTAGAATAATGTCTTGCAATAGATTCCTTTGAGTTCTAAGTTCATTCTAAATGCAAAAGTTCTAATTCTTTCTTTAAAAAAAAAGATTTCTAACTCCCTTCTTCTCCCACTAAGTTTTCAGTTCTTATCAAAGAGTCTAACCTAGGAACTGTGGTTACAAATTGTGTTATACTATTTGTTTAGTGAAAATTTAGAGAAGGACGTGGTCAGAGTTGCCTTTAGCACTTGAGCTGGATCAAGAAATGTGGGTAGCATATGGAGTGATGACCCATGAGGAGGTGGAAGGAGACATTATGTGCAGATGAAACAGCATAGGCTGCCTCCCCTTGAGGAAATATAGGTAATCACATTGTATCTTGATTAAGGACTAGTGATCTTTTATCTCAGTAAATGTTAATTGAGTGATCAAAAAACATGGTTGGCAGAAACTGAGGAAAAGCAGTGGCAAGAGAAGAGAACTGGTGTTTGGAGGATATCAGATATGTGCCACATATTTTAGTCTTAATGAACCTATGAAGTAGATATTATATTAGTGAGGATCCTTTCTGTAACAGCTAATAGAATTCTTAAATTTAGAAAAGAGGGTTTTTGGCTTCTTTAACTGGAAATTCCAAAGTGCATATATTATTTCAGCGTGACTGGATACAGGTTTATACAATATCATTAGAGCCCTTTTCTCTTTAATTACCCTAAGCAAATGATTGCTGAGGGTAGCATTACTGACAAAAGTAAGCTATGACTTTTAAGGATGACTTTTGACTAAATGAAGGGCAAAATGTACTGTTAACAGAAATAGGCAACAGAAGAGGAGAGGTTGTTGTTAGGGGTGGGGAGGAGTTTGTAGAGATACTCTGAAAATAATGAGTTTAAGATGTCAGTAAAGCATTCAGGCAGAGGTATGTATATCTAAAAACAATATTTATGTGAGTTTAAAAATTTTAAGTACATGGTATTAAACTTTACTTTCAAACGTTTTTTGTACTCAGTAGTGTTTATGAGATCTCTTCCCTGTTGCTCTGTTAACGTTCCACAGTATGTATTTAATTTATTTATCTGTTCCCATGTTGGATGAGTTAGAAAGCTTTTCCTACTCATCTTTTACTCTCTTTTACAGTTAGATGTTCTTTCCTCACTTCAAAGATTAGCTTCTTTGTTGGCATCTGTCTTCTAAGGCAAAAAGCCTTTTTCCTTTGAAACTTCTCAACATTTCTACTTGATAATAACCTCTTTCTGTATTCTTTTTGTCAGTTAGGTCTTTTTCATCTAAGTAGTCTTCAGATGAATTTCAGGTCATTAAAGCTACCAAGTAAAAAGGTTTTATGAATATTATAAATTAATTAAGTGGTAATTTGCAAGTATATTGGGATTAAAATATTTTGAGTTTGTTACACATTCATGGGAATAAATTATTTACTTTAATGATTACTGTGGAATTATTTATTTAAACTTACATTTGTTGTTTTCTTATACTGAATAAAGGTATGAAAGCTAATGTAGAATTATGAGCAAGTGAAACAGTTTTAAAGCTTAGTTTCTTTTGTATAGGACTCTCAAATGGTGGTAGACTCCTTCAAATCTGGTTTTGAACCTCCAGGAGACTTTCCATTTGAAGATTACAGTCAACATATATATAGAACCATTTCTGATGGGACTATCAGTGCATCCAAACAGGAGAGTGGGAAGATGGATGCCAAAACTACAGTAGGAAAAGCCAAGGGCAAATTGTGGCTCTTTGGAAAGAAACCAAAGGTAAAAGTCATAAAATTCTTATATGCTAATCAATTTAAGTGTACCAACTAAAACAGTGTGGGTATTGAATGGAAAATGATTTACCATTAATGGAGAATAAATATTTTCAATTTGAATGATTCAGTTAACCTTTCACTTATATTACAAATACCTTAATAGTAACAGTTATTTATGGATTTAACATTTGATTACCACTTAATAATGGGTAAGAGTATTAACAAAGTTGTTAATATCTAGTTAAATTATATGCTTTTGAAGTTTCATTTGTATGTAGTTTCCATCAGAATTTTTAAGGAAACATGATCTAACTAAAATACCACTAAAATTGCAATTCTCAAATGGAATGAATGATTAACCACAGCCGTAATACATGTCAAATTAGGTTTGATAGATCATACTACTAAAATTATTTTTATCATCCGTATGAGTTTTTAATGAGAAGAGTTCAGTCTTCTTGGTTAATTGAAGTTTAAAACAATTTCTAGTTTGGTAAGAGAATCTCACCTTTGACTTCTTGTTAGAACCCGCCTTCTATGTGCTCTTTATTTTAGATAGATCTAGGTCAGCGTGTGAGCAAATGAAATAGATCGGTGCTTTGTCTTTCTTATCAATTAAGTGGGTGTACTAGTGTCTTATTAGTGAGGAGAATAGAGAAAAACTTTTAATCTGATGCACTATATTTATTAAAGTATACTTGATTATTTTAATTCATTTTTTGATCATGGCATATGAGTGTAGATAAAATTAAAATTTAACTCATTATAATATACCTATATCTTTAAAAGCACAATTATAATTAACTCATGCTTTATTAATGCTTTTAATAATATTGTCCAGTCAAAAAGTTGAGAGGTGAGACCTGTTTTAGTCAGATCAAGGTAGCTAGAAGAGCTTAGATATGGAAGGAATACTGGAATTAAAAAGGTGAAATAAGGATGAAATAGAAATAGCCTGAGAGGAAAGCCATTAATGTAATGAAAATTTTTTTGCCTCTTTTTGATAATAATCAGTTATAGTTTTAATATTTTATGTGTGACATTACCTATTTAGATAACTTTAGGTGTAGCTGCCAGCTTTATTTCTTGACAAATACCATGGTAGTGCTAATATTCTAGAAATTAGAAGAGAATTTTAAAATCTAGGCCATATTGCTTTCTTTGACAATATAATGTGTGTACTCTGTATTTTTAATTTGTCCAATGTAAAAAGTAATCAAGTAAAATGGTACATTTTAAAAAGTAAATTTGATTTTTTTAAATGATAGTTTTGGGCAAAACTATGTTTACTTTCTCATAGTATTTTTACAGAAAACTTTATTTGAGATTTATTTTGTGAAAAGTATGTTGCCAAAAATAGAATTTTCATTTAGGAAAAAACTATGCACATTTGGCTTATTGATTCCTTTCTTTATTTCCATATTAGCCACAGTCCCCACCCTTAACCCCTACTAGTTTATTCACATCCAGTACTCCTAATGGGTCCCAGTTTCTCACATTCTCCATTGAGCCCGTGCATTATTGTATGAATGAAATAAAAACAGGGAAGCCCAGAATTCCTTCTTTCAGAAGCCTCAAAAGAGGGGTAAGTTTAATAATGGGTTAAAATGCATGATGGCCTATTGTGTGTGTAGTGTGGCTTTTAATACTCTCCACCCTCATTATAAGGCTCTCTCCTATAAATACACAGTTTAAAAACACCACAGAATTAAGAATAGCTGCCCTCAAGTTAAAAACAACTCCTCTTTATAACATTTGAAATGCTCAACCATAAAAGAATGGTATTATAAAGAGGGTGCTGGGTACAATCATATTTTTAGCTATTTTTTTGTTTATGTGAAATCATATGTTCACCATTGTCTTGTAATGTATTTACATTTTTAAGACTTTCAGTAATTTGTCACTGGAGTTACTCTTGTAATAATTTGTCACCAATGCTGACTTCACCTGCCAATTTTATAAAGTATTATTTTGTCGACAATAAAATGTCAAGTTCAGTTTTAATTGCCCTGCTTATTTTCAGATGTATAAACAGTTTCCAATAGTTAAAAACGTTAAAGATAGGCATTTTAAATATCAAGATTGTTGTAGATCAAATTGAGATAATATATTAGAAGGTAGATTATAAATTGTAAAGCCTACAAAAATACTAGATGTCACTGAGTAATGTTTACTAAACTGTTGTTTAGCAACAGCTGTTATACTACTAATAAATACATTAGTGTTACTTTACTGTATTAGTGAGGTAATTTTTCTTGTTTATGTTTGATTTTAAGGGTGTGCTTTTAATACTAATAGCCTGTAATTTAGACTCATTTATAAGATTTGTTTGAGCATTTGTTGGAAGATTTGAAAAACATAGGTTTGTTAACCCATAGATGAGAAATCAGTCTGTCAGTGCCCTAAGAAGCCTAACAACAATAATCTAAAGTTAGGTTGCTTCGTTCTTCCTTCTTAGACCTTTCCCTCCCTTCCTTTCTCCTCTCTTCTCTCTTCTTTCTCCTCCTTCCCTTCTATTTTTCTTTCTTTTTGTCTTCAAATTGCATTTTGGCCTCCTGTGGAACAAGACATATTAGTTTAGGGACAAGATTATATCTATGTTGCCTTAAAACATTGTGACAAACTTAACTAATGTAACTAATGCAGCAGAAATGTCCAAGTGTGTTATGTCTTTTTTTGGGATTCTTTTTTCCTTCAAGGACATGAACTTCTTTGCATCTATTTTACCTGATTCTATGTGTGGATGGTAGGTAATTGATGACATTTTGAAAAGTCCCCGTGGATGAGTCTTGTATTATAACTACAGGCATGCCTATAATCACTTCCAAAAGCTCTGAAGCCTTGTTTGAAAGACTTTGAGAAATCATATTTGGGATTTCTGTTGCCTCAGTTACGAGGCTAGAACTCATTTCCATGTTGCTTCTCTATGGCAGTTTATTTATTACTTATTTTTAATTTTAATTTTAATTTTCTTTATAGAGATGTGTTGTTGCCCAGGCTGATCTCAAACTCCTGGGCTCAAGCAGTCTTCCCACTACAGCCTCCCAAAGTTGTGGGATTCCAGGCATGAACCACCACTCTTCTGGCAATTTAGACTACACTAAATATTATGTTGTTACATAAATCATGAGAAATTACCATGTAGTAGTCACGTTTTTGTAATCATTTGTGTATCCTACATAATGAGTCTACCAGGCCCAGTTAAAATAGTCATATTTTACACTATATAGTCATAGTCATATTTTTCACATATAGTCACAGAGATGCAAGGTAAGTGTAATTCTAAGAAGGAAAAAAAAAAAAAAAAAAACCTCAGGCAATTAGAGCTATGAGCCCTGGACAGAGAAGCTTAAATATGTGTCACCTTATTATTATTATTTTTAATAAGTTTGTAGGTAGAATTTTACAACTGTAAAACTTAAAAGTATTTGCTTATTATTTGTTTTTCACAGATTATAGATATTCATAAGTTATTTTTGTAGGGGCCTAGTTTTAGAAGGCTGAAATCCCCTCCCAGATTTATTATTAGCTACCATCCTGAAGAAGAAAGCAGCGTGCAAGATAGAAAATATGACAAACCAACTAGGGGTTTAGAGGACAGAGCAGGGAGGAAGGTGGATTACAACTTTGAGGTTGAGAAATTTTTTTCTTTTGATTACTGTTTGGTATTTACTAGATATGTATCTCAAAAATTAACCTATAGAGATTTTTTTCCCACTTAAGAATTTTTTCAATATAGAAAAATTAAAAAAAAAGGAGGTAAGCTTTAAGTAAGCCTGTTTGTATGTTTTTACATGGAGTTTTCAGTCAAAGATTACAGAACAAGTCTAGAGGTTTCTTAAAACTGATGAGTTGTACCGTTCATTCAGTTCAAAAACTCTTGTTTTGTGCGATATTTGCTGCACATTGCTTTTCCTAAATAACTTTTTAAAAAAATTATGATTTTTTTCTTTTTCTTTTCCTTTTTTAAAGAAAAACTGGTGTGTTCAGAACCCAATATAAATTAAGGATATGAAAAATGTTATCTTACACCAGTGTTTTTGAGTTTGACAGTGGTATCAGCAGATCTTTTCTGAGGGAGGAAGGTCTATAATTTCATTCTGTGACATTAAGTTCTAACTGTTAATGGATATTTGAGGATATACTTGAACTTAACTACTTAAAAACAAACTAATAATTTTTACTCTATTGCAACTTTGAGTTTTATTGGATACTATTTTTTAAGTTATTAGCAGTGAGTCCAGGTTTTCTTTCTGAATTATTTATGACTTTATAGACTTTCAGAGACTTTTTTCTAAGCTTTTATCTCTCCAGAGTAGTTCTCATGAAATTTTGTCCTATGTAAAATGAAATACACCTAATAATTTTAATTGCCTAAATGATTTCCTTTTTAGCTCTCTTGTGTTTATTAAATGTAGTTGAGTATATGAAATTTTCTAGTTTATGAGTATATAATTGTATATAAGATATTTTTGTGTGGAACATGTATTAGTTTAAAACCTTACACAGAATATATGTCTACTATTTTTACAAAGAACTTGAGTTTTGTATATCCCCAAATCTAATTATGAGATTTCCAATTGATAGTAAGACTAGATTAACAAACAGCTAAAAAATTTGATATTTCAGCTTTAATTATCTTAATGCTTTCTCTAAAAGATTAATATAGAAATTGGAAAGATAATTTGCATCACTTAGAAATTTCACTGGTGAAAATTATCAACAGATAAGTCAAATTCAGATACTTTAAATGTTTTGTTGCTTGTCCTGTATGTAATTTCATTTAATAACATTTTTGAAAGACCATGAATATCTTTCTTTAAACCTTTTTATTTCCTTACCAGGAGTTTTTTCATAGCAAAGTAAATTGTGGTTTTTGTTTCTCAAAAATACTGACAGTCTAAAGAATGTTAAACTTAATTTGGAAAGATAATGCATAGCAGTGACCAACTCATCAGAGATAAGGGGTAGATATTTTTGTCAGATTATTTATTAAAATTCATTCATATTTTTAATGTGAATTTTTTACCTGACATCTCCCCAGCACCTTCTCTTAAAACATCATGATTTAGAAAACAGGGAAAAGTAAAAATTTTAGAGGCTGCTCACCAATTGAAATGAATGTGAAGATTAACTTTGCATATTCTGGGTCACCGTGTGTGTGTGTGTGTGGTTGGGATGCTAGATAGATGCTATGCCAGTTGGAGAATCCTACTGACTCACAGAATGTGGGAGATATATCCATATCCATATTCATGTCTATGTATACACACACATATATATACATATATAAAGTATTGTTATTGTATAAGAGCACTATGGTTGGTCTCTTCAGAATCTGTGTCATTTCATATTTTCAGAAAGAATACATTTTAATCAATTTTCTAAAAATTGAAGTTATGTTTTTAGTGTTGTTCAAGCATATGGATTTTAAAATAAAACCTGAAAAATAGAAGCTATATTTTTAAAGCAAAATTCAACCTATATATTTGTATATAGTAGGAAATGTGTATGGGAAACTTGAATGTGGATAACTCACTATTTTGAAAATAATGTGTTTTTAATGTATCTCTACATTTAAAAAGATCTTAAAATGAAAGTAAAAATGTTACCCTCACCTAACCATGGTATATTTAAATTCAAACAGTACTTTGAACTATAAAAATGTAGATAATAGTGTTTTCTTTAATGCACTGGAAAGAACATTCTATTTTTTTTAATATTTCACGTAAGATTTATTTTTAAATGTCTAATCTTAGAGCTCATATTCAACTTTTCAAATGTTAGTAATTTGAGAATAAACTGCTATAGAAGTGAAATCCACTTACATAAAATTCACTTTAAAAGAAAATGCATGATTACAGATAGAATGTTCATTTTTAAGTTTTAGTTAAACATAGAAAATATCTGCCCATTATCAGTGTATGCTTTTTTTTTTTTTTTTTTTGCAAGTAATTTGCTTTTCCAAAATGTGCTTAAAATGGTTTTTCTGGCATAATTGTTTGGATTGTGAAATGTATGTGATCTATTTTAGTATTGTAAAAAAGAATAGGCTATTGCATCTTCTGTATTATGGTTTCTTGTGAATAATTTACCATTTCTTTCTGTTTTCCATTGAACTATTCAGTGGTCGGTGAAGATGGTAAGCCTTATGTGCTGATCTATATACTGTGCCAACATTAAGTAATCTCAAAACATTGTTTTGTTTAATTCAAAGCAAGTGGTAAATTACATCCCACGTTTTCACCTTGTGTGTTTTTTCTTTTTATAGTTTCATAGTCCAGCATATGCCAGTACTCTTGATGTCATAAGATTAGAAAATAATGTGGTTAATTGTCATCAACCCATTAAGTTCTTAAATGTCATTGAATGGAGTCCTTGTCATGTTACAGAAGAGGGTAAAATTGTGGTTAAACATTTTTTAAAGATTACGTGGTAGAGCCACAGTTTGTTATGCAGAAGGAAAATTTAGCAAATATTATTTTACTTAATAGCCTTTAAAAAAATCATATACATTTGATTTGTAGTTTTATCACCAGAATCATTAGATTTTTCCAGAAAGAAAGAATAATTTCCTACTAGTATCATTATGGAGTTAGTCCTTGGTTCTTCTGTACTATTGAAGGAGAATAGAAGCACAAATGATCTAAATATCCTGTGTGTGTTTGGCAGGCAGCGGGGGCGGTGGCAGAGAAGGTGTATATGGGTTTGGGATGTTCCTTGGTATGTTTATTTCAAACAAATTAATGGATCTACATTAGGAACTAACCCCAAAATTATTGTGTAGGAAGCTATTGAAAAATAGATTACTCTTTTTTTACACTGTTGGAATCAGCCTTTTATAAATTCCTTTGTAGTAAGAGAGGTTGTTAAATGCCCCAGAGGTCTTCTGAACATCCATAGGAAATAAAGTTAAGTTTAATTCTCATATTCTATGTGTAAGAATAGGGTTCTAATATCAAATGGGATTTTCAAAATGTAAATGCCTCAGTATTTACTGTTCATAAATTTGAGAACAGGGTTTGATAAGGGATACGTGGAATTCTGGCAGATTTACTTGTAGGTTATTGTGAGTTTATCATAATTTTAACAACAAAAAACCCACAGTATGTTGACATGCATTTCTTCATCTTATTCAATGATTTTTCAAGATTTTTAGAAATATTTTTAAAAATATAAATTAGGAAGTTTATTTTTTGGCACATATATACTAGTTTTCAAAACTTGTACTCCTTGTCTGTAATCCCAGCTATTTGGGAGGCTAAGGCGGGAGGATTGATTGAGCCCAGGAGTTCGAGGCTATAGTGAGCCATGAGAGCTAAGATCACTCAACTGCATTCCATTGTGGGCAACAGAATGAGACCCTGTCTCTACAAAAAACCTTCAACTCCAAATTAGATAAAATACGACAAATTTATGTTACAAATTAACCAGTAAATCTAAAGGAAATCAGCAAAGGAAATTTCACTGTTGATTTATTTAGGTCAGATTGGGTTGATTGAGATCCTTGTTTCTAGTGATTGGTAAATGAAAAAAAATAAAAAATACTTAGGATCCCCTGCGTTTTTCCAGCAAGCTTGTTGAATATCCATAATGTACAGGCCACTGGGGAAAGAGACTAGGGATTCTGTTATTAATTAAATGTTACATTTAATTATAGCTCATCCTAGGAGTGAGTTTTCTCTTTTCTGAAAGTAAGTGACTCATTCTTACACATGGGTGAAATAAAGCTATTTAGCATATGTTATAGGCATAAGTGGCCCAAAGAGCAAGAATATACTTGTTTTGAGAGCTCCTTTTAGCATCACTTTAACAAACTGAATATTTATATGCTTTTTTCTTTCCTTTTTTTTTTTTTTCTTTTTAAAGATGGAGTCTCGCTCTTGTCTCCCAGGTTGGAATGCAGTGGCGCGATTTTGGCTCACTGCAACCTCTGCCTCCCGGGTTCAAGTGATTCTCCTGCCTCGGCCTCCTGAGTAGCTGGGATTACAGGTGCCCACCACCACGCCTGGCTAATTTATTGTATTTTTAGTAGATACGGGGTTTCATCATGTTGGCCAGGCTCCAGGCTGGCCTCAAACTCCTGACCTCAGGTGATCCACCCACCTCAGCCTCCTAAAGTGTTGGGATTATAGGCGTGAGCCACTGCACCTGGCCTCATATTAATATTCTTAAAATAACTATTTTGAAAAGAAAATGAATAGTGACAGGCATCATCAATTTCTGGAGTATATATAAAGATTTAAGTAATATAGGTTTATATTAAATAGATTCAATAGTTGTTAATATTGGTTCTGTTGTAATCTGTAATAACATAAGTAACAGTGATTAAAATAACATTTAAGGGAAAAGATGTCATTTGGATCAGATGTTTACATTTAGATACTAGTACTTTTTCTTAAATTGCATAGTTTCTTGATTATCAAAATTTAAAAAATTTTTCAGACATCAAGAATCTTTCCTAAAGAAGGATTTTATCCTTCTTTCAGTAACAACTGAGGTTTGTTATTTGGTTTACAAAAGTTGAAAATACACTCCTTGTTGGAATATAGTTTCTGCTCAGTGGATAGTTCTGTCTTTGGTTTTTAATGACCAGGTATGTTTTGAATGGTTTAATCAATCGTTCAAAGACTGTATGTAGTATTAAAGTATATTTCATTAGATTGTCTTTGTGAGGTAAGTTTCTTAATTATATTCATATTTTCAGTTTGAACATTTGTAACATTCTGAATGTCATGGCAATGGGTTTTATTTGGAAATGTTGTGATATGTTATATATAAAACAATACCCTGTATAGACAAGAAATGTTATGTGTTTCCATTTTGTTGTTGTTGCTGTAAAAAGGTTTACATGTATTCGTTATAATCTGCCAAGACTGGAAAGTAATGTGATACTACCTACCGGTTATCTGTATCTGGGTATGATTTTACCTATTCTGTTACATGGTTTTATAAAATGAATGAAATTTGAGCTCTTTCTTCAGTACATTGTTTCATTAACATGTATGCATAAACACACACATCTGTGTAGATTTTTTTAAAGGGGTTGCTTGAGGCAAATTTGAAATTAAACTTAAGATTGGTATGTATTCCTATTTTATAGGAGGTACATTTTTAAAATAACATTTCCTGAAAATGTCTGTTATAGTGATTTAGATTCTCTTTGCAGGGCCCAGCACTAGAAGATTTCAGTCATCTGCCACCAGAACAGAGACGTAAAAAACTACAGCAGCGCATTGATGAACTTAACAGAGAACTACAGAAAGAATCAGACCAAAAGTATTATTCCTTTAAGTTTTCTCTATCATTATTACTTATTTTAGGATCTACTTTGAGTGACACCCTTGAGTATGATATACAAAAGGTTTAAAAATCATATATACCAATTGAAATATCTTTTGAGAGAAAATTATACTCCTACCCTGGAAATTTTTATGGTTACCCGGTCATAGGTTAGAGAATTTCCTTGATTGCAGATTTTTTATTGGATTCTAATAGTGTATATTTATGCCTTCATTAATTTGCATAAAATTTCTCAATGTTTTATTATCAAGAGTAGTTTCAGCAACAGTAACCACCTCTTATACTTTGATACATTTTCATTTTGCTTTTATATATGAATTGATTTCATTAGCAACCTGAGGCTGTTTTGTATGTAGCAAAACATTTGGCAGACAGTGCTTAATTACTAACAGCTTCATATTTGTTCACACATAGGCTTACTTTTTTATTTCATTTTTACAAGAAGTGTCCTCTAGTTTAATTTTTTTAAATGGATATAGAAGAATTATTTATGATAATTAGTGTTATTACAGTGAATTGGTGACTTGCTAGATCTTCACTGAGGATAAAATTGGAGCTTAAATTGTAGCATGAGAGATTGAAGTTTTGATGTTAAAAATTAGTGTATCAGATGTGAAGTGGCGCTTAATTGTAATGAAATATTGCAATACTTTTGATTCTCATTCACAGTAGCTATGTTCTGTAAAGTCACTGTGAACCCTGAATTACGGAATATTGAAACATTGCTCTCAGATACAGGGTTAGGTTCTAGGTAGCCACTGATCACAATGTTTCCGTCAGCCGATTGACACACAACCCAAACACCTTATTTCGTATGTGATGTTGATTTATTAACTTTGAATTTTTTCTGATAGCACTGTAACTCATGCTTGAACAAAGCTTATCTAAGACATATATTTTCTCTATAAGTAATAATATTACGTCCTTCTTTTGCTTTTTTTTTTTTTTTTTTTTTTTTTGAGACGGAGTCTCGCTCTGTCACCCAGGCTGGAGTGCAGTGGCCGGATCTCAGCTCACTGCAAGCTCCGCCTCCCGGGTTCACGCCATTCTCCTGCCTCAGCCTCCCGAGTAGCTGGGACTACAGGCGCCTGCCATCTCGCCCGGCTAGTTTTTTTTTTGTATTTTAGTAGAGACGGGGTTTCACCGTGTTAGCCAGGATGGTCTCGATCTCCTGACCTCGTGATCCGCCCGTCTCGGCCTCCCTTTCTTTTGCTTAAGAACACTAGACAGCATTTCATTGCCATGCTTAGGGGCTATTTTAAACACCAAGATCAACAAAAAGCGCAAAAATGTGAGAAACATTGCACTAAATGAGTAGACTGCAAAAAGGATACATGTCCAGAATATGAGAATACAAGCAGAAAGGCCAGAGTATTACTGGTTTGACCTCAGCTTGGAACCTGAATGTTACCTCTGGTGACTCAAATTTTTCTCAGATATCTCCATGTCCAAAACAAGAATAAAGGCACAGAAATGTTAGTGTTCTTGCCATGGCCTGGAATGAGTGCTAATCCAGAGAGACTTGGTTCAAAATTATGTGGAGCATAATAATAGAAGTTGAGGATGAAGAAGTATAGGACTTGTGAAAAATTCTGAATGCTCTTCTGTGGAGTTCTGTAGGTATTACAGTCCCCAGTTACTGAGAGAAGGGGTAACATTATTAGCTCTGTGTGCTAAAAGATAATTGAAAGCTGTATGAAGCGTAAATAGTATAGGAAAGAGATTGGAGGTAGAAGACTTTAACAATCCAGGTGAGAGATGCTGAGGGCCTAAATTAAGCTATGGCCACGGGAATAGAAAGGAGGAATAGATAAAAGAATCATTTCAAAGCCAAAGTAGGTTGTATTTTTCTCCTGATTGAATACTGAGAAGAGAAAACATGGAGGAAGCATAAAAAAAAAAAAAAAAGGCGGCTTGCAACTATAGATTTAATTGCAACAATAAGAAAAAAGTTTAGGGCAAAGATAAATATTTTGTTTATGTTGATTTTTGAAATGTGAAAAGTCCATATTGGAAGTGTCCAGTTGAGTTTAGAAATATGAATCTAGAATTCAGGAGAGAAAGAGGTCTGAAGATAGGCATTTGAAAATCATCTGAACATAGATGATATTAAAACAATTAAGAGATCATCCTCAAACAAGACCGTAGGAAGAGACGAGAATTTTATGTAATACACATTTAAAGGTTGAACAAAGAAGGAGAAAGAAGCCAGTGAGGGAGATTGTGAGAAAGCAGAGGTGAGAAAGAGGAAAAAGAAAATGTACACTCTAGGAAGTCATGAAGGAAAAGAGTATTGAGGAGTGTTAGTCAATAGTGTCAGATGTTAGAGTCAAGGACAGCTAATTGAGGCATAACCGATTGTGATATGATTAGAGAATAGGAGGTAGGTTGAGAGGAGTTGGCAAATGACTGACTTTGGGTGGGGGCAAGTTAAAGCTGCCATTCCTATTTCTAGCAGAGGTGAGTGGGAAGACAATGATGATGTATGAGCTAAGGAACACTGTGGAATAGTGTGGCTGAGTTGGAATATAATGAATTTGATTTGGGACATGATGAGCTGAAGAATGTTATTCCAGCCCTTGATTTTGTGTGTGTGTGTGTGTGTGTTTGTACATATACATCTAAATAAAATTCCTTGTTTAGAAAGCAGAAAATAAGAAATGAACTCTGTTCTCTTTTGGTATTCCAATTGTCTTGATAAATTACTGACTCTATATATGTTATCACCTGACTCTATATATGTTATCACCTTTATGCAAATTGTCTTTAATCAGGTCGTGTTAGACAAACTTTAAAAGATACGACTCTACTTAAGATTAAGCTGCGTACATGTCCCCAGAGTCAAATAAAACTCTTTTATCTGGAAGCATATGAAGTTAATATTTAATTCTGTGGTTTCCTTCTCTTTTTTAGAGATGCACTCAACAAAATGAAAGATGTATATGAGAAGAATCCACAAATGGGGGATCCAGGGAGTTTGCAGCCTAAATTAGCAGAGACCATGAATAACATTGACCGCCTACGAATGGAAATTCATAAGAATGAGGTAGAGTTGTTATTCAGCAGTTGTCAAGATAAATTATTTTTATAAACTTCGTTATGATAGATTTGTTTTTCTTAGAATTATCTTCAAATGTTTATATTTAATATTAGGGTTTATGATCTAAAAGTGTTATTGTGATGTGTGTTATTTAATCTCCTTGAAGTTTTTTATTTAGACCTTTATATAAAATTAAATATTTATACTGTTTTTTTGAATCAGCTATAAAGTTGATCATTTGACCAATTTGGAATAAAGGTTTCACATCTCTAAGAATTACATAATTATAAAAACTCAAACACATTTTAAATGTAGAAGTATAACTTAATGAGCTTTTAAACGTATTTATTGAGCTCAGTTGTTTGCTTATTTTTTTCCTAAGGCGTGGCTCTCTGAAGTTGAAGGCAAAACAGGTGGGAGAGGAGACAGAAGACATAGCAGTGACATAAATCATCTTGTAACACAGGGACGAGAAAGGTCATTTTTTGTATTTTATTTGTATTTCTTCTCCCCAAAGTTTTCTCACCCTTTTGTCCTAAACTTTATACAATTCCTTTTTTTCTTCCAAATTTAACAAGTTCAGCTTTTAGTAACCTCAGACTTTTGAACCTAAGTAATTTTCTTTAGTGACAATTACAGATGAAGTAGGAAAGTTCATCTTGCTATTCAATCCTAGTTTGTCATGCATCCAAACACAGAGCTAGGAACATAGAAAATTCTTGGAGCTACAGTCTGAGGGTGTAGGCTCCTCAGGCGTTGGAAGGTTTCCTAAGGTTCAAGTGGAGTTAGGGTCGCTTATGCTAAAGAAAAATTTTGCTATCAAATAGCTCAGAGTTTTGTGAAGAAAAAAAAATACATATTGTTAGTTTGGACCAGAGCTTCCAAAAGACACTTTGCTAAGTTTCTGTACCACTGTGACATTTCTTTCTTGATATATTATATCTTTTTTTCCAGAATAAAAGTCCACAAATTAGGATTCATCTTAGAGAAGAATGTGAGAGGCATAGTAACAACTCTTAGTTTTCTACTTAATTATAGTGTAATCTGAGCAAGTTCATTTTTAATGCTCCCTGAATCTCAATTTCCTGAAGTATAAAATGGAGTTAAAATATCCACCCTTTAGGTTTGTTAGTATAAAAGTAAATAATGTACATAAAGCACCTAGTAGTAAATAGTGGTAATAATAGTATGACTTCTTGAAAGAGTACATATCTTTAATCTGTCAAGAGATACCCACAAATTACTGGGTTTTGTTATTAGGTAAAACTCAGATTAAAAGGATCTAATTTCTTTGGCATGTGTTATTTCTCTGGCTTCAGGCTTACTGAAAGTACTGTTAAAATCTAATTCTGTAAAATTTTCCATTATTAAATCTAATTCAATCATTTGATTCTTCAGCAAAATTATTAACATTTTTCTCTGATTTAAAAAATTTTAAGAGAAATAGATTATGTTTGTATTACCTGCTTTTTTGGATTTTTTAAGTTACCAACTTCTCTGTTACCATGATTAGTTGGAAATTTACTTTATGTTTTATTTTAGTTGAGAATCTTCTAATTTTCAGTGACAGAATGAATACTGTACCCCTTCTGGCTTAAACCAAAAATGGACTTCATTGGCTGACTTTAGGGAGAGCTTGATCTAGGAGCGCAGATGTTATCCCCGGGACTTGATTTTGGTCCACCTCACAGCTGTGCTTTCTACTATGTTGGCTTAATTTTAAGGCTCCAAAGCTCTAAGCGAGTATTCCTGCAGGTTCGAGTCCAGTAGAAAAGGGACAGAGTGAGTTCTCTTCCAAGAGTCCCAAGTAAAAGTCTCGGTGCATTTCTTACATCTGATGAGGTTACAGGACTTCTTATGAACTGGTCATGCAGATGCTTGCTCTGATGGCCATTCCAGATCCAGAATAGAAACAATTCAGCCTGAAGCATGTGAACTAAACATGGGTCTGCGTGGGTCCCCTAAGGAATTTTAGGATGATAAACTTGGGATGATGGAAGACAAGTGTCTAGAACATTTTTCTGTTTTATCTCTAGACCTGGTGATAGTGAGATGTATTTACTGAATAATACTTTGTGCCTAGAATATTGTAATCTTGTAATTTTTTTATTTCAGGAAATTCTGCAAAGCAGCATTTTGTATTAGAAGTAATTTGTATACTCGACATTTGAAAAAAATAGGGCTTAAGTGGAAACTGTCATTAATATTTAATTTTTGGAATTGATCCTGAGGATATCAATTTATAAATAATCTATAGAATTCTCATGTTTATGATACTTGATCAGAGATAATTTTTTGTTTATAGTCCTGAGGGAAGTTACACTGATGATGCAAACCAGGAAGTCCGTGGGCCACCCCAACAGCATGGTCACCACAGTGAGTTTGATGATGAATTTGAGGATGATGATCCCTTGCCTGCTATTGGACACTGCAAAGCTATCTACCCTTTTGATGGTATGATTTTCTTAATAATATTGTATTTGATAAAACTGGTTCTTTAAAAGTATTTACATCGAGTCACTCACTGTAGTGTCCTTATTTAAGTATAATACACGTCAGAAAATTATCCCATTTCTTTAGTATGCATACTTTTGTTTTAACTGTATTATAAATGTAGATATTTTTCTTCCATACATGGAATTAAAAGGAAATTACCCACGTTACTAGCATCCTAATACAGATTATTAATTAATTATCAATTTTGGTCAGTGCAGAGTTTTCACCAGAGTTCTTACTAATGTGTACATGTCCTAAACAAAGTTGAGACATCTTGAACATGTAGCCCAACCCGGGAAGCGGGATGCTGGTGGATGCCACTTCATGTTCTTCCTTGTAGCTTACTAACATTAAGAGACAGGTACGAGGCATAGTTAGCTGAATGCCATCATCATATACTGAGTCTATAGGCCACCTGTTTAGATGAAAGTGGGAGAGAATGTAGTAGCTACTGACTGTGCTCTTACCCCATGAAAGTTGAAGAACAAACTCTGGAAGAGAAGTAAGGCACTGAGGCCCTCTCCTGCAGATTGTTAGTTCCTCTTTCTCCTGGACTCTGAAAAATACTCTCCCTCAACTAGCAGGAGAGCTGAGTAACACTTTCATAAAAAAACTGTTGTAAAATGGTGCTTCATTTAAGGTCTTTCTCCCCACTTCATGTTGGTTTAAAATTGAGCAAAGTCTCTAGTAATTTCTTATTAGAAAATATATTAAATTTAAGACCTTGCAGCCAAGTGCAGTGAAGTGTGCCTGTAGTCCCAGACACTTGGGAGGCTGTGGTGGGAGGATTGCTTGAGCCCAGGAGTTCGAATCCAGCCTGGGCAGTAAGACCCTATCTCTAAAACAAAACAAAACAAAATACTTGCTATAATGTAATCTAGAGAGTAGGGAAGTAATTTAGCACATGTTAAATGATGACTCACTTGTGAAAATAGTTACTGCAAAGCAGGTTGGGGGTGGTTGGGGATAGAGAGTAAAAGAGTTGTGTATGGCCATTCTGTTTCTACCACCTCTAGAGTCAAACCTGTATTTTTCTCTGCTCTCCCTTCAAATGGTATTTTTTCCTTCTTTCTTCCTACTCTTTTGCTCTCTAGTTACTATTTTCCTAGTCCATACCTAATGAATTGTTTTAGATAGTAAGACACTAAAATTTGGGTAAAGAGTTGGAATAGTGACATAGGAATTAGAATACTCTGTCAACTCATGTAATGTCACTGTGGCTCAGTTACCTTCATCTGTTACATGGGGGTGATGTTATCCAGCCCTGCAGGCTTATTATGCAGCTCAAACGGGAGAATGAATATGAAAGTGCTGGGTAAGCCACAAACCACAATAGAGATGTTGCTAATGAGAGTGAGTAGTTCCAGATACATTGAAATCTAATAGGATTTCATTGTATTTTGTGTGTTGTATTTGTAAGTTAAAAAAAAATTATCACATTGCTTAAATTATGCTTGTGAAAACTCTCATCTAGGACATAATGAAGGTACTCTAGCAATGAAAGAAGGTGAAGTTCTCTACATTATAGAGGAGGACAAAGGTGACGGATGGACAAGAGCTCGGAGACAGAACGGTGAAGAAGGCTACGTTCCCACGTCATACATAGATGTAACTCTAGAGAAAAACAGTAAAGGTGCAGTAACTTATATCTAAACTAACCAGGCACCTTTGTGCCGTGTGTGACATAGGAAGAGTAACATAAAATGAAAACACATTCAACAGGTTGAAAAAAATAAGAAAACTTAAAGGGCATCCAAGATTAATTGTTCACTATGTGAGCTGAGTGTAGGCTTGATCTTGTGAATATTACCACAAGAAACATTTTGTGGCACTTTACTGTTTGAGTAATGTTGGTGTGAAGCTTAATTGATGCCTTTTGCTTTATGTCCTGCTTAAGTCTGTGTGAAGGATTTGTGTTTTTCTGCCTTACAAATAGAATTTGACTTACTGGGCAGGAATTCATGGATAGTAATGCTCTCTGCCCCCTTTACTTCAGAAAACACAGTGACTCTAGTGAATTTGAATAAGTGAAACTGCTCTGAAATGCCATGGAAAGCCGACTCCCCAAAGAGTGGTTTCTTCTAGGAGTTTGAGTTTGTAGCTACAGTTTTCAAGAAGAAAAATAGTAGTTGGAAATTTGGTAAAATAATAAAATCATTTTCATTTTCTTCCCTTTTCTTAACTTTGGTTTCCTAAAGGAAGAAAATAAACACGTAGCACATAATCTATTTAAATAGATTTAAAGAGAGTTGCAAAATAAATCTCCTGGTCTAGCTCTTAGGTGAATAAAAGAGATTTTGTTTGAGACCTCAAAATATTTTGAGGTTAACTGGTAATTTTCAGTAATTTACTGGCTTCCTTCCAAACTAATCTTATACTTTGTATGTTTCATCTTGAAAATATCTTTTGGGAAATACCACTTTAGTGATTATTTAGCATTTAGCAGTTACACAGGAAAATACATAGTTATATAGAAAAATACACATTTGAAGATAGAGGAAATGTTGAATGGAGGGAAAGTTTTGACAGATTTTAATTTTAAAGGAGAAACTTTTTGACTATCTGGGTTAAAGGAAGATATGTATACCACCCTTTAGGACATTTTGTTATTTCAGCTGAATCATTAGTTATTAGGATAGATAAATTTTTCCAGTTAATTTCAGCAAGCATTGTTGGAAACACTGTGCAGTCAAGGATTGTGCAGTGCTGGTTATGTGATCACACCCTGAGTCAGTGGTGTGGGGAAGTAAAGTGAAGAAGCAGTAAGATTGGTTTTTAATTTTGCCTATGTTTTAAATTCTCCTGGTGTTTTCAGTAGCTGACTGTAAAATGATTAGAGACATTTGGGACAGGCACTTTAAACTGAACACCCCTTTTGGTTTTACCAAAGGTCTTCAGTAATTGTTCTTTTCTTTTTCCTCCTGGACTGCAGGTTCCTGAAGAGGGTTTCTGAGGAAATGGGCAAGATGTTGAAGGAGGTTACATGCAGCTGCTTTTGGGGGGAGGGTATTAGAGTTGTCAGGCTCAAAGAGAGTGAGAGAAGCAAGTTGCATGAGTGCATGTAGACATGATTATTTTTTACTAACTTCATTAGCATTTCCATACATTGTTTTTAAAAATCATACCAACCCTTAAGTTCCTAGTTCACAGTTATTCCCACAAAAGAAAAAGCCAACAATAGTGTACCATTTTTCTATTTATTTTATTGCTGTCTAATCAATAAAGAATGCAGAGCTGTCAAAAAATGTGTCTTACATTAGCGTCCCAACATGATTGTCTCCCTCCCAGCTCTGTTTTAATTGGCTTTTAGACCCACTATCTGTCAGATCCTTGCCATCTGTCAGTGTCTGCCTGTGCCACCTCCGTGCTTGCTTAACATCCTGTTGCATGTCTAGAGTGACTGAGCTAGATTTTTCAGGCATGTCTTTAGATTCCCTTGTTCTTGTCAAAGCCTTTGTTTTGTTTTACATTTGTAGTGCAAATCACTTTGTCAAACATCTCCAGCACTAATGTTTCCATCCTAGTATTTGTGCACACTGCTATAACTTCCCCACTGCAAACATTCCAGTTTTGGCATTACGAAGAAGTAGCCTGTGAACCTGAAGTATTTATGATAAGAAAAAGAAAACATCTCTGCTGTAGCCTACAGCCCAGTTGAAAGAACTCTTTGAAACGTGATACATCTTCAGCACCTCAGTCTGGGAAGAATCTATAGTCAGCACTGAAATCCTGGCATAATAAACACAGAAGATACTCACCACCTCAAGACAAAGGACTGTTGTCAAAAGTCAGCTGCTTCCATTCAAATGCTGCCTTAAACTAGAGTGCCTAAATCTGTTGATTGCCAACACTACCACTGCAGTATCCCACAAAGGGCTTTATGTGTCAGCTCAGTGCGACCTCCTTTAACTCTGCAGCACTGCTGCAGCTACCGATGTAGCCTCGGTAGGTGGCTGTTAGAGCTCTACCATATACAGTGGTGCATCTTCAAATTTATGCATCAAACTAAAGACATGTCCAAGTCCATTTTACTTTCCTCAGTGTTTTTATGAGAAGTTTTATGGACCTCCCCCAATTGTCCTTTTATTTGGGGTTATGACGATCATGTTTGATAATTACAATGATAGTCTGTTTCCACGTGATGCTTTTGTTTGAACCTGATACAATTTAGTGAAACTTTGTAATGATCTATGTGCACTTTTACTTGTAAAATGGAATTTCTGTATGTTTATACTTGTAAATAGGATTGTTGTTAGTGCTCCTGTTGCTCATGGTGTCCTGCCTCGCATTTGTGATTCTGTTAATGACTTGTATCTTAACTAATTTCTTAGTGGTGTTGTAATAGGGAGATGGGGCAGGTGGGGGGTTATTTGTACCACTGAATCTTCATTAATTTGGTTCTTTACTGTTTTGAGGGGAGAAAGAACGTGAAATGGTTTGTGTATTATTGAATTTTAAGCAATATTTTAGAAGCTGTGTGACTGCTTTAATAACTTTTTCCCAGTGTTATTTGAATCATACTACCAGTTATACTAAAGCTGAATGACAATTGTGTGAAAGTTACTGCCTTCATAATATCAAGTCACCACTGTTACACAGCTGACATATAGTGTATTACCTTTGCAGCTAGTAAACTATAAAGTTTAGATATTGAATCTCGTTACAGGGTTATTTATATAATGTGACATTATTCAGTACTGACAGACTACGTGAAGTAGTTTTAAAATCTAGTGCTATTTTTATTTTAAAGGTTAGCAATGAGGAGGAAATGTGATCTGGCTGTGTTTGTCTTCTGTACAAAGCCTGAAGTGCTTATGGTTTTTTGGCTAACAGCCACAGAGGGCAAAGTTTAAGACTATCTTGTAAGGACTAACTGTTCTTTTCAAGCTACTGTTTGTTTTTCTAAAAGCAGGATTTGCTTCCGTAGGAGGCAAGTTCCTTGACGTGGAATAGTGCAACCTGTATATGGGTTATTATAATAGGAAAGACATTTGTACTTGCACAGTTTAAATCATTCTTAAATTTTGAACATGTGAATTGTCCCAAAAAATCTTTAATTTTTTGGTAATTTTTACTCTTTTTGTGCACATGTTGATTTCGTAATGGTAAATCCTTCATTTAAAGATAGTGTTCTCTGTTGAGAATATTTTCATGGAATAAAACAGTCTTTTCATGGCCTGTTAAGGTGTTTAGTGTGTGATCTTTCATTGCTCTGTGAACCAGAGATGTGATGATTTTGTTCTTGAATGTGCCAAGTCTCAGGTAATACAGAGTAGATGACAAATTCCGTAAGTGGGACAACTGTTTTTTTTTTGCAAAGCAGTTTTGGAAATTTTATTCTAATTTTGGTTTCTCTAAGCTTTCCTAAAGGGGAAAAAAGAAGTTCACTGTCTCTTTAGAGTGAATTTAAATTGCTTGCAATAATTTGGATTTATCTTTCTTCTCCAGTAGCTGTGTTGCATAGACTTTCCTTTTACACCATCTATCCACTGCATCCATAAGAACTTTCCCTGTACCTCATAGCCCAGTCTAGCCACTACACGCTGGACAGCATTTCCTATGCTCTGGCTTGATTCCTGATCAGTTACAACACCCAAGTCTTCCTGGCATTTCAAAGCATGGGAGGAACATTTGCCATAATTAGTGACACATTATCTGTAACTTCAGAAAGTCTAATTTCAGAAGATTCACCTTTTAAAAAATGGAAATGTGAAACTATGACTGCAAACTTTTAGAAACCCAGAAAAGGGAATAAAATTCAGGGTAGATGCTGAACAATGAGAGGCTGTGATTGTTGAGATGAAAATTCAGAGATTAGTCCCAAGTTTGGAAGTAGGAACACACAAAGCAAAATAGTAGGAAAATAGTGTCAATTGTTAAGCTTCAGATGGACAGATGTTTGGGGTGTGGAGCTTAAAACAATGAAAAAGGCTTTTATTATTGAAACTAAGATCAGGGAAATCACATCCTATTTGTGAGAAGATAACGTCCTTATAACAATAACAACAAATGAAAAAGTTCTCCAGGCTCATTGAAAAGGATTTTATGTTGAAGAACGAACAGATTGTAAGTATTATCTGAAATGCTTGGGACCAGAAGTGTTGCCGTTTTTTTTTTTTTTTTTCTTTTCTTTTTTAAATATTTGCATTAAATACTTAACCAGTTGAGCATCCTTAATCCCCAAATCCAGAATTTTACAGTCAGCATTTCCTTTGAGCATCATGTCAGTGCTCAAAAAGTTTCAGATTTTGGAGTTTAAAAATAAAATGCTTAAGAAACAATGAACTTATTTCTATGAGTTCCTATACCTAGGATCAATGTATTCCTGAGGATAGTCACTGTCAGGAATTAGGGAAACTACAGAAAACATTAAGAGGCACCAAAAGATTGGGGAATTGGCAAACATACATTTTGAAGAGTAAATTCTGAGAAGTTGGACAACCACC
This sequence comes from Piliocolobus tephrosceles, assembly GCF_002776525.5. NCBI lineage: Eukaryota > Metazoa > Chordata > Mammalia > Primates > Cercopithecidae > Piliocolobus > Piliocolobus tephrosceles. The sequence goes on along the minus strand of NC_045434.1, from coordinate 128,039,826 downwards.
CGTGAAAGTATTAAATAATGTTAGCTTTTAGGGGACAGTGTATTGGGCAACTGACTGAGGTTCCTAAGAATGAGCCATTTCAAAATAGCCTCATTTCTTTCTTTTGATACAAATGGGGGAATTCTAAGACACAATTCGTGTCTTGCTTTCAACACAATTTCAGTTTGACAAGATTTCTCACATGTTTTCTGTGAGTTGTAACAGCACTGTTAGGGAGAATGCTCGACGACCTGATTTGGTAAACCCAGAATCTCCACCCTGAGGAGTTTATATGTATATGTATGTTATAAACCATTATAAGATAAATGTATCACCCAGTTTAACAAATAGAATATTACCATGTGGGTGCAGTGGAAGCACTGTCTGAATGTGGAGTGAGACAGATAAAAACTACAAGCTTCCAATTCTGGCAAACCACGATCAGCAATGCCCAACCATCTTACTCCCTCTCACCCTTTTCTCCATTCTCTTCTATGGCTGAGAGCTCCTGCCACTGGCTCTTGGCATATAGCCAGCACCCAGATGGTGCTGTGCTGATGTAGGAGGTGAGATGGCGATCTATTGCCTGTCCCCTCTCTTCAGATGCCAGACAGTGGTTAGTAAACTAATGACAGAGATCAGTTGAATGGGGGAAGTCACTGGAAGAGTTTGCAGTTCCTTGTGTCAAATCACAGGGGCATCATTTACCTGGTGACAGCCATATCAAACAGATTATACCAACCCATTTGTTTAAACAACTTGAAAATTATTAGTGATTGATAAATGGTTTGTGCTATTTCTATCACTTGATAAAGTTTTATGTAGTTTAAAGAATAAAATGGTTTGTACACTGATATATTTATGAATTTAGTAATATCCCATTTATCAAATATTTCAAATATTCCATTGTATCTTGAGACTTGTCTTTTTCACTCAACATCATTTCTAAGATTTATCCTTGTTTATGCATAATTTTATTGTGTGTAGTATTTCATTATAAAAGTATACACAATTCATCCTCTTGTTGATGGACATTTGGGCTATTAGTTTTGCTAGTAAAAATATACTGCTTATGTGTATCTATGTACATGTTTACTGATTTAAGAGTTTCTCTAAAATCTGTACCGAGGAGTAGAATTGCTAGGTCATCGTTATAGTTTTCATTAAAATTTTAGATTCAAGGGGCACATGTTCAGGTTTATTACGTGGATTTATTGTGTGCTGCTCAGCTTTGGACTTCTAATGATCCTTTTGCTCAAATAGTGAACATAGTAACCAATAGGTATTTTTTCAAGCCCAAGCCTTTCTCCCCTCTCTCGCTCCCCGCTTTTTGGATCCCCAGTGTCTATTGCTTCCATCTTTATGTACATGTTTACCTAATGTTTTGCTCCCACTTAAAAGTGAGGACATGCAGTAGTATTTGGTTTTCTGTTTCTGCATTAATTTGCTTAGGATAATGGGCTCCAGCTGCATCCGTGTTATTGCAAAGAATATTTCATCTTTTCCATGGTTGTGTAGTAGTCCATGGTGTGTATGTACCACATTTTTTTTCTTTTTTCTCTCTTTTTTTTTTTTTGAGATGGAGTTTTGCTGTTGTCACCCAGCTGGAGTGCAATGGCATAATCTCGGCTCACTGTAACCTCTGCCTCCCGGGTTCAAGTCATTCTCCTGCCTCTGCCTCCTGAGTAGCTAGGATTACAGGTGCCCGCCATCACACCCAGCTGATTTTTGTACTTTTAGTAGAGACAGGGTTTCACCATGTTGACCAGGCTGGTTTCAAACTCCTGACCTCAGGCCACCCGCCTCAGCCTCCCAAAGTGCTGGGATTACAGGCATGAGCCACTGTGCCTGCCCACCACATTTTCTTTATCCAGTCAACCACTAATGGGCACCTGGGTTGATTGTATGTCTTTGCTGTTGTGAATAGTGCTGTGATAAATACACGAGTGCAGATGTCTTTTTGGTAGAATGATTTCTTTTCCTTTGGGTATATACCCAGTAATGCAATTGCTGGGTCAAATGGTATAATACTAGTTTCAGTTCTTGGAGAAATCTCCAAACTGCTTTCCACAGGGGCTGAACTAATTTGCATTTCCACCAATAGTGTATAAGCATTCCCTTTTTTTCACAAACTTGCCAACATCTTTTTTTTTTTTCACTTTTCAGTAGCCATTCTGACTGGTGTGAGCTGATATTGTGGTTTTCATTTGCATCTCTCTGCTGACTAATGATAGAAGTTTTTCATGTTTGTTGGCTGCTCGTGTGTCTTCTGAGAAGTGTCTGTTCATGTCCGTTGCCCACTTTTTAATGTAGTTATTTTCTTGCTGATTTAAGTTCCTTACAGATTCTGGATATTAGTCCTTGGTCAGATGTGTAGTGTGCAAATATTTGCTCCCATTCTGTAGGTTGTCTGTTTAATCTGGTGATAGTTTCTTTTGCTGTGCAGAAGCTCTTTGGTTTAGTTGGGTCTCAGTTGTCAACTTTTGTTCTTGTTGCATTTGCTTTTGAGGATGTAGTCATAAATTATTTGCCTAGGCCAATATTTAGAAGAGTGTTTTCTAGGTTTTCTTCTAGGCTTTTTATAGCTTGAGGTCTTTCAGTTAAGTCTTTAATTCATCTTAATTTTTGTGTATTGTGAGAAGTAGGTGTCCAGCTTCATTCTTCTACATATGGTTAGTTTTCCCAGCACCATTTATTGAATAGGGTATACTTTCCCTATTATTTATTTTGACAACTTTGTTGAAGATCAATTGGTTGTACGTGTGCAGCAGCTTTATTTCAGGGGTCCTTACTCTGTTCCATTGGTCTATTGTGTCTATTTTTGTACCAGTACCATGCTGGTTTGGTTATTGTAGCCTTGTGGTATAGTTTGAAGTCAGGTAATGTGATACCTTCCACTTTATTCTTTTTGCTTCATTCCGTATGAATTTTGAATAATTTTTTCTAATTTTGTCAAAAGGGACATTTGTAATTTGATAGGAATAGTGTTGAATCTATATATTGCTTTGGGCAATATTGACATTTGAATGATATTGATTCTTCCAGTGCATGAACACTGATTGATTTTCCATTTGTTTGTGTCACCTATGATTTCTTTCAGCAGTATTTCAGCAGTCCTAGTTTTGTTTTGTTTTTTGGTGACTATTGTAAATGAGATTATATTCTTGATTTGGTTCTCAGCTTGAATGTTACTGGTATATAGAAACGCTTCTGATTGTTGTACATTGATTTTGCATCTTGAGACTTTGCTTAAGTCATTTATGAGGTCTAGGAGTCTTTTGGTGGAATCTTTAGGGTTTTCTAGGTACAGAATCATATCATCAACACAGAAAATATGACTTCCCTTTTTCCTACTTGGGTGCCTTTTATTTCTTTCTCTTGCCTGACTGCTCTGGCTAGGACTTCCTTAATTTTCAGTTTTAAAATATAATGCCACATTTTCCTCCCAAAGTTATTGTAATATTTTTACACTCCTACAGGCATTGTATAAGGGTTATTCGTGTTCCATATCCTGGCCAGCACTTAGGAGTCAGACTTTAATTTTTGTCAGTTAAAGGATATAAAAGAGCATTTCATTGTAGGCTTCAGTTGTTGCCCTGATTATTGATGTTGTGCATCTTCGTGTTTACTGTGTTTCCCCTTCTTGTAAAAACCCTGTTTTCATCCTTTTTTTTGGGGGGGGGGGGGTCAATTGTCTTTTTATATTTATTCATGGAAGCTCTTTACATATTAAGGATGCTAATTGTGTTATGTCTTACTGTGTAACATAGCTGGCTGATTTTGGCTCAGGGTTTCTCATGAGGTCACAGTCCAACTGCTGGCTGAGGTTGTAGTCACCTCAAGGCTTTGAATGGGGCTGGAGAGTCCACTTCCAAGATTATCCTTGCTGGCTGTTGGCCAGAGGCTACAGTTCCTTGCCATGAGGACCTCTCCATAGGGATACTCACAAGGTGGCATCTTGCTTTCCCTAGAGTGAGTGATCCAAGACTCAAGACAGAAGCTACAGTCTTCTCATAACCTATCTCAGATGCAACATACCATTACTTCTGCCCTGTGTGCTTGGTTGCACAAAGCCTGGTATAATGTGGGAAGGGACAACACAGAGTGTGAGCACCAGAAGGCAGAGAACATTGGGGGCCATCTTGGAGGCTGCCTACTATACTAATCTGTTGTCCATTTTATGTGTTGCCAATATTTCTGATTTTTCAGGTTCTCTATGTTGTCTTTTGAATGGAAGTTCTTTTTAATGCAGATTAATTGTTATTTTATAATTAATGCTTTTTCTAACTTAAGAAATACTTGATTCAAAGTAAAATATATTTTATTCTAAAAGTATTATGATTTTGCCTTTCACATGTAGGTTCTTAACTCATCCAAATTTTATTTTTGTGTATGATAAGAGGTAAGAGACCATTTTCCCCCTTTCATTTGCTTAACCAATTGTTCAAGAATTAAAGTCATCCTTTCCCTTGCTGATCAACAGTATCACTCTGTCATGTTAAATTTCTGATGATACCTTAATTACTGTAGCTTAATTATGAGCTTTCATATCTGGTAGGCACCACCAACCTGTGACCACTGTAAATCAATTTCTTGGTTTTGGATTTTGTAATTTTTACTCCAGACCTGTATGAGGACAGGCGTGTGGTTGCAGATCTTTACTGAAGATTATAGTCATTATAATTATTTTCTTCCTGGAGCTATATGTGAAGACAGTCATGTTTCCTGGCAACCTCCCTTTGCTGGCAGATGAATGTTTTCTATTCCATTAACAGGGACCCTTTAAGGAGTCCTGCTTAATGGAGGCATTTTAAGTTCCCCCAAGACAGACACTCTCATTCATTGAGCTGACGTTACTCTTTGCCTCTAGGTCTGTCCCAGCTCCTAAGTTCTCATAAGGAATTGATTCAAATTTGCTGTACCTTTTTCAGGTGCGGCGGGGGGAGAAAAGTTTGTTCCTTGGGGATTTCTGTCAAGGTTGATCATATACTAAAAGGTATGTTTATTAAAATGTATTCAGGATTTAGTTATGGTGAGAGGGCTAAGAGCATCTGAACCACCATATTGCCAGAAGGAGAAATGTGCTTTGGTTTGTTTCAACAAAAAATAACATATTATGGCACCTTTAAAAAAAATGTGGCACATTTTTAAAAACCATCACAGGGCGATAGTTAAGTTACAGTGTAACTTCTGTCACCAATAAATCATAGTTTTTAAAGGCTATTTAACATCGTGGAGAAATTTTCACAGCCAGTTTAAGACGAATATAAAAGTTGGTATGGTCCTAATACTATTTAAAAGAGAAGGAAAAACAGATTATTAAATGTTTGACAGTTGGTGGCAGAGTGACAGGATATGTTAAAGAAGTCTTACATTCCAAATTCTGTACAATAGGGAAAGTTGAGAGGGATATTGATAAACTAGAAAGAAAGTAGAAAGTATCCCCTTTGCAAAATGAGAAACCTAGAAAGCCAACCTAGGAAACGCATTGTTGTACTTATCAGCTAGAGGAAAAGGTAACAGTTGATTACTCTGAAATATGTGAAGAGATGTTCTGTTCATAACATCTGGGTGCCCAGTTTGTACAGGCTGCTGTGCTGCACATGGAATTCAATGAGGTAAACTTGGCCTAACTACACCTGCTAGCAAGTACCACAGCTTGAGTTTGAACCTAGGTCCTGTGCAGCTGTTTCTACCTTGTGTCACTATCACTCTGTCTCCTAATCCAGGAATATTAAATTTTTCATACCACTTTCATTCATTTTAGTTTACCATCAGGATATGGTGCCTAGGGAAGAGCATGCCTGAGGTGGCTAAGAGGTAGAATTATTGTACCAAGATGAATTGTTTAATATGAAAGAGACTGGATACAACTGTTTCACAAAAAGATATATTTTCATTCATGAGTATTTACATTTTTCATAGTTGTTTAAAGAATATCATATAACTGATACCTTCTGAAATGGTTCATGCTTTTAAACTCTTCTATTTACACTTATCTGACATGGAATTAAAACTAAAATGGTCAAATACCATGATAATAGAAAGCAACCAGCCAACATAGCTAGGTCTTCTCTTAAATTTGCTGATCAACATTAGCAGTAGTTATCTTAATAATAAATTATTCATTTAAAAATCAGTAGTAATTTTAGACAATTCATAAATAAGTGTGCTCTGTGCAATTTACACATTTAATATCCTGTGGATACTAAAAGCTTGTATATTGTCAGATTTGCACATTATTACTTTATCAAATAGTAAGCTTTCCCAAAGATGAAGCTGGGGAAACTTGAAAAGATATTCTAAAGGTTCTCTGGAGAGTTATCAAACCTCTGCCTGCTTTACAGGAGGAGGTTCCAATTTGCGTGAGAGGGCAGTTAAAATCTGGTTGAATTTCTCGTATCTCTCTGTCTGATTGACTTGTGCGCCTTTGCTGCCCCATAGCAATCGCATTTGAAATTCAGTCTTGCAGATTTCATTCATTTCTTCGTCTGGTTGAAAACCTAATCAAAACAAAACAAACAGAAAGTTACTTCAGTTCTGTCTAAGTAGACTGAAAGCTTGCTTAAAGTAGAATCAAAATGAACTTCTTCTCTCTCTCAGAACTTTAAAAAATGTCCCCAAAGGGGAAAAATATAGGATCTATTCTGTATAAGGGAGAGCAGAGTCCCACCCTGCAGAACCTGAGCACCTTCAGAGAAGAAATAACAGGTAAACTCATTAAAAAACAATAGAGTGAAATTGGTTTGTACAAACCACTGTGGGAAGTAGTGCTGTGGGAAGGAGGGTTCATGGTACCTAGGAGTTTGTTACTTGTTTTTACCAACTTTACTGATGTACAGTTTACATGTCATATGATTCACCTATTTTTGGCTGTGCAGTTTGATTTATGACGGTAAGTCTATATAAACCATCACTACCAGTCTTAGAACACTTACATCACCTTAGTACCTCTTTGCTGTCAATTCCTGTTCCTACTGCAGACCTCAGTCAACCACTGATCTACTTTCTGTTGCTACTGTTTTGCCTTTTCTAGGAATTTGGGATAAATGGAATCATCCACTATGGACTTTTTAATGTGTGACTTCTTTCACTTAGCATGATGTTTTTGAGATTATTCCATATGTTGCATGTTAATAATTCATTTTTACTGATCAGTATTCAGTTTTACGGACATGCCATATTTTGTTTATCCATTCACCAATTGATGACATTTGGATTGTTTCAATTTTCTGGCTGCTATGAGTAACTGATTGTGAACATTTATGTACAAATCCTGTGTGGACATGTGTTTTCATTTCTCTAGGAAAGGAATTATTGGGTCATATGGTAAGTATATGTTAACTTTTTTTTTTTTGTATGGAAAGTATATGTTACCTTTTTTTTTGAGACGGAGTTTTGTTGCCCAGGCTGAAGTGCAATGGCGTGATCTCAGCTTACTGCAACCTTTGCCTCCTGGGTTCAAACGATTCTCCTGCCTCTCAGCCTCCCGAATAGCTGGGATTACAGGCATGCGCCACCACGCCCGGCTAATTTTGTATTTTTAGTAGAGACAGGGTTTCTCCATGTTGGTCAGGCTGGTCTTGAACTCCCGACCTCAGGTTATCTGGCCACCTTGGCCTCCCAAAGTGCTGGGATTACAGGCATGAGCCACCACGCCCAGCCAAGAAATCTTTACATAGCTTAAGGGCACAAAGAATTTCTCCTATGTTTTCTTAGAGAAGGCTATACTTTAGCCCTTACATTTTGGGTCTGTGATCCATTTTGGAATATTGTGTATGGTATGAGGTAAGGATCGAGATTCACTTTTTCGCATGTGGATATCCGATAGTTCCAGCAGCATTTGTAGACGGATTATACTTTATCCAGTGACTTATTTTGGCACCTTTGTTGAAAATCATATGTGTGGGTTTATTTCTTTACTCCATTTAAGAGAGGATCTGGTCTACTTAAGGCCAAAGATGTTCAGGCAACTCTGTTAAAGAGGAAGCAGCCTCTAGCCAAAGAGGCATGTGGTTCTCATCCTTTATGATTGCTGGGATAGTTTGTTCTGTCATTAAATATACCTGCCATCTAGATCACAGGATCTTGGTGGTAGAAAGGACAATAGGAATATTTTCTTCCTGATGATGCCAGAATATCCTTGGTGGATAACCAACCAAAGGCCAGATGGCAACTTTTTTTTTTTTTTTTTTTTTTTTTTGAGTCCAGGCTGGATGGAGTGCAGTGGCATAATCTCAGCTCACTGAAATTAAGAATCGAGGAGAATTGCTTGATTCTCCTGCCTCAGCCTCTTAAGTATTCCTTCTCAAAATTCCACGGCTAATTTTTGTATTTTTAACAGAGACGGGGTTTCGCCATGTTGGCCAGGCTGGCCTCTAAGTCCTGACCTCAGGTGATCTGCCTGCCTCTCAGCCTCCCAAAGTGCTGGGAATACAGGCGTGAGCCACCGTGCCCGGCCCCCAGATGGTGACTTCTGTTCATTCAGTTAACATGCTTGAGCCCCTCCCCATTCACCTGGTCTGGTCTATGCTGATGAGCAGATCTCTGCCTTTCCTGGGTTCACTGTCACTTACAGCAATGAGAACTTGCTATGTAAATCTACATTAGGATCAACTGAAAAATTCCATCAGCGACCTTTAAAGTGGTTTAGAGCTGTAGAACAGCTTATGGCACACTTTTCTAAAAACACACCCTGCTGATGTACTGGCTTATGCAACATCCATGGTAATGTATTCATTGGCTTTGTCTAAGGAGGCACTCTGATATTTGTTGACTTGTGTGTTTTTATTGTTTGAGTAACATACAACCAATCCTGGAGAACTTTGTGAGGGAGAAAATGAAACATGTATGTGGTACTTATAACCAAAGCAGACGGTGCAAACGACTGAGTCCCACATTCTGGTTCTGAGGCAGCTCCCTTTTAGAATTAAATGAATGGAGTCTCCTGCCCCCATGTAGTTCTTAACCTTGTGAATCAAACTATGGGTCCTTGAAGAATTTTTAAAAATTATATAGTAATGGAAAATAGTCATCCCCGATGACTGCCTTGGCAAAGCCCTCCTTGTTGAATGGTCTTTCTGCCATCAAACCTTCAGCCCTCCAGCCTTCCTCCACACAGACACCAGAGTAATTTACTTTAAAACAGAAATCTGACCATGTTGCACCCTCCCATGGTTAAACCCTTCACGGGCTGTTCTTTAGCCATGGTCCTATGTGGAAGGCCCTTCCCAGCTGCACCTCCCTCTGTAGCCTAGTTGGCCATTCCTTAGGTCATACTTTGTACAAATCTAAACCCAAGTACTTGTGGATCCCAGTTTTCACCAAGCTCTCTCAGTGGCTTTGCTTGGATTGTGCCGTCTGAGTGGAATTCCCAGCCTGCTTGCTGGTAACTACTTTTGTCCTTTAACAATCAATGCAGTGTTTTCTGGGAAGCTGTCACCAGGCGCTTCCTCTTTCCTAGCATCTCTGACCAAATCAGTCCCTTCCCCTAAGTGCTCCCACAGTACACACTGCACTTATCGCTGCATGCTGAGATACCTGCTTACATTCCTCAGGACATCCAGTTAGCGTGGTGCCACGCACATGCCGTATCTGTGATAAATGCCGGCCGTGCTGACTGAGGAGGCTGCTCTCTGTCACCATAGCACTTATAAGAAAGATACGTTTACACATTGTAGAAGTGCCCCACACTTTCCAGGATGTGTCTGATGATAAAAGCAGGGGAGCTCACTTCACAGGAATGCAGATAAATGAGGTCTGAATAAAACTCCACCTCATCTTGGCACATCACCTTTTCTAATCTCACCTATTAGAGGTACTATTAATAAGTGGTAGGCAAGTTGGCCAATTCTTGCTCTGTTGCCCAGCACCCAGGCTGGAGTGCAGTGGCGCAATCTCAGCTCACTGCAACCTCCACCTCCCGGGTTCAAGTGATCCTCCTGCCTCAGCCTCCTGGGTAGCTAGGATTACAGGCATGCACCACCACGCCCAGCTAATTTTTGTATTTCTAGCAGAGACAGGGTTTCATCATTTGGGCCAAGCTGGTCGTGAGCTCCTGACTTCAAGTGATCCACCTGCCTCAGCCTCCCAGAGTACTGGGATTACAGGCGTGAACCACCGTGCCCGGCCCCAATTCTTTCTTGACCCTTTCTCTCTGTTTATTCTATGCCACTGAACAAAAGGAACAGTTCAAGAAACAGGGCACTTGAGTCATTCTGGAATTCAGAGGAAGTAATAACCAGCCATATAGGAAATGGAAGTCCATTCTTTAATCCTTCCTCTTTAGTCTTTTTCTAAGTGAAGTCAGCCATGCTCTTCCATTCCTTCATTTCAATTACTCATACAGTGTTAGAGAAAAGCTTACAAAAACCACCTCTCACCTGCCAGGATCCTCTCAGCATTCATCCGGTAGCTATCCGTGGCCTCGGCCATCAATCGTGCTGTTGCCAAATGGTTCAGCATGATTTCACAGCTCTGGTCATTTTTTTCCCACATGTCGGTTCCTTCAAAAGTGACAGCCTGGCGCTCCATTAAGGTCACAAGGGGCATCAGCAGTGGGACTGATACATTATTTGGGGGAACACATGTGGACTCTGAAGAATAAGGAGTAGAGTTTTCCATATCAGATGTTTTCCAAAGTTAAGCACAGAATGAGGTGACTCAGCCCTTGTCTTGTTATAGCAACTGCAGCCTTCTACAAGCAACGCTGTCATCTGATAAAAGCCCTGATGAGCCATCCACAGTGCTGCAGATAACTCAGGGCCTCATAACATGCCCTGTGTACTTGTACTCCACTCCCCAGCAGGGTAGCCCCATGCTTGCTCTGTCCACGTGCTCACCTCTGCCTTCATGCAGGATTTTGCTGAAGGGCTTCAGCTGTTTCTCATAGAGAATGGCAGTCTGGGTGTACTGGTGCCGCAGAGCAGTCCACGTCTTTTCTAACCTTGTGATCTGGAAGAAACGTAGTGTTTTGGAAAAGGTTCTTTTTAAAATTACCTTTTTGTGGCTGGGCATGGTGGCTCAGGCCTGTAATCCCAGCACTTTGGAAGGCTGAGGCGGGTGGATCACTTGAGGTCAGGAGTTCAAGACCAGTCTGGCCAACATGGTGAAACCCTGTCTCTACTCAAAACACAAAAATTAGCCAGGTGTGGTGGCGTGTGCCTGTATTCCCAGCTACTCGGGAGGCTGAGGCGGGAGAATCGCTTGAACCCGGGAGGCGAAGGTTGCAATGAGCCAAGATCGTGCCACTGCACTCCACCCTAGGTGACAGAGTGAGACCCCGTCTCAAAAAAAATAAAATAAAATTACCTTTTTGCTTAAATTTTGGAAGAGGTGATAGATACACATGGTAAAAATGTCAAAGTGGCTGAAAGCAGGGTGGAGAGGAAAAGTAATCCCCCATCCTCCCCATCCTGCATTGCTGTTAGCCCATCCCAGAGACGACAACTTTCTTCAACTGCTTGTGCGTGTGCGCTTCACATACACCCGGCCTGCTGGCCAGTCCACTGTCAAAATTCAAGGCAGTATTGGATGAGACGAAATAAACACGATGCAAAGTAAAGCGCCTGAATGAAAAATTATAACTCTTGCTATAATAGAAATCAGCATTATTAGGAAAATATGGCAGAATTGATAAGTTGCTTATTTTAAATATTGATCCTAGAAAATTCCATTGTACCTGAAGAATTCTGAAAGCTCTTGAAATAAAACTGGAATTGACCTCCCCAAAATTCCTGTCTATATGCACACCCCTTTTAAAAATAAATACACGCATATTATACTATAGAAACCATATCTATTCCTTGCCTCAAAAGCATTCAGTGTAAGTACAAATAGAACAGCCTTATTTTGTTAAATTTCTGCATAATAGTCCACTGTATGGAGAGCTATAGTTTAACTAGTCTCTTAAAGAGTTTTATGACTTTTTTTTCTTTGAGACAGGGTCTCACTCTGTTGCCCAGGCTGGGGTGCAGTGGTGCGATCATAGCTCACTGTAGCCTCAACCTCCCAGGCCCAGTGATCCTCCCACCTCAGCCTCCTTAGTAGCGGGGACAACAGGCATGAGACACCACGCCTGCTACTCATTTCTTTTCTTCTGCAGGTAACTCAGGGCCTAATTTTCTTCCGGAAACATTTAGTCAGCAGCAGCATATTACCACTGACTCTGACTGTCCTGAGATAAATGGTCCCCAAGTCATACCCTAAAACCAGCAAGGCTGTGTTAAGTTTTCTACATGAAACAAGGCCAGGGCATTAGTATTTAGGGAATAAGAGCCAACTTTGTGTCAAATATTTGAGGAATTTCATTTAATTTTCACAGTGCCCTTTAAGACAGGTATTTTGGCTTCGTTTTACAGATCAGAAAACAGAAGCGGTTAGGTAACTGCCCAAGGCTTCCCAGCTGGTATGTGGTAGAGCTGAGATTCATTTACTTGGCCTTGAAGAGCTCCTGTATCCAAAAGGAAGGTGAGTAGGCTCAGCACCAGCAGATGTGCTGTGAAGAAAAGGCTGTGGCTGGCCTTCCTCCTGCTGCCCGCCATGCTGCCCTTCCTTCTGTAGACCCCTGCTCCCTACCCACTCCCTGAGGCATTGCCTTTCTGAAAGAAGCCTCTGGGTCTGGGCTAGGCCCGTCTCCTGGACGTACTCTCTTGATACTAGAAGCTGAGAAGGTGGCACACGTGGCTATAGTGTAAGGGCTGGGTTGGATGGTAACATGCAAAGTAATGTGACTCTTTTTTTGGGCTTTCCCTGGGTATGCCACTTCCCCCTAGGCCATTGAATGCTCCGGAGGACTGTGTCCTGTCACTGCTGATGTGCTCCAGAAGAGAAAGGCTGACACTGTTAAAAGGCAGGGAGCCACCTACAAAGCATGGTAATGTGGTTGGGGACAAGTCCCTAACCGCTGAGTTTGATGTCATGGATGGCAACCATGTGATCCCACAAAACATCCCCTTTACCAGTCTCAGGGGAAGCTCTGGGCTGGAAAGCTTTACCCACAGCCTGGCCTGTGGGTCAAAATTCTAGGCAGTTTTAGATGACAGGAAATAAACATAATACACATTAAAATACCTGAATGAAAAAATGATAACCCCTGTTACAGCAGAAATAGGTATATTATGAAAATCTGGCAGAACTTATGGACTGCTTATTTCAAATACCAATCCTACAAAATTCCAGTCTACCTGAAGAATTTTGAAAGCTTCTGAAATATAATTAGAATTGACCCCCCAAAAATTCCCGAAGAAGGCACTAAGTTGTTCAACCTTTTGTTTTTAAGGTGACCTTGCTTTAATGCAAGTAAATTCTGTTCCTGCCATGATCTGACTTGCGGGACATGTGATTGTGGCTGTTTCCCAGTGGCAATGATGGAATTTCAATGAGCACCTGGGAGGATTTCGGATATAACCTGTGGCTATGAAACAGCCAAGCCGAGTGACCAGTGGTTTTGGTGTTACTAGAAGGTTTTGTTGGCTGGATTGTAAACTCATACTCAAGTCCTCCAAGCACCCAGGGCTTGGGAGAACAGAAGTGGGAGTGCCGATCCTAAGCGATAAAGATGGCAGCATGACTTTCCTCTATGAGGCCTGCTTGACTTCAGATACAGATATTCATGTTTGACACTCATCCTAAAAAACCCCTGGCACAGCAGATAAATTCAAATGCCCAATTTCAGAAACGGTAATTAGGGAGTTCTATGGCAGATGGACCAGGAATCTGAACTTTTTAATAGGACAGTCTGTTTTAGGTGACCTGAACTAAACTATTCTAAGGATTCTCTGATAGAAGCTCTGCCAGTGTCTCATTTCCCAGGGATTATACTAAACTGTCCACACACCTGGCGACCCAGATGGAGGCAGTCTCTTCTTATACGACACACTTTAGCCAGATGTCTCATCCTAATTGGTTCTCCATGAATCACTACTGTTCATGAGGATGACACTTGCTACTGTACATCAAAGAGAAAGCACGGACTGTCAGCAATTATCTACTACTTTAAAAATAGACCCCAGAGACTGGGTGTGGTGGCTCACGCCTGTAATCCCAGCACTTTGGGAGGCTGAGGTGGGTGGATCACCTGAGGTCAGGAGTTTGAGACCAGCCTGGCCAACATAGCAAAACCTGTCTCTACTAAAAATATAAAAATTAGCCACGTATGGTAGCCCATGCCTGTTATCCCAGCTACTCAGGAGGCTGAGGCAGGAGAATCACTTGAACCCGGGAGACAGGTTGCAATGAGCCAAGATCACACCATTGCACTGCAGCCTGGACAATAGAGTGAGACTCCATTTCAAAAAAAAAAAAAAAAAAAATAGACCCCAGTCCAGGCACAGTGGCTCATGCCTGTAATTCCAGCACTTTGGGAGGCTGAGGCGGGCAGATCATTTGAAGTCAGATGTTCGAGGCCAACCTGGTGAAACCCTGTCCCTACTAAAAATACAAAAATTTGCTGGGTGTGGTGGTGCATACCTATAGTCCCAGCTACTTGAGGCTGAGGCATGAGAATCACTTAAGCCTGGGAGGTGGAGGTTGCAGTGAGCTGAGATTGCGCCACTGCACTCTAGCTTAGGTGGCAGAGTGAGATTCTGTCTCAAAAAAGAAAAAAAAAAGATCCCAAACACTTAGGACACTGTCCCCTAAATGAAGCAGCTTTCACTAAGATTCAATTTACTTTTGAGATTGACTAAAATAGTCTGATTTGCCAAACATGGCATGCAGATCTCTTTACAGAACATTAAGTACACATAAAGTAACTGGAAATTTACCTGTGGCATTTCCAGGGCTTTCATGAGAGCTGAGAAGGAATAGAGGTCCCCCATGGAATCCTTCAGTTCCACTGCCACCTGGATGATCGTACTCAGAGTGGCTGCTCGGTCCTCCAAAGTGCCCGTGCAGCCTAGAATGTACACTGCAATGCCGATGGCCATCGTGTTGTGTCTGAAAGCGAGGAGATCAGTGGTCAGGTTCAGGGCCAATGGGACTAGGAGAAAACCAAACCAAATCAGCCAAGAGCAGGGCTGTTTTTGTGCTATTTGCTGCTATTGCTGTAAAACGTGCCGGCAGCACAGTTTAGATGGCCAATCTCAACAGAGAGAAGGCCCCGTAGCAGGCTGACTGTGGAGGGCCACACTAGGTCACAGAGGGTACACTTTCCGTCAGAAAGCAAGCCATGTTCAACCCTGCACCTGGGGGCACAAAGAGGGAACTCCTGAGGCAAAGCTGTTCAGAAGTTGCATGTGGCTGCTAGTACCCTGTACCATGAGAGGTCCGTGGAGACAGCAGGTCCCCCAACACGCTCTGAGAATCTCTCCTCAGGGTAGCCCAGGGCCACCTCCACTGGGCCCCCTGGACTTGGGGATGGAAGGGACAGGAAAATGAGAGGACATTCTTGATCCAGGACAATAACACAGCTATCAGAACAAAGGCAGGAAAGAGGAGGTAAGAATGGTGTTATCCAGCCCCACTCCAGAGGCCAGGAAGTGAACGGGGAGGAGGATAAAGATCGATGGGCTGGAATGTGCCTGTAAGGCCAGACCCTAATAAAATCAAAATCTCATTTTCCCCAACAATCCTCCCTTTTCTCATCCTAAACTACAAAGGTCAACCTCAGAGACCCCAAACAGGAAGCAGGGTGATCTTTCCTCCACATGATAACAGGACTAATATGAATGGGGTCAGTCTGCTGCAAAAGCATAGACTGTGACCCCCTTTCCTTCCCACTGTAAATCAGGACCCAGGAGTTAACTGCTTTAGACCAGAATTGCCTCAGTTTCTTCTAGGCTGTGGTACAAGTGCTGGAGGCGAAGCCCCAATGTATAGCTAGTTACTAAAATACAGCATGCATTTGAACTCCAGGGCCACTCTGTCCTGAATGTTCAGAGCTTGGGATGTTAGTCCACGCTGTGCTCTCTGTGTCCAGGTGTGTTGGTTTGTCTCTTGCTGTCCTTGAGCAAAGGGCAGCGGGGATTCACTGAGCGCTTAGCATCACTGAGTTCTCTGATGTTTGTTGAATAGGTAACGAGCTCTGCCTCCAAGAGTGTTTGCACACATATGCATGTATGGGGCTCACTTGCAGTGTAAGCTTAGGCTGGTACCTAACTGCTCCACCCCTCAGGTTCTTCATTTTTAAAATGGGAGCAAGGGTTATGAGAAAGAGAGACTGTGTATGGGAGTGAAAATAATTAAACTGAGCCAGGTCTCAGGCCTGTAATCCCAGCACTTTGGGAGGCCGAGGCAGGCAGAATGCTTGAGCCCAGGAGTCTGAGTGAGACCAGCCTTGGCAACATGGGTGAAACCCCATCTCTACTAAAAATACAAAAATTAGCCAGGCGTGGTGGCACATGCCTGTAGTTGCAGCTACTCGAGTGGCTGAGGAATGAGAATGGCTTAAACCCAGGAGGCGGAGGTTGTAGTGAGCAGAGATCGGGCCACTGCACTCCAGCCTGGGTAACTAGAGAGACTATCTCAAAACAAAAATAATAATAATTAAAGTGCCTGGCACTGGCAGGCGCCTAATAAATAGCAGTTGTTCCTAGAGCTGTCTCTGTGCATGTCTCTCCCTCTGGATCTTGGTCCATTTTGCCTCTTTGTCTCCAGTCTCTTTCCTCTTTTCTCCATTTATCTCCTTTTCCTGATTTGTCTTTCTCAATTAATGATCCAAACATAGACCTAAAATACATTTTTATTATTTGTTTTTTTCCGAGACAGGGTTTTGCTCTGTTGCCCAGGCTGGAGTGCAGTGGTGTGATCACGGCTCACTGCAGCCCTGACCGCCTCCTGCTTCAGCCTCTCAAGTAGCTGGGACCACAGGCATATGCCACCATGCCCAGCTAATTTTCGTGTTTTTTGTAGAAAGAGGGTTTTGCCACGTTGCCCGGCTGGTCTCGAATTCCTGGGCTCAAGTGATCTACCTGCCTTGGCCTCCCAAAGTGCTGGGATTATAGGCATGAGTCACCATGCCCAGCTGTTATCTGATACATTTTTGGAAGAGTGTTGTTATCCATTTGCAAAATATTAACATTGACAGAACATTTTAGATGTTGCTTTTAACTATAAACTCACTTCCCATGCTGCATTCAATTGATTCTTTATTCAGTGTTTTCTCCCCCTATGTTTTAATGGCCTTCTAGTGTTGTATCAATGGTTAACTGAATGGTTATATCCATTCACTCAACCAACATTTGCCTGAAACCTCCTGGATACACCGACTATGGGAAAAACAATTCAGGCTGGCAAATCTGCAGCAAAAGCTCCTGTGGTTGGCAAGAGGAGGCATTCAGATGTCACATGAAGGACACTTCCAGAGCAGTATGCCTCGAATGGGTGAGGTGGTAAATTAAAAATAAAGGGTGGTTTTGTATTTGATTCTCAAATGCAAGAAGGTGATGTCATGTGACACATCAGGACCTCTATAACCTTGGCCTTTATTTAACAAACACATTGTACTTAATAAAACTACTCCCCAGGCTCTAAAAAGAAGATCCCACAGGTCACAAGAAACAAGCTAAGAAGCAAGACCCCAGCCAAGAGGCAGTCAGGAGAAAAGAGAAATAAAGTGGAAAGTCAGAAAACAGCCAAGAGAGAAGCTCCAAACAAACCTGTCGCCCTCAGCCTGTCCTAGCACCCTGAATGATACCAAGAAAACAGGGCTCAGATTCATGAGGCCTGGAACCTGGGGGGTTTCAGGCTGAAATGTCTCATGGAAGAAACGGCAAAGTGTGGTGGCACAGCTCCCCTCTGCTGATAGAACGGAAGCTAGTGGAGCCGGGAGGCCAGGCCCCTGGGGCAGGAGGGAAAAAGGGGACACCAGGAGAGAGGCTGGAACCTAGAAAAGTCTCATCAGGAAGAGCAGGGAAATTCAGAAGTGGGATCTAGAATTCCCCAAAGGCCTAAGCAATGGGCATTCCCAAACAAAGTCCGCACGGCCCCACTTCTTCACCTCCGTCCCCCCACACAGCTGCAATTCAGCGTTCTCGGTAGTTTCTGTGGGATGTACCACGGCTGCGAGACCAAAACACCAGCAGCCTGGGAGTCATCTTATCTGCCATACAGCCGAGGAAACTCCAACGCAGCGACATCCACCCCGCCAGAGGTGGCTCTTTACCCTGGAAACAGTAAATTCTAACTAAAAAAAGTCATCCTTCAATCATCAGTCACATTTCAGGTGCCCGAGAGTGACGTGTGGCTGGCGGCTACTGTAATGGTCAGTGCAGAACGTGTCTGTTACCGCAGAAAGCTGTCCTGGACAGCACTGTGATCTGGAACTTCATGGAAAGCCATGGGCAGTCAGTCATGGCAACTAGGACGTGGGCTGGACAGACAGAAAACTTGACAAGACAGTCCTGCCCAAATCAACTTTAAAAAAAAGTGTCAAAAAGGCCAGCTTTTGTGGTCATATGGATATCTAGTCTAGTGCTTTTCTTAAAAACATACCTCATTGTTGGTGTCTTTCTAATTCCTAAACACTCCATTTCAATGGACACCCAGGGCCCTGGCTTTTCATGAGAAGAGGGGAGGGATGCCTCGGAGGCCCCGGGCCAGTGCCGTCATCCCCTGACCTCTGACCCTATTTGTCCACCACTCAAAGAAAACACTGTCTAGACTCTGCTCTTCCCAGCCATTCCCACAAACTCCTCCTAATTCCTCAAGCAATCTTAACCCCCAAAGACACAAAGGCGCAGCTCGCTGGGCAGGAGACTCCACTGTGCTGGGGCCCCAGCTCTGCCCCAGGCTGCAGGATCTGACTCCTGCTCACACAGGCCAGTTGAGTCACTGGCTTCGGGCCATCTGTTCTCCCCATCCACCCCTCTAGGAGCAGGGACAGGAACACAGTCTTTGTTCCTGAGTTGTGCTGTCTCTGTGTGCAACCCCGGGATTCTCAGGCTTCTGGGAAGAGTCGCTGTAGGCCATGCGCCCTGAAGTGCTGTTACCCCAGGGCTAGGCTGGTGCTGAGCCTCTCTCTGTTCTAAAACCTGCTGCTCTGATGCCTGCAAGGAGCTGGGAGGGTTGGAAGTGCAGAGGACAGCACTGCTCACCTTTCAATTATGTCCAGGCGCAGCTGGTGTCCGTGAGGCAAGGTAATGAGTTCCAGGCCTGAGCTCACCCCCATGTTCCTCCTCATCTCTTCAGAGACTTCAAGTATCCTAGCAACCTGTCAAGAGCCAAAGTTGAAATACACTGGATCAGGAAGTGGGCTTGCCTGATCACGAATTCAGCATATGAGGAAACACACTGTACTAGGATGGCGTGGACACACTTTATGTGTTGCATTTCTTTATAAGCAACCACTGCGACCGCTGTTCTTATATGATGTTTAGGGTGTTTTCATACACATAGTAGAGTATAAAACTTAGGGGGAAAAGACTGGTGGGAGATGCCGACACTACTCTGCAGATCCACAGATTTGTTAAGTGTTTCTGCCCAGCCAGAGAACAGTTTAGTTCTCAAAGCTTTTGTCTGACACAGGCCGGATCCTGCTGTGACGTTTTGCTGCCAACAGCAGGGCTGCATGTGTTCGGAGCCGACCGATCCCCTGCAGTGGAAAAGCGGAATCTCATCCAAGAGCCTCTCTGCTGTGGGCTTTGCCATTCATGGTCTCACTTAACAGCCACAGCTGGCTGCTATTACCCTTAATTACGCTTCTCCTGGGCTCAGTAAATGCTCTGTACGTCTGGAAACTATTAAAAATGTGTACCGTGATTGGAAACCTGAGATCTCAAACACACTTCTTTCTCCTGAGAGGCTTTTCTTAAAATCTTTGTCCCAGACAGCTCTCAACCCATCTCCATTCTAGTATGTAATCTCAATTTATTAGAATCAGGTATTAGTTATTACAATGTCACGAAGAAGAGTTACAACTGAGCCAGTGTGTCTCTAAAATGGGGCCAATAGGCCAGGCACGGTGGCTTATGCCTGTAATCCCAGTGCTTCGGGAGGCCGAAGTGGGGGGATTGCTTGAGGACAGGAGTTTGAGACCAGCTGAGCAACACAGCGAGACCCCATCTTTACAAAAAATTAAGAAATTAGCCAGTCATGGTGGTGTGCGCCTGCAGTCCTAGCTACTTGGGACACCAAGACAGGAGGATCACTTAGCACAGGAGTTTGAGGTTACAGGGAGCTATGATCATGCCACTGCACTTCAGCCTGGGTGACAGAGCAAGACACTGTCTCTAAAAACAAAATAAAAATTAAATGGCGGCTAATGATACCTCACAGCCCAATGATGTACTAAGAGTGGAACTAACAGCTGCAACAACAAGTCTAGCCACCTGAACACACGGCAGGCATGGGACGGCTCCTCTCCTTGATCTGGTACACCTGTCCTCAACCTTAATTACCCCAGGCTATCGAAACACATCTGGATGTTTAGGTGGTGTTACTAACCCTGCCCTATAACTTCCGTGGCTGAACTACTGTCAACCCTGAGGGGATGACCCTGTGGATGAGCTCTCCAGTGGTAGACGCCAGGACAGGATGCGGAATTCCTACTGTGCTCCTACCTGTGCTCTCTGGGCCTCAGTTTCCCCTTTTCTAACATAACTGCTAAGTTCACCTTTCTCAAGGACTCTGCAAAGGATTCAGATAACTTTAGAACTCCCAAAAGCTACCTGAAAATACAAGTTGTGAATCATCAGCCATGTGGAAAGGGGAAGAATTCTGGCCAGATCTTGGGAAACAGATTTACACCTTGACCGTGGCAAGGCAGCCCAGACGCATGCCATGCACACTTCCTTGCTTATTTAGACAGCTGCCCTCTGTTAGACGTCCCAAACGCTGTACTTCCGAGGGGTGTCCCCCACGCTCTGGGTGGCGAGATTGAAAGGCCTGTGATTGATTCAGTTTTGCTCTGGAAAACCTGGCAGACAGGCGGCGGCCCCTGCTCTCCAGCCTGCGTTTCTTCAGCATATATATGCCATGCCTGGGTCACTTCCCTGTAGCCACACCTGCTTGCCTGAGGGCCGAGGGGATCCCAAGCTCACACTGCAGGGCCTGGATTAGGTTCCCTGACAAATGCCCAAGGTTGTGCAGCTCACAGACACAAAGGAAGGACAACCACATCTACAGCATTTACTGTGAGCCGACTCCACAGGGCAGGGTAGCAGAAGCACCCCCAACGAGGCCTCCCTCTGCCCTCCAAATCTTAGCTGGTCTACTCTGCTCCACCTCTGGACTCCACCCATTGCTACTTCTTCCACCGCCTTGGAGGCTGCTGCACGGACCCAGGAGAGCCCCGACGGGGGCCCGGCCCAGCCCTCCTCCCAGCCGCAAAGGCCCTTCTAAAACGCCATGAGATTACCTGGCTCCACTTGCTGGTTCTGTTGCCCTTGGCATAGAGGATCAGATCTGCACCCAAATGAACTGTAAAGTGCCTTGAAGGCAGGAACCTGATATGAGCCCAGAAGTAGAGACTTAGAAACATTGAAGGAAAGACCTGTGAAGCCCTCCCACAACCCACCCCAACTCCATCTTCTTCTACCCACACAGAACGAATCTGCTGTAAAGCTACTCCTCTGTCCATGGCTTTCGACAACTGAGTCTCTGTGCGTGTGCATCGCCTGCCGTCTGCAAGATGCTTTTGGTGTTCATCTGGCCAATGATACAGCCTTCCAAACTCATCTTGGACGTCCCCGCCCCATATCCACACCCCACTCCCCATTCAAGGCCCTGCCCAGAGGCCCCGCAGCTCCTGTGCCTTCCCCAGCAGGGCGTTTCTCACCTGGGTCATGGTCCAAGGTCCTGCATCACTGTCCCTCCCCAGCCCACCCCCACCAAAGAGCAGGTGCTCCAAGAGCAGAGACCACAAGCTGCCCTGGCACACAGGAGGCGCTCAGTCAAGGCTGAATATATAAGCCGGATAAACACATTGTGCTCACTGTGGGCGAGGCAAGGTGCCCAGGGCTTTTACTATATTAGTATCTCATTTAGTCCTCACCAACCACCTGGGTAGCTGTATTCCTTACAGACAGGCAGAGAAGAGGAGGCTGTTCAGCTGATGTGACAGAGGCAGGATTCAGGCTCAGTTGGGCCAAGCACTTCACTACTGGACCTCACTTCTAGCTACAGGCAAAGACCTTGTGCATGGTGGGAGAGGCTCAGTGGCTCCTAACCAGGCCCTTGGGGGGTCGGGAGGCATGGACACAGCAGGGCAGGGAGCCTGGAGGGCTCTCAGGACCACCCACTGTCCTGATGGCCTATCTGGGTGTCTGCCCTCATGGCTGGGAACCAGCACACGGGACCCAGATGCTAGCCAGAGCCTGCTCTCAGCTTCCGGGTGGCCCGTCTGTGCTGCCACTGCAACTGGGGTGGGAAACAACAGATTGTATATTTCCCTCTTAGAGATGCTGATTGTGCCTGCTTGGAAGTCAGTGGTTCCAGAAGATAATATAGAAATCGTGGTCGGCTCTTGAGAGACAGGGAAGAAGGAAGTTTCAACATGGCCCTGCCCTGGGACTGGTTGGACAGAATCCAGGCTGGCTCCTGCTTGCTGCCTGGGGAGCCCATCCAGCCCCCTTGTCCAGGGGTGCCTGCAGGCAGACATGGGAGTGAGGCCCCACTAGGAGGACAAAACGTGCCACAGCAAGCCAGGGAGACTGCGTTCTTCAGTTGAGACCATCCTCGGAGTCTAGTTTCATGGCTACCAAAGGTAGTGGGCAGGTCCCAGACCTCCTGCCAAGGGCAGGCGGGCAGGCAGGCAGGCATCTCTCCTCCACCTAGAGGATCATTAAGCCCTGCCCAGAGTCACAGGAAGCATTCATTCCCCTGGGAATTGGGCTGTTCTGTAAACCCAGGCCTGTTTCTACAAGGAGCTTCCTCTATGGAGAACCCACGCAGGTTCATACCAGGCCGGAGTCTCCCTCCTGGCCCGCTAACATGGTTCTGCTCTCAGATCCAGGGCCCAGTGTGCCTGACAAGAGCAGAATCCTCACTACTCTTACCTCCCAAACAGGTTAAGCTCGCTTTAAAGTGAGGTCCGGATAACTCTGCTGACTCCGCAAATTGCGTGACTACCTGGGAGCACTGCCCGAGGTCATCCAGCCAAAAGTGCCGCAGGCCCTTGTTCTTCCAGTGCAGCCCTGGCTCTCTTCTCAGGGCCTGCCCAGCAGAAGTGCACTCTCAGCCCCACCTCCCAGGCCTGGGCAATGAGTTACTCTGGTTTCTGAGTCATCCCTCAAGTTCTGTTGTCAGCAAGGGCCTTGTTTACTCCAGGATGGCCAGCAGCTGCCTAAAGTTCCTCAAGCCTGTTTGGGGGAGCCCTCCATCAACTTTGGCACTCCCTGCAGGAGTGCACTGAGACTGGACTTCTTGCCATGATTCAACACATAGGAAGGAAAATCCCTAAATAAGCCCTGACATCTGAAGCTAATTGACTTCACTGAGCTACAAATAAGAAAGGGCTTCAAATGCCCAGGAACCAGCCTCTTTATATGAAAAGGTGGACCGAGCCCACCGTCGCCTGAGACAGCACCTGGTGTCTAGAATACAGTCAGCCCTCCTTATACGTGGCTTCTGCAACAGTAGATTCAACCAAAGGAGGATCAAAAATATTCAGGAAAAAAAAAAAAAGCTGCATTGGTATGAAACATGTAGACTTTTTTCCTTGTCATTATTTGCTAAACAACACAGTATAATGGCTATTTACAAAGCATATATATTGTATTAGGTGTTATAACTAATCTAGAGATGGTTTAAAGTATACAGGAGGATTGCATAGGTTATATGCAAATACTATTCCATTTTATATAAGGAATGCAAGCTTCTGTGGATTTTGCTAGCCACTGAAGGGCCTAAAACGAATCCCCACAGATCCGAAAAAGTGACTTAATCTCTCTTCAGGATGTGGTTGCTTTGGGACCACCTATGGACAAAAGTCACTCACATGTAAAACAAATGTTTCCTGCAAAAAAATGGTGATGGGCCGGGCGCGGTGGCTCACATCTGTAATCCCAGCACTTTGAGAGGCCAAGGCAGGCAGATCACTTGAGCTCAGGAGTTCAAGACCAGCCTGTGCAACATGGCAAAACCCTATCTTTACAAAAAATACAAAGAGTTAAGCAGGTGTGGTGGCATGCGCCTGTGGTCCCGGCTACTCAGGAGGATCACTTGAGCCCGGGAAGCAAAGGCTGCCATGAGCTGCGAACGCACCTCTGCATTCCAGCCTGGGTGACAGAGTGAGACCCTGTCTCAAATAAAAAAAAAAAAAGGTGACGATGTAAATATTTAATCACGTGGAAAGACAGTCACCTTGGTCAATGAAAGGTTCAGGGTTTGGAATAGTATGTAGAGACCTGTGCCATTTCTGTGGCAAATAGATATTATGCATGCAATTATTTATACCTATCCATTTACAGAGAAAAAAAATCATGTTTTTGCATAAACCAAATGCTGACAATGGTGATCTCCAGGAAACTGGATTTTGTGTGATTTTAATTTTATCTTTTAATCTGTATTTTAGAAATCTTTTTTTTTTTGAGACAGGGTTTTGCTCTTGTTGCCCAGGCTGGAGTGCAATAGTGCGACCTCAGCTCGCCACAACCTCTGTCTCCCGGATTCAAGCAATTCTCCTGCCTCAGCTTCAGAGTAACTGGGATTACAGGCATACACCACCACGCCCAGCTAATTTTGTATTTTTAGTAGAGACGGGGTTTCTCCAGGTTGGTCAGGCTGGTCTTGAACTCCTGACCTCAGGTGATCCACCACCTCAGCCTCCCCAAGTGCTGGTATTACAGGCGTGAGCCCCCATGCCCGGCCATTTTAGAATTTTTCTAAATTGAGGAAGGATTATTTTTAAAACGTAACTTTAAAGATGTTTATACTAAAGATCATTTTAGTAATCAATATGTAATGCATAAGTATAATGTAATAAAAATAACCAAGGTCTGCTACTCCAGAAACTACATTTTCATCTACAGTCTCCTCTCCTATAGCTTTGGCTTTACCGGTTCTGATGGAGCTGAGGCAAGGGGGTAGTTTTTAAATAAGCACTAGGTGTGAGAAGGATTCTGTTGCAGCTGCTGACGCCAGCAGGGATGGGTGGGAGAAGACGGCGGCCCCCACCCACGGCAGCAGCCTGCCATCCCTCTGTCTGAGATGAATTTTATAAGCTTCCTGCTTGGGCAAAGGTTGTCCCAGCTTGTGGTTCCCACCCCTTAAATAAATTCCCATGCTGGTGTTATCTTCGGACTTTCCTATGGGCAAAGCATTCAATGGGTGAGGCAGAGTGAGGCAGGACGGATACTCTCCTTCCAAACCTACAAAAGCCAGAGGAGCACCAGGACTACCAGCTCTTACCAAACCTTGAAAAGCCAGAATAGCGCCAGGACCCCCAGCTCTTACCCTGCAGTCCATGCTCAGTATGTGCTGAGCGATGACCTTGGGGTCGTTGTTGGTGAACAGTTCTTTTGCACGTTTCAACATTGCTGTTTCCAGGGGCTTATTCTCAGGCGGAAGGAACTTTGACTCAAAGTCATTGGGCCTGAAGGAGGAGACGGTCTCCAGGAGGGGCGCCACAAACTCGCCCTTGTCCCACTGCCCCTTCTCCGTCTGAGCTGCCGCAGGTTCCCAAGGTCTTTTCCTGTCATCATCATCAAGGATCAAGTAGTTGATGCCAGAGTTCCGGGGACCTAGTGCCCCATTCTGCTTGGCTGTGAGCAGTTCTGTGGGGCTTCCCTGGGCACATAAAGGTAGCTTTGCTCCCCCGCCGCAGCCTGTGGCAAACGCTGGGTTCAGTTCACAGTAGTTGGCCTCTGAGTTGAGCCAGGCAGAGGGAGACGAGGGAGCCTTGAGGAACGGCACCTTGCAGGGCTTAGGAGGCGGCTTAGGGCACAGTTGACTGTCTGACCCCCTCAGCGCCTCCCCAGCCCTGGCGTCCGAGGAGACCCTCCGAACAACTGCTGGGCTCAGGGCGGGCTCGCTTCCCGTCCTGAACACGGGTGAGTTCGGGCAGGGGCTTGTGTCCACACCTGAGGACTGAGGTGGCAGCTTGCAGCCTGTGGGGGATAAGAAAAGGTCAGAGAAAGCTCATCTGTGTGGAAAATATAAAACAAACAAAACCAGAGTGGCAGCTGCCCGGCCCTCCGTTCATGCCTGTGGGTTTCAATTTTCATTTTCATTTCCAAAAGAAAAGTCAATGTGACTGTCCCACGCCCAATCTCACGGAGTCTACAGCATTGTGAGGGCTGGGCTGGGCTTGCCCCATCCCACACTCCTGGGTACAATTCGAAATCCCGGGGACTGCTGACACCTGGGCTACAAACGTTGTTGTATGGTCATAGAGGGCTCGGACAGTCAGAATGATAAAATATATGAGTGAGGAGGGCATGAATAATGTAATCTTGCCCTAAGAAACAGAAGTCGTTAGCCACCTAAAACACCACTGTCAAAGGATGGATCCCAGCCAGCTTCCAAGGGAGAGCTGGAGACAGGGAAGGGAGAAAAGACAT
Source organism: Piliocolobus tephrosceles (assembly GCF_002776525.5). Taxonomy (NCBI): domain Eukaryota; kingdom Metazoa; phylum Chordata; class Mammalia; order Primates; family Cercopithecidae; genus Piliocolobus; species Piliocolobus tephrosceles. The sequence goes on along the minus strand of NC_045434.1, from coordinate 128,013,409 downwards.
TGGGGTAACCCACATGGAAGTACTTTATGCAGGGGTGTTAGGAAAATCCCTTTGTGGTCCCAGGGAAAGTCAGTTATTAAAATAATGACTTTTATTAAACATATTTAAACATATAAACATATTTATATTAAACTTTTATATAAAACAACCCCCCGTCCTACAAATGTAACTGCTTGGTAGGTCCCCCCACACCCCATACCTTATCACTCTTCCAGCCTTGAAAGCAGAATGGAGAGGAAGGGGAGTTGGCCTGGACAGCTGTTCTGCCAGAAGCCCCAGGATCCACCCACCCACCCGGGAAAAGGGAGTAGGCTCAGTTGTCAGGAAGTCCACCAGTTTTCAAATGGGCTTGAATCAGAAAACCTGGGTTCAAATGTTGGGTGATTCTGGACAAGTTACTTAACCTATCTGTGCCTAAGTTTCCTCAGCTGCGAAACGGCAATAATCACGCCTACTCTGAAGGCTTGCCACGAGGCCTAAAAGCTGGCATGCGGTGTCCAGCTCAGCGCTTCCCGGCTGGATATAATTCTGCAAACCCATTCCCCTTCAGGCTGCAAGCTGAGGCAAGTGTCGGTTTCAAATGAGACGACTAGATGGGGCAGGGTAACAGCTTGAAGGAAACCAGGGTCACACTGATGTTCTCCCTGAAAATTCCCCGAAACATACCAATCGGCAGGTAGCTCTCTGACTGGTGGGCTTTGAGGGACAAGGCTCTTCTGTCCTGCATGTGATCCAGGCAGGCTGGCTGGCTACCACTCTTTTCTTTGTTTCTGAAGCAAAAGACAAATAGGACGGAAACATGTATTAAAGTGTAAAAACCTTTAGGCAATGCCATGGGAACTTAAACAAAAAAGAAAGCAAACTGCTCAGAACGAGAGTGCTACAGCATACCCTAAAAGTATAGGAATGTCCGCTGGAGAAACAAATTACTGATGGGGTGATTAATGTATGACTGTGTGTGCTCCATCCCCCTGTCCCCATGACCAATGCAGCTAAGTCCTAGGATGCCTCCCCTGGGCCGTTCCATCCTGTTGAACAGAGTAGGGTAAAAGTTTTACGATACTCTCCGGGAAAATCTGATGAACTGGAATGTGTACTTTTAACAGAGCCCAAAATTACTTACAGGCCCGGAGGGAATGGCTTGCCTAACTAATATGCATTTTCCACATGCTCCACAGTGCTGCAGTTAGGAAGGAAGCTGTGGGGAAACTTCCATTTTGGTGCAAATCTCAGCATCCCCCAAATAACCTGCAGGACTGCCTGGGGAGGCTGCCATCCCCAACCTCCTGGCTGCCCTGGGGGGACCCTCCACACAGCCTCCTCCTGCTGAGCTGGGAAAGGCACTGGCATGGTCACCAAGCAGCAGTTGGGAGGCACGCTGCGTAACCACACAAGGAAAAGGTGGAAGGTAACTTTCAACACACTCGCTGTTACTCCTTCTGTCCCTTTCCAACTCAAATTGGGAATTTCTCCAGCACCAAGCACCAGAATCTCCCTAGCTAGAGACGGAGGCACTGCACCAGCCAAGTTGTCATGAACTCTAATTGGCCTTCCCATAAGCACAAAACATTCTTATGTTACAGAAATCATGAAGTTCTTTCCTACCTTTACAAGCACCAAAGAAAAAACAAATCAAAAAACCCCCAAACTCCGAGCAACAGAGAAATTCCAGCAACCTTTCGAAGATAAGGCAAGACCGAGGGCAAATTACAAAAGGAAATGACTCCTGAGAAGTGATATTGAAGCAGTGACCACTGCGGCTGGACTCCAGGGGCCAGAACGGCAGGGCTTGGAATGCAACCTGCCTGTGAGCACACACCTTTGCCCAGGGCAGGCCACCAGCCAGCCAACTAGCAGGCCCGACGTCAGGGCAGGTGGCACCTGGCCAGAGCTGCATAAGGGAGCCAGCCACTGAAGGACACTGGGGCAGGGCAGCAGGCCATAGGCCATCTCTTCCCCTCCTCCCACTTAAACATTTCTGGGCATGCTGCCTGTACAAAGTGGTGACAAGTTCTAGGAGGATCTGCATTCCAAAGGGCAAACAGAAAAGTGGCTCTATTAGGCCTGACTTGTTGACTTAGAGACGTTCTTAGTCGTTTTTTCACTTCTTATCTTAGAAAGTTTTTAAACTAGGCTCATTCAGGGCCAACTAGAAGGCCTTCCCCACAGCAGTGGTTCTGTTGTCTTGCCGAATACACTCCCACTCTATGCATGACATTAATTCCCTGCTTCAACCATTCAGCAGCCAATCCCTCCCAAAGGAAACAGAAGAAAACGTACCCCTTGTAATACTGTAAGGGATCTCAAGTCCAATCCTATTACTATGAAAAGGAGGATTTCTAAATATCAGATCTTGCCTCCCTCCTTGCAATTGCCCTGATTTTTTTGTTTGTTTTGAGACAGGGTCTCGCTCTGTTGCCCAGGCTGGCTGGAATGTAGTGGCATGATCATGGCTCACTGCAGCTTCAACCTCCCAGGCTCACGCAATCCTCCCACCTCAGCCTGTCGAATAGCTGGGACCACAGGCACACACCACCACGCCCATCTAATTTTTATATTTAAAAAAATTTTGTGGATACATAGGTGTATATATTTCTGGGGTACATGAGATCTTTTGATACAGGCATTCAATGTGAAATAAGCACATCATGGCAAATGGGGTATCCACGCCCTCAAGCATTTATCCTTTGAGTTACAAACAATCCAATTACACTCTTTATTTTAAAATATATAATTAAGTTGTTTTGACTATAGTCACCCTATTGTATTATCAAATAGGTCTGATTCTTTCCAAATTTTTTTGTACCCCTTAACCATCCCCACCTCCCTCCCACCCCGACTCCCTACCCACTACTACCCTTCCCAGGCTCTGCGAACCATCCATTTTTTTTTTTTTTTTTTTTTTGAGACAGAGTTTCACTCTTGTTGCCCAGGCTGGAGTGCAATGGCGTGATCTTGGCTCACCACAACCTCTGCCTCCCAGGTTCTGGTTCAAGCAGTTCTCCTGCCTCAGCCTCCTGAGTAGCTGGGATTACAGGCATGTGTCACCACACCCCGCTAATTTTGTATTTTTAGTAGAGATGGGATTTCTCCATGCTGGTCAGGCTGGTCTCGAGCTCCTGACCTCATGATCCACCTGCCTCGGCCTCCCAAAATGCTGGGATTACAGATGTGAGCCACTGCATCCGGCCCACCATACTTCTACTCTCTGTGTCCAAGAATTCAATTGTTTTGACTTTTTGATCCTACAAATAAGTGAGAACATGTGATGTTTGTCTTTCTGTGCCTGGCTTATTTCACTTAACATAATGATCTCCAGTTCCATCCATGTGGTTGCAAATGACAGGATCTCATTTTTTTATGGCTGAATAGTACTCCACTGTGTATACGCACATTTCCTTTATCTATTCAGCTGCTGATGGGCACTTAGGCTGCTTCCAAATCTGAGCTATTGTAAATAATGCTGCAACAAACATAGTGCAGGTTATCTCTTTGATATATCTCTTTGATTTCCGCTCTTCTGGGTATATACCCAGCAGTGGGTTTGCTGGATCATATAGTAGCTCAATTTTTAGTTTTCTGAGGAACCTCCACACTGTTCTCCATGGTGGTTGTACTAATTTACATTCCCATCAACAGTGTAAGAGGGTTCCCTTTTCTCCACAATCCTCACCAGCATTTGTTATTACCCGTCTTTTGGATTTAGGCCTTTTTAACTGGGGTAAGGTGATATCCGTTATAGTTTTGATGTACATTTCTCTGATGACCAATCATGTTGAGAACCTTTTCATATGCCTGTTTGCCACTGCGGCGGCATGATCTAGGCTCGCTGCCTCCTGGGTTCAAGCAATTCTCCTCCCTAATAGCTGGGACTACAGGCATGCACCACCACACCTGGCTAATTTTTGCATTTTTAGTAGAGATGGAGTTTCTCCATGTTGGCCAGGTTGGTCTTGAACTCCCGACCTCAGGTAATCCACCTGCCTCAGCCTCCCAAAGTGCTGGGATTACAGGCGTGAGCCACTGTGCCCAGCCCATTTGTATGTCTTCTTTTGAGAAATACCTATTTCTCAAAAGAGCAAATCTTTTGCCCATTTTTAAAATCAGATTATTAGATTTTTTCCTATAGAGTTGTTTGAGCTCCTTAGGTTAATTTTCATATTTTTTGTAGAGATGGGGTTATGCCATGTGGCCCAAGCTGGTCTCGAACTCTGGAGCTCAGGCAATCTGCCCACCTTAGCCTCCCAAAGTGCTGGGATTACAGTTGTGAGCCACTGCGCTGGGTCTGAGTCTGACATTCTACGCCCCTCCAGATAATAATTATCACGAGCATTTCCCTAGCACCTCCTATGTGCCTGCACTGTTCTGATCACTTTGCATATATTAAATCATGTACACCTCACAAGCTCCATCTTTCCAGATAAAGAAGGTGAGGCCCAGGAAGGTCAAGTCGCTTGCCCACGGTTGAACAGTTGCCCAGTGTGGAACCAGCATTTGTGCCTGGCCGCCGGGTCCCCAGCCAGATGCTGACTAGCATGTGCCAGAACCTCCAGGCAGCACACAGCTGTCATCGCATTCCACACAGAGTCCTGTATTTTCCTCCCAAAGTTTTGTAGTATAGAAATGACAGTTTGTGACATTTCCTCATGGACCAAAAAGAAAACCAGTGAGTAGAATAAAATATGTTGGTTTACGTGCATAAGATTAGAAGCTGGGAGACGGGTCAGGCTGCTGTGTGACTGAGGGGCTGGACTGGATCTGTGTTCTGACGCTGCCTTTTCCCTCGTTTCCTTTCCCAGTGCTTTTAGATAATATGCACAAAGACTCTGAGCTCCATGAAAGATGGCCCCATACAAATGCAGCCCACCATCGCTGACATTTGACAGCTGGGTGCCTAGGATCAGGGAGGTTTTGAAGTCCTGATTTTCCACCAAGTGCCCTGAATCCTTCTCTTCCCCCATTCCCTGCGATTCAGACTACAGCCCCCATGCTCTCTGCATCTCCTATCTTAGACATGTCATCTGTTCTCATCAAGTGAACCACCCTTTCCATGTGGACCAAGCCCTAATTTAAGTTTTCAGCCCTAACTCCCCTCCTGGACCCCAAAACTGCTGCTGGACTCTGGCACTCAACAAACCTACAGTCTTCCAGCTCAGATGAAAAAGCGTGTTTTATCGTCCACAGTGCCCTCCCTCCTGGTCACTCCTGTGGTCTCCAATGTGCCCTCCTCTGACTCTACCACGTGCAGAAGAGTCCTGGGAGGCCAGGCTCCTGCATCTCCCAACTCTCCCTTCGCTCCACTCCTGCAGCCAGGGTCCTCCATGACTCAGTAACTGGGTTTCCTGTTCCTGTCTCACTCCTCGCCCCCCGGTACATCGCTGTCCATTTCTATTCTTAGGACACCGTGTTCACTATGCTGAATCTGTGCAGCTCCCTCAAAGCTCTGCCCCTGGCATTAAGGCCCCCATGATTTGGCTGGGGCTACCTCCCTAAGCCAACTGCTACAGGTCCCTTGCACAGACCCTTTGTTCCAGCCCCATCAGCACACTCACTCCAAGCTCTTCATGGCATTTTCTGTCCCCACACTTATGCCCATGCTGTGCCTCCCACCTGGAACACCTCCTGCCTTTTGCAGCATCTATCCAAATTTCCCCCAGCCATCAGACCAGCCTAAGCCTACCCCCTTCACAAGGTCTCCCCTGTAAGTGCCCCCACAGTCCTTCCTCAGCTCCTGTACCATTCATTGCTGGCCCTGCTCGGCTAGGAGCTGATCGTGCACTGCCTCATGACTGCTATTCCGCGAACAGTCAGCATTCCTATTAACATCTTTTATTTCTCTGTTCCATGATGAATTCTTCATCTGCCTAACTAACCTTGGGCACCCCGGCACCCCTCATAGTCCTGAGGAGGAGGCCCTGACCTACCTGAGGAGGTTTCCCCTGGGCAAATTCTGCTCTCGGGCCTGGACGCCACCCATGGTGAGGCTCAGCCTCTTGGTCACGTCTGGCCTTCCCTCGGTGAGGCTGCCCTCCCGGGCCTGGCCTGGGGAGGTGCCATAACGCTCCTCCAGGCACCGCAGGGGCACTGTCCTGTTGATGGGCTGGAAGATGATGGCGCCACTCTGCTGGGAGATGGGCCGGCGGTTGCCCACGTAGCAGCGCACCAGGCCAGGGATGGAGTCAAAGCTCTCCATCTCGAACTGGTACTGCACGCGGCTGTAGGCCTCGCTGAGCCGCAGTACTGTCCGGTTGATTTTGAAGTGCTGAGCGAGGTTCTTCCACTGACAGGTCAGGACAAAGTTCCCAGGGCTGGACAGAGAGTCACGAACTAGGAAGTCGCCATCTCGCTGCACAAGGTTTTCCGACACCTTTGGGACAAAAAGGTGAGTGAGGAGTAGGAAAGGCAAATTCACATTCCTCCTAAAAGCTTATGGCTACCCACTTCTCTGGGCCAACAGAAGACAATGCTACTATGTCTCTTCTTGGGCCAGTTCTTTAGTTTTTCAAATACCAAATTCATAGAAGATCCAATCATTCATTCAAGAACTGTTCATTGACCACCTACTCGTGCCAAGAACCACTGCAGGCTCAGGGGATGCAGTGGTGACAGTGGCACCGAAGAGCCCACCTCATGGACCCCTGGTTTTGGTGGGGAGCTTCTGTCTGAGTGAGGATAAATAACCAGCAGCTATGCATGCCAGTTGTAAGGTCAGGGAAAAAGTGAACCAGGAAAGGAGGCAGGGAGTGCTGGGGAGGCGATGAGGGCTGTCCAGTAACATAGGGTGGTTGGGGAGGTGTCACAAGAACATGATGTTTATACGGACCTGAATGACAGAATGCAACAGGAAATAAGAAATGAGAAAATATGTGCCTGGCAGCCCTGATTTTCCCTCCCCAGCAAGTGGAGTGAGGAGAAAGAAGGTATTTGTTGGTGTCTAGAAGTCGTCCTCGGGGCCCTCTCCTAAGATGCCCCTCTCCAGGCCTGGCCAATGGGGAGGAGGACTCTGCATGCAGGACTAGGGTATGGATTCTGGACACACCAATTACTAGCTAGGAGGCCTGGAACAAAGTCAGGCTGGGGTCCACCTTACAGTTACTATGAGGGTTATGTATTTGTATACATAATATATGCAAGCGCTGGAACACGGTGGATGCTCAAAAATAGTTAACTAGCATGATGCTGCGGCTTATAGCAACTGGAGAATTTATAATGGGGTACAGCCTGGCTGTTCCTGTAGCCTGACCACCTGGGTTTGCATCCTGGCTCAGCTGTATGACTCTGGACAAATTACATAATCTCCTTGTGGCTCACTTACATCATCTGAAAAACACAAATGATAATATTACCTACGGCATGGCTAGAAAGATTTAAGGGGCTGAAATGTTAGCAATAACTTGTTATTATGGTTATGGTTATAGTGTTCAGTTATCCAGTTTGGAACGATTTATCACTGCAAATTAATACTCATGGCAAGTAGTAAACAAATTTGATGACCATGATAAGGAGATGGACAGTGGTGACAGTCATCAGTTTTATAATTCTGACAAATTTTCTGGGACATTCCAATATTTGATCAACAGTATACTTCTGTTAGCTCAAAAGAGTAGGCTACCATGGTTACTTTAAAATTGCATCTTTGCCTTAAAAATGTTTTCACATAGAAATTTCATTTCTTCGAATTGAGCCTGTGAAAATAATTGTAGGTATGAACATAGCCATCATAAAGGATGTTGGTCAAAGTATTAGAAACACTCTACGTGTCCAATAAATTGTGGTGCATGCATACCGTGGACAGACGTACAACGTAGTCTGGTGCAGAAGAATATTCTACAGTGGGTGAAAATTCCCAGGACACAGTAAGTGAGTAGAATGGGCTACCAAAAAAGTATATGCAGTACGATCTCATACTTGATTTCGAAAAGCCGGGGATGATGTCTGTACACAAAAGTCTTCATCATGGTTATCCCCAGGAGAATTATGAGGAGAATTATGGATAAGAGTTTAATTTCCTTCTTTTTGCTATGTATATTTTCTACAATCAATTTTAAACATAAAAAAGTCAGAATAATAATTATTTATTTGATTGTGCCAAGAAATCTGCTACATTAAAAAAAAAAAAAAAAAAAAAGCCTGGGTGCAGTGGTTCATGCCTATAATCCCAGCACTTTGAGAGGCCGAGGTGGGCGGATCACTTGAGGTCAGGAGTTCGAGACCAGCCTGGCCAACATGGTGAAACCCTGTCTCTACTAAAAATATAAAAATTAGCAGGGCATGGTGGTAGGCACCTGTAATCCCAGCTACTGGAGAGGCTGAGGCAGGAGAATCGCTTGAACTCAGGAGGCAGAGGTTGCAGTGAGCTGAGATCGTGCTATTGCACTCCAGCCTGGGCGATAGAGTAAGACTCTGTCTCAAAAAAAACCAAAAAACTAAAAACAAAAAAAAGTACGACATGATGCCCTTCCCCCCAGCCCGTGTCCACACATTTCCTGTCATGTTGTCCTTGGTTAATGATTGGCCAGATCAGGTTTACAATAAAAACCCAAGGGAAATTCTATGCTTCAATTCTGCAGACTTACTCTATTTTTCAATTTTTACAGTATTAAATGAAAAAACATTATTCATGGCAATCACCCAAATGACGATCACACAGTATATTCTGGGCCATGAGTCTGTGGTCTTGGGTTTAATTCCCCTTCTTCCCCACCTCTGGTCACGGGATCCAGCAGGGAAGCGATGGAGAGTGTGAATAACTGCCAGCTCACCGGGCCAGAGGCAGCCTTGTTGGTCTGGGCCACCGCCCTCTCTCCTCCCGAAGCTAAGCCACTGCCTTGAGAAGGAGGGGCTGCAAAATGGGCTGAGGCTGCTGGCAGTTGGCCAAGAGTTCAAGTACGTGGGCCACAGCCCGCCCTCCTAGTTCTTCCGGTTACTGACCCTGTGGCTGCTGCCTCCCACAGCTCTGTGCTTGCAGACCCCAGGAGTGCTGGCTGTCCCTCTACTTCCTGAACACGTGGATGTGTGCTTTGGGTTCCTGACCTCAGCTCTTCCCAAGGTCTTCTTAGAGAAGGGTCTAAATGAAGTCATTTTTAGAGTATCTGTTTTTGGTTACACAGGAGCTTCCTCCCATGTGGCCTCGAAGTGGGGCCCTGCAGATCATCAATCTGTAGGTTGCCTGAGAGCAGCCCTGTGTGTGCTGGAAGGGAGAGACCAGGTACCTGTCGGGGGATGCGGCCGTGGTACCAGGCATGGCTGCGCAGGTCCTCGCTGCTCAGCAGCAGCTCCTCCTCCAGCTCCTTCTTCAGCCTCTCGGGGGTCCTGTCCATGATGTGCCTCTCCTTGGAGAACTGCAACACAGAGTCAACCATGAGCTCACCCTGCCCAGGCCACACCAGGCCATGCCAACTGGAGGTGACCGCCGCCTGCTTCACTAATCCAACCAGTTATGCTAAAGCCTGCGTTCAGGTAGGGGAGCCTAGATAATGATTACAAAGAGCTGTGACCTTTCGTTTCTCTGGCCGCAACCATGTAATAAAATTTTCACCTGCACATGGGGACTATGGTAGGAGAGTCCACCAAGAGGTTCCTTTTACCAGTCTACTCAAGCAGCTGGGCAGGAAGGGCCAGAGAGATGAACAGATGGCAAGACACAGCAGCCCAGGCTGCTCTCTTCCCAGCCGAGAGCTTCCTCATTCTCCTTCAGGACTGTCCTGACATAGCGTGGGGAGGGCAGCTGTTCCCTTCTGGCCTTAGATACTGGGCCCCTGGGCAGTGAGGCCCAAAGTAGAGTCCTTCGGCTGGTAGCGATGGCCCTGACTTCTCTGCTGTTGGTAAACTCAAGTTCAGGAATTGAGTCCCGTCTTTAGAAACTTTTAGGGCAAATGGACACAGCAATTTTATGTCTCTTGAATCTAATAACAGAAGTCTATGTCTTTATTTCACGTTTCTAATATTTCATTTTTATGACAGATAGGAAACTGAAACAAATTTTAAAAGACCACCCTGGTCCTTCACCTCAGATGTTTGAGAATCACTAGTCTGCGGCACTGCACAGTGGCCATGGCAGGGAGTGCTAGGTGGGCAGCAGTGGCTCCAGGTTTAATTTAGAGCCATGCCCACTTACAACATGTGAACTGAACCTGGAAACCTGCCCAGTTCCCAGCAAGACCAGGCTTGATGACCAGGAACTGCTTGCTGAAGGTCCCATGAGCAGAAAAAGGCTGTGTCCCTGTCGTTTTCCCAAGTTTCCTAGCTTGCCTTTCAAACCCCCAAGGGAGCCACAAAATTATTACTTATCACACTACTTTTTTTTTTTTTTTTTTGAGACGGAGTCTCGCTCTGTGCCCAGGCTGGAGTGCAGTGGCCGGAACTCAGCTCAGTGCAAGCTCCGCCTCCCGGGTTTACGCCATTCTCCTGCCTCAGCCTCCCGAGTAGCTGGGACTACAGGCGCCCGCCACCTCGCCCGGCTAGCTTTTTGTATTTTTTAGTAGAGACGGGGTTTCACCGTGTTAGCCAGGATGGTCTCGATCTCCTGACCTCGTGATCCGCCCGTCTCGGCCTCCCAAAGTGCTGGGATTACAGGCTTGAGCCACCGCGCCCGGCTCACACTACTTTTTAAAAATGTTTATTTATTTTATTTTTTTGAGACAGGGTCTCACTCTGTCGTCCAGGCTAGAGCACAGTGGCGCAATCTCAGCTCACTGCAGCTTTGGCCTCCTGGGCTCAAGCGATCCTCCCACCTCAGCCTCTCTGGTAGCTAGGACTACAAGCACGTGCCACCATGCCTGGCTAATTTTTGTAATTTTTTTTTTTTTTAGAGATAGGGTTTTGCCATGTTGCCCAGGCTGGTCTCAAAGTCCTGGGCTCAAGCGATCCACACACCTCGGCCTCTCAAAGTGCTGGGATTACAGGTGTGAGGCAAGGTGCCCGGCCTATTATACTACTTTGCACCTCAGCAAAGAAATAGCTCCAAATCCTTTTCCACCCCCCCCCCCCCCCCCCCAAAAAAAAACCCTGGAATTTTAGGGCTAGATTCTTATCCTCTAGTGTTTCTTTGCACATTGGCCCATGAGGCGAGTTAGCTGAAGAGTCACTCGGTCTGATTTTTAAACGGGGCTCTGGCCTACTACGTGTTTACTTCCCCCTCCTCCTCTTCTCACTGGGCAGACACTCACTGGGGAGTGTCTGAACGATGGAATTTGCATCAAAGAGATGCTGATGCTGGCTGTCCAGGGTGCCTACAGGCTTTAGATGGTGATGTTTGACACCGTCCGCTCCATTATTAATATTGTGCAGCTTCCTCTGAAGACAGCTTGAGTGTGGAATGCAGGCTGTCAACCCGGCCACGTCTGTCTTGCCTCCCACTAGACTGTAAGTTTCATGAAAACAGAAATCCATTTACTTTTTCCCCACTGCCCCTGAGCAATGCCTGAAAACATCAGGCACTGGGTATTTAGTAAACAAATACCCCAGGATGAGAGAAGATGCTGACTTTGCTTAGTTATGGAGATTCTCTCTTTCTCAAGTTATTTGAAGCCCTGTTTTCGCTGGGCATGCTGCCATTCAGCCAAAAGACCACATTCCTCAATCTCTGTCTCTTCCAGGGAGATGTGGCCACAGGACTCAGTTCTGACCAAGGAGCTGAGATACAATGGCTGGAGCCTCAACACCATTCTGGACCATGAGTGGGGAGCCACACCTAGGAATGGCTGGGTGGAAGGTCTGATTGAGGCTGGGTCCCTGATGACTGCACACCAGCCCTGGGCCGCCAGCCTCCAGGTCTTCTAGGTGATCTACTTTATGGACGCCTGTGATTGGTGGGTGTTCCCGTCACTGGCGGCTGAACTAAATCCTAACCCATATTGTGACCTGACCCCCATTGAGTCACCCTGACAGGCAGTCTGCAGGCTTAGCCTAAATCCCTTGTGCTGCACCCTGGGCCCACTTTTTGGTCTGATCTCTGAAAATGTGGAGATCTGAAAACATACAGCAGGTCTTGCATGGTTCTTTATTGAAAATTTATTTGCTTATATCCAAGAAGCTATTTCCATATTTATCTTTGCATTTTCCTTCCTCCCTGATGTCCTAACACTCAGCCACCTCTCCCTCTCCCCGGCTCCTTTCTCAGCTCTGCTCATAACTGCAAGAGTTATTATTATTATTTTTTAGCACTTTATATGCATCAATCTTTTATTCCAGGTTTTGAGATAATGCTTTTAAACTAGTTACAAAAAATATAAAATCAACTATCTTGCTACTTCTGTCCTAATTACTAACAGAAGAACAGAAAAATTCTAAATGATTGTTCTTTCCCCCTGTAGACTCCAGAAAGGGAATCCTACAGGGTACTATAGGAGGTAGGGTACTACAGGAAAGTACCTAGAGAGAGAGAAATGAAGATATTAAGATTGACGCTCTCAAATAATTTGGAATGAAAGCCCAGACTTCAAAAAGTACGCCCTTAAGCTCTTGCATAACTTATGAAAAGTCTGAAGGTTACACAACTGCCTAGACTTGTATTTTAAAAGGGAAGGAGGGAAAGAGAGAGGGAAGAAAATGAGAGGGAGGGAGGGAGGGAGAGAAGGAAACCCAGAGTGGACAAGCAATTGCAAAAGGCTTTCCATTTCTAGCCAGTGAGGGCTGGCTCGAATATACTGCAGAGAGCCCTGTGTGCTGCTGGGCGCCTCTGCCTTAGCAGATGATGTAGACAAGTCTGCCAGACAACTGAAGAAAGCAATTCAAAACGATCACCCCATATGCCCACCTCATGATTAAATAGTGGTTATTTTGGGAGTGGAAACCTTCTAGAACTTTCACTACTGCCTTTGTCACATATATTAATGCAATTATTTTTCCCAGCTGCTTGTATTTTATGAGATCTGGATCTCCCAACTGGGATTTTGCCACTATAGAGAAGTACTTTGATGGACTGTAAACCCTACAGGTTAGTGAGAGGTGACCATATAACAAATTGGGGCAAAATGTATCCATCTGTATTTCTGAGAACATTGTGATTGATATCTGTGCTTCTTGGGGACCAGAAATGAGATTTCTGCTTCACAGGACTGGTCATGCATGTCTGTAATATTTGGCAGAATTCTGTAGGCTTCCCACATACAACCTGAATTACTGGTGACAGTGTATCCTTCCACTTCTCTGCTGCCATGTGGGAAGAATTTGGATTTCTCCCTGGAATGCAACCATTTTGTTCATGGTATAGGCTAGTTTTTGGGACTTGGCTATGAAGCAAATTCTAGCAATTTAAGGTAACAAAACAGAGCTTCTGCCTTCAGCAAAGGTTTCATCCCCCTGTGTGGCTATCGGTGTCCTCTAATTGATCTAAGTTCTAATTTATTCTATGAATGCCCTAAGAATCCTCCTGCCCTTCCTCAGACTACCTTTCTAAGGGAAGGGCAGAAGAGATTAGTACTGTATTCACTCACATAATATTCACATGCATTGTTATTGTTTGCATAGCCCAGAATGATTTATGAGAAGAGACAGAATAAGGTGTCAGGTCCTAGGTATTCCAACTGCTTCCAATCTTGGGAAAATAGACACAAGCACGTCGTTCAAATCCACCGCAGTTCCCATAGCCTTTTCTCCTAGCTCCTTTCCAGCTCTCTCACATTTGTAGACATCTTCTGAACTCAGTGTGCTTTAAGGACGCGCTGGACTCAAGTCATCCTCAATCCCTCTGTCAGCAAGGGACAGCAGGCATTGTGGCACCCAGAATGAGTAACATGGCTGTGCTCTCTTAGAAAGCTGACACTGAGTGCGAATGCAGGGCTGTGGCCCTCTGGACTATACGTTTTCTTCAACTGCCAGGCAGAGCAAGATAACTTGTGAATAATCATTCGCTCACATAAATGCAATAAACGTTAATAAGGATTACATTATCTAGTAATACAACTCTCTCTCCAAGATTAAATTCTCGCCAGACGCAGTGGCTCAAGCCTGTAATCCCAGCACTTTGGGAGGCCGAGACGGGTGGATCACGAGGTCAGGAGATCAAGACCATCCTGGCTAACACAGTGAAACCCCATCTCTACTAAAAAATACAAAAAAGCTAGCCGGGCGAGGTGGCGGGCATCTGTAGTCCCAGCTACTCGGGAGGCTGAGGCAGGAGAATGGCGTAAACCCGGGAGGCGGAGCTTGCAGTGAGCTGAGATCCGGCCACTGCACTCCAGCCCAGGCGACAGAGCGAGACTCCGTCTCAAAAAAAAAAAAAAAAAATTAAATTCTCTAACATTTGCCCCTGAGTTTGAACCTCATTCCTAGAAGGCATCTGATTCCTTGTTTCTCCAGTGTTTTGTCTTGAAGGGAAGGAGGTGGCAGCAGAGGAGGAGTCAGAGAGACAAGGTTGGTTTTTGCTGCCTCAGCAGAGGCTCTAGCCATCCTGAGCTCACCCCACACAGCAGCTGTGGGCTCAGCCTCCGGAGGGAGGGATGCTGCTGGGCTTTGGATCAAGAATATTGTGCCCACGGGTCTTGCCAGCTTCACTCCAGGGACCAAATCCACCCACAACCATGATGAGACCACAATGAGACAAATGTGCAGGCAGGGCCCATATCTTGTGCTTTGAGAAATTTGAGTAGTCCTTTTAGAGGGACAGGGAGAGTAAGATAAGGTACTATGTACATAAATAATAAGTATACCTTCAGGAGGAAAGAAAGAAAAGAAGGGAGGGAGAGTTAGTAACTACTGTACATGGTCACCCACTCACATGGCCCCACTTCGAAATGTTCATGTTTGTCCCAGTCATTAGCACTGGGGTCTGAGATGAGATGTAGGTAAAGTGACAAACAGGGCAAATGTAGGGAGTGGATGACACCCCCTCTTGTCCAACCAAATTGCAGGATAGTTAGAAAATTCATAAGTTATTATAATTGATGCTTTTCATGAAAATCTGAGTCTAGCTACATCTTTCCTATCCCCAGCACTTTAATAGCCCTCATATCAAAAAGTGTTACAGCAAGGTGTTTAAGAGCCACCTCAATCCACAGGCCACTGTGCCACGCACCTGCTGTGTGGCCTCGGGCAAGTGACATTAACTCCGTAGAGCCTCAGGCTCCTCATCTACAAAATGGGCATGATAATATGTCATGAGGTGTTAATAAGGATTAAATGGGTCAACATCCGGAAAGCACTAAGAACATCCCTGGCACTAAGCACTGTCAATTGTCATAATAGACTCATATCAGGATGCTACTAATCTGTTTCTGTAAAATAAGCAGGCTTCCAGTTCAAGGTCTGATGCAGGAGGCTGAAGGAGGCAGGTGTTTGGGAGGGAAGCAGTTAAGGAAAGCAGCCTGGAGCCTGCTGAGTGCCTGGAGGCTGCCTGCCACAGGTTTCTTCAATCCTCACTCACTGCCCGTCTGGCCCAGCACCTCTGCTCGGTTACACGGAGAGGGCTGGTCCTAGCTTGCTGGGGTTGGCTCCAAGAAATCATACATATCACTCTGAATCTGGAAAGCACATCTCTGCAGCCCCACATGGCCCCGGCAAGTCCAGTCTTGACACGCTGGAATAGCCAGGGCCCAGGAGATGATTGGAAAACATATTCTGGAGGCGCAGAGCCAGGTCCACGAACGTGCTGGGAACCTCGATGAATGCAGAAACCCACATTTCAGCAGCTCTCCAAGGAAGAAAAGCCATTCCGGCATGGGAGGAATGGAGCTCGGGGTCTCCTGCGTGAGCATCAGAGCCTGCATTTCAAATCAGGCACCACAATGGGCCCTGGAGGCGCAGGAGATTCGACTTCTGAAGACAGGGGAGGGGGAGGGGTGCACTCGGGCGATCTGTCAGAAACGCCCAGAGGAGGCTGGGGACACTCATTCGCATGTAGGAGACAGCAGAATTTCAAAAAGATGGCATCTGCATTATAATGAATAATTATTTTACTCTATCCCTGCCTGTAAGAAAGGCTTCCTAGTTCCCACAGGATCTTAAATTGTGCAAATCGGCAGGAAAGACTCTTCCCCAGGCCTAGGAACCGAGGGTGGAAAGAGGCTGAGGAGGCCATGGCCATCCACTGTCATGACCAAACAGTTGCCGGCATCTGGCTGCCGGTGGGGGACGGATGCCCTCGTCCCTGCACTCAAGGAAGGCACAGTCTCCTTGGAAGATGACACACAAACAGTTTAACACACCCCAAGCTCTAGAAGCATACTGTTTGTCCTGCCATCTGCTCCCTGTCCCTCCCAGCTCGGCAGCTGGGGCAAGTTACCCCACCTCTTTGTCCTTTGGTTTTCCCCGTGGAAAAATGAGAAAAGTCACTGTGGCCAGGAGTGTCCTGGAAACAGCTTCATGGAGACGGGAGGAGGACAGAAGTCTGGAGAACCAGGGTTGGACCGTGAGGATAAAACTTAAGGACAGGGATAGGAAGGGTATTTGGGACATTTGAGCTAAGAGACATTTCCTTGTGTCTTTTGAAGACAAAAAGAGCTGGCCTTGGCTGGAAGGTTCTGGCTAGGAGGAGAGGGCTAAAGCATGTGAAGGCACAACAATGGTATGTTATGTATTTTATAATCATCCAGCAACCCCGCCACCCCCCAGGAGAGCCCCATCTTCACTCCAAGCATGTGGTTCTGACCCCACCTTCCTGACCATGGCTAGTTGGCCCAGGAAGGGCTCCTGTACCAAGTTGGTCCAATCACAGTTCTTCCTGGGATTTTTCTAGATGGTACTGAGCGAAGAAGGTACTCTATCCCACTCCAGTGAAAACATCATGAGATCTGAAGCGTGGAAGTTGCTTCACCCCCATGTTTCCTGCCAGGTAGAACAAAGTGCTGAGAGAATCAAACCAGCAAGCAAAGAGAAGAGGAGCAAGAGATGGAAAGTGACCTCTAGCATGCATATCCCTAAGCCCCAGCTGATTACATCAGCCGGCAAACTCCTCTTGTGAGCTAGGCTAGTATGAGTGGAATCCCTGTCACTTGTGACCAAAGCAGTCCTGATCCAGAAACACAAGGACTGGCTGAGGGCAGCCCAACATTGGTGGCTGAGGGTTTAGACCATCACACTCCACAAAGTCAGAGTCACTGAAAATCTTTGCCCAGGAAGGCAACAGGTATACAAAAAGATGCTTTCAAAGAGGTCAATCTGGCTGCAGTGAGAGCAATGGGCTGGATAGGGCCAGGGCTAGAGGCACAGGTCAGAGTCTTTTGAAATGTGCTCACAATGCCCAGATCTCCATCTTCAGCCCTTAGGGTCAGCGCCTGGTAGGGATATTTACTGGAACCCACACTAAAGCTCAGATGTCAATATGGATAAACAGAACTCATCCCCTCTGCAAAGCCTGATCGTTGCCCTTTTGCCCAGTCACTGGCATCTCTTCTGCCCTCATTACCCAAACTAGAACCCTCAGAATCGGCTTCCATTGGTTAAAAAATTCCTGATTCTTTTACCTATCCCCATTCGAATCACCACTGTTTAGATTACTGTTCTTTTCTCCTAGAACTTCTGCAATAGCCTCCTAACAGTTTCCCCACCTCCCATCTCTAGTCCCACAACCTGCCACCTACAATACCACCAACCTTGTCACATTGCCCCTAGGTTCAGAGATTTTAGTCCAAGGGTGCTCCAGCTAAGGCCGACACGACAGCCACAGTCTCAGTCTCTTTCAACTCCCCTCCCACCACACACACATATACACAGAATCAATGAGCTTCTAGTATTTAGTTTTCATTCATGCCATGGTTCGGGCCTAGTCCCTGGGGGCACAGACCCCAGTCCTGCATTGTTCCTCCAGAATTCTGAGCTTTAAACACCATTCCCTGTTGCCCCAGGGAGCTGACCCATGGCCCCTGATATATACTGAACCTGCAGACACACTGGGATTTGGCTCTGAATTTGCTAGGAGGCCCAGATCATGAGAGGGCTGTGGATGCAAACAGGAAGTGTCCCTATGGGCCCCCAGAAATAGCTGTCAGAGGCATGACTGGCGGGGGAGATGGGCAAGGGTCCTGCCATTATGAAGTGGGCTCCAGGAGTCACCAGAGTTGAGGCATTAAAGTTTTCAGGACATTATTTGGGGCTGTTGGCTGCCAAGCCCTGAGGAAATATTGGTTATGCTCCCAAGGGCTAACAGTGACCTCCAGATAAAGCCCAAAGCCTCTTTCATAAGGCAGGTAATGCCCTTTTCCACCTGGTCACAAGCTAACTTGGTAACATGTTCTGATGCAGGACCCAACTGCTGGGACCTTCCACGGCTCCCTGAACATAACATCCCTCACGTCCTGCCTCCATGCCTCTGTCTTGTGGTCCAGCAGTGACACATCTGTAGAGGTACACAGCCTGGCAGGAGTCCAGGATGGGAACTGGGGAGCAGTCAGGGGAAAGTCAGACAAGGCAGGCGGGGACCTTGAAGGCCAAGCAGAGGCCATGCCTTATTTGCCTTTGGCTCCCACAGCCTGGCCCAGTGCCTGGCACACAGCGAGTGCCCAGTAGACAGTGACTGGCTGGAACCATGCTCACTTGCTTGCCCTCTGTCTAGCAGGTTCCTTGTCACACTGGGTGTGGAGAAGAGGAGAGAGCTTGGAGGCTGGTCAAGACAAGTGACCATGGGCACATTTCTATACTTCTGAGCTTGTTTCTGTATGCACAAGGAGTGGGGGTAACAACTCCCAACTCACAGGACTATAGAAGCTGATGCATGTAAAGCATCTGGCACTATACCTGGCACATGGATGCTCGCTTGACACACTGTGGAATTTGAACCCTCTTTTTTTTTCTTTTTTTTTTTTTTGAGATGGAGTCTCGCTCTGTCACCCAGGCTGGAGTGCAGTAGCACGATCTCGGCTCACTGCAAGCTCTGCCCCCCGGGTTCACGCCATTCTCCTGCCTCAGCCTCCTGAGTAGCTGGGACTACAGGCGCCCGCCACCACGCCCAGCTAAGTTTTTGTATTTTTAGTAGAGACGGAGTTTCACCGTGTTAGCCAGGATGGGCTTGATCTCCTGACCTCGTGATCCACCCGCCTCTGCCTCCCAAAGTGCTGGGATTACAGGTGTGAGCCACCGCACCCGGCCTGAACCCTCTTTCAAAGATGGCTTTTAGCAACAAAATGGAACTTTCACTAAAGAAGTAAAGAAAAAAATTACAAAATCCATCAGAAATTTTAGAGATATCTGGACCTTGATAATTTAGTTCTAATGTGATAAAAAAGCTAGAAGCTGGAAAATTGATCTCTACTTAGTCACAGATTTGTTTATTTCATTTATTTCAGTTCAAAGTCAACAGTTCCTGGAGTTTTGAGTAGTACTCAATGGTTCTGTAGATGCAGGGTGAGTAAGCAGGCATACTGTCACTTGGTGGCAAGCACTTTCTGTGCATATATCTCATTATTAACAAGTTTATGTGTTAGCTCCAGGTGGCTCATATATCCACAAGTACACAGGTGACACAGCCCAGCATGCGAGTGCAAGACAGTTTTTTGCTTGCACAAGGCTAAGAGGTCCTTGTATGTAGATTCTATCTTCTTGGACACTTAGTTGTCGAGAAATTTTTTGTTGAATTTTAAAAACTGAGATGATTTTCTAGTCATTCATTAATTCCATGATCAAGCCTGGCAATTAACTTGGTTGAATAAAGAAAAAGAAGAAGGGAATGTGTGCATAAAAAGAGGAGGTAGGGAGGAGAAGGAAGAGGAGGCTGGAGAAGGAGAAAGCTAAGAAGCTGCTGGGCTCTTCTATCCTAGTTGGGAATGTCAGGCTCCAACACCCAGAATGCTATCAGGGTTCTCAAACAAAAGCCTCCTTTCTTCAGCTTTGGAACAGTTTATTAGCTTGAGGGAGAAGTCCACAACAGTCCAGGCCTCTTATCAAACTGTACGAAACAAACTCCACAGGTTGGGATTTTCTAGAAATCATATCCAGAAATTTTGATTACAAACAAAATTATAAATCTGACTGGAGTTCTGGATCTTCGATATTAACACTGGTCTAATTTCTTTTTCATTATTTTTGAGACAGGGTCTTGCTCTGTCTCTTAGGTTGGAGTGCAGTGGCGCGTTCATAGCTCAGTGCAGCCTTGATCTCCTGGGCTCAAGTGATCCTCCCGCCTCAGCCTCCCAGGTAGCCAAGACTACAGGCCTGTACCACCAGACCTGGCCATTGGTCTAATTTCTAAGCAAGGCCGGTGTCTTCCAATGAGCTCAGGGTGGGAAACCCCACAGGGGTTGGGGCTGTGAACTGCACCAGGTGGCCCAAGCTGGGCGTCCAAAAAGACAGACCCACATCTCAATTCCACTGAACTCTGGGAATCCCTGTGATGACTTGAGGCCTGCATCATCACTGCCCCCAATAACGTTGTAAACATGTAAAGAAACTGAATCCCCAGAAAGAACACTTTCAAAAAACACTAAATAAAGCAGTCTGAACCCTTCCTCTGAAGAAGGCTGCTACATCTGGCATCGTCTTACAAGTAAATCCACCCCACAATGAAGTTCTTTGGAGAATTCAGAAACTCAGCCCTTTTGAATCCCTGCCTTGTGTTGAATTTCAAGCCAAGTTTACAACCAAATTCCGAAGTATATAAAGGACTTTTAAAGACCCAATTGGTATTTTTACAATTGAAAACCTGCATAAATTGATCATGAACCCAAAGAATGAATAAACCCCAATTACCTTCACCACTCTAAACCCTGCCCGAAGCTGAAAAATAAAAATCCAGTTCTCTACAAGTTTGAAGACCAGCTACTTCTAGTACAAGCCCTTGGGTGTCTTCCTGTAAAGTAGAACAGAAGGAACAGGAATGGCACTTGTGGCAATCCTAAAGCCTCGTAACGAAATAATTAGTAGATTGGTTCTGTTTCACCTTTTACTGACACTTGCTGGTTTTGTGCCTTACCTAAAAATACTTTATTTTATTATAATCCAAAGATAAATGAAGAAAGGTTTGAATTCACCAATCCTACTTTTCCCACTGGGATGCTAGGCTAGAAGAATAGTTTCTTATGCTAATAACTGTGATTAAAGCCAAAGCCTTTACTTAAATAATTAACTTTACAAATAAAAAAGTTCAAAGAGAAAAAAATTCATATTTTATATCCCTATTGGGTAAACAAAAAAAAAATGTAAACATGGGCAATTGGGCATCTTTGCCTGACCCAGCCCAGTGGGCACATGGTGGCCTGGCCAGCAGTCCAGGACATGGCCAGAACCATAGCTAAGGAGGTGCCACTTGTACACAGCTGTCGTGGATCTGTATATTGATTACAACAGCAGTCTGACAGAGGGCAATAAAGTGTCCTGAGGAAAGGGTGTCTTACTCTAATTCATGCAAAGGCACTCTATGGGCCAGCAGGGATGGTCCCTGAGTGTGTCCCTGTGACTTCTCTGCCTTTTAGGTGTTGGGTTCTTGGCAGATGAGGATCTCTGGCCTCACTGGGCCCCTTGCTATAAGCCAGCTCCTTCAAATTCTCTCATTAAAGCTCAGTGAAGCAGCCTTTGCCGAGAGCTTCCTAATCCATGCATACTTCACCCTGTTGGCTAAAGTTCTGCAGAAATAGTCAGGGCCTCCATTTTTAATCAAGAGTTTGACAGTCACTGGAACACTGTGCCTTAAATGAAACCCAAGGACTACTCTGCCTCCCCGGCTAGATCTGAGGCAGCCGCAGCTGTGATGGAAGGAGAACTCCATGCCCTGCAGCAGTCACAGCCTTTTTGAGCAGACAAAGCATTTGAAGAGAATGCACAGCAACAAACATCTATCTTATCTGGGGTCAGTAAGGGTTTCTGGCCCCTTCTGACAAAGAAATTGGCAGCTGAGATTCCATAAAAATTTCAATAAGTTTTAGCATTCTGAAACACTTCAATTAGTTTGATGTTAATGTTTAAGTACCTTGATGAAATAAATTTCTCTCTTCCAAATCCTAGAAAGAATCTCCCTTTCAGGAAGATTCTGCAGATGGGTTTTGATGCCATTTTATCATTTTATAGTTAGATCTCTATACTTTATCACACTGTAGACCAAATGCTCGCTTTAGTGCCATTAAAAACTAATTTGCAATTTGCTGTTAAATTAAGATGCTTCATTTTCCTACTGTATATGATTTTCCTTTTCACAGATGAGTGAGGATACAAGGGCAATCAGACCCTAGTGCAGACAAGAAAATACCATCAAAACCCCTAAAGACCCCAAATCTAAGAGATTTCCTTTTATTAATTATCAAACCTAATCAATCTCTCATCAAAAGAGGCTCAGAAACCATGAATAGTAAATATGAAGAGGATATCTGTAGAAACCCTTGCTTACCAAAGTTCTGAGAAATTCCCATTAAATTTCTGTTATTCATGTGTGCAAACTAAAAAGACTAATTTAATTTTAATTCGTGCAGATCGAAGTCTTAGAGCAGAGCACTCTGTAAGCAGGCAGCAGTAACTTAATCCTACATGCCAAACTAATTATATTAGAGTCATTGTGATAGGTGCCCATGGCTCCTTTGATGTTAAACCCCTGTTACCTTTGCTCCCCAGTCATTCTCTGGGCAAGGTCTCCTGTACATATTCCCATCCTGCCAGATCATGAAGCTGTTGCTTTTGAAGCTCAGTTTTATTCTGATAGAACACCAAGGGACTGAAAATTATTTCTCACTGATTTTGGTCCGAAAACTTCGGGAGGAATTCTAAGCTTGACAGAATGTAGCACATACAATGCCAACAAATGTGGCTTCTTTTCTTCACTAAGCTCACCCACACACTGGTGGAACTGCTCAATGTACTCACTGCACTGTAATATCTCCCTCCACCCCTTCTCGACCCCAGTGAGTTTGCCCATTGTGTTTCTTACCCCCTTGATAAGCATCATTTACCTACAGCCTCACTCAAAGCTCAGCTCCAAGGGGGTTTCATCTTTCCCTTAACAGATAAACCGAAACACGATGAGATTTCCAATAGGCCATTTGTTAACATCTTGCCCTGCTGAAAGCCCTGGTGGGTACCTTCCGTCTAGATCAAATTTAGATGATGACTTCCTGGAGCAGCCCACAGAGGACCAGACATCCAAATCACCCCCACGAGGCAGGCCTGCATTCTCATTCCTCCTAGCGAGAAGTCGGATGTGCCACAATTAAGAGGAAGGCCGAAGGTCACTGGGTGTACTTAATCATTATGAGACCAGAGAAATGAAGGGCTTTGATAAAAGCTAAACACCAGTTCAACCTACAAAAACCCTGTCTAAACCACTTTGCTCCCTTTAACCATGTCCTTGAGCGACTTCGAATAATACTTCTCTCGCTTTCACAGGGCTGCCCCTTGGGTTAAATGAAACAATGCAAGTGAAATATTAATTACTGAGTTCAGCAGCAAGATTACACTCAGTAATAGTAGTGCTTTGTTACCATCTACAAAGAATGAAAAAAACAGAGACTGCCCTGGCTAAGGCAGACCCTAATAAAAGAGTTTGAAAACCAGCTGATCAGAGTTCAAAATGTTAGAAGATCCAAGCCAGAAATCCTCACCACTGGTAATTCGATCTTCTTAATTCAACATCTTAATGCAAATTATGAATGATCTGGAACACAGCTATTCATCAAACCAGATGTCCTATTTGCTCTTCAATAAGAATGTCAGCAAATCAAAATCAACTTAATTCAAATACTCTCATTTCTTAATTCACCTCAAATGAATGAGATGAATTATGAAAGGGAGAGTACTCAATCAACAGATTGCACTGTAGTTGAAAGACACCCAAAGATGTAATTGGAAGAAAAAACAAGATATGCCAAACACACGGAGGAAAAGCCAAAGATTCAGACAGCCTTCCAGCGTGGGGTGTAGAACAAATGACTTTGAAATTCTCTCTCTCCAAAATAGTACCATGACTAACAACCATCTTAGAACTCTGCTCTGGGACAAAGCGCATCATATGTCAGTGCTAAGTACGCAGGAGGCTTGCAGTAAAACAAAATGATTCATCACAAGATGGGTTTTGGCCAGACATCAACTGCACCACTTTTAATATACAACTCACAGGCCACTTTAAAGGTATATTCCTTCTAGAGGAGCTCAAAGCACTAGATACCCACATATCTCATTTAACAAGCATTTTTAAAAATGCAAACAACAAATATCCTACATGTCATGCAAAGAAACAGAGAACCAGAAACTGGACTTAAAGACACAAGATACTCAACCCAATACAACTCAGATCTCATGAGTCCATACAGCATTCCTGTGAGCTAAACAGTGAGCAAGACTGTTTACATCTCACAAGAAAATAGGGTGGTGGTAGGGACAGAAAGGAAGAGACAGGTGAGAGTGGCATTTAGAAGGTAATATCATGAAGACTTACTCATTGATTACATGTGGAAAATGAATAGGAAGAAGGGGCATGGGCATTCCAGAAAGATGACTGAGCCACCAACATCCAACAAAAATGCACGAGGGCATAGTGGGTTTGTGGAAGAAGATGTAGAACTAAGGCCTGCTGGGCTGTCTGGATGGAGTCACTTACCAGGCCATGGGGTCCAGGTGCTATGGACATAGGTTGACTGGAGAACCTATCTGGAGAACAACGGCTTGGGAGTCCTCAGTATAGAGGGGTATTCTATCCTAGCTTTCACCAAAGAGATGTGATACAGCATGAGAAGAGGGCTGGGGGAGGCTTTTCAGAGGCTGACTAGAAAGAGAAACCCAAGAAGACAGTAGGACTGGACAGGAAGGATGCAGGAGAACAAATAGAATGCAGTGTCCTGGAGGTTGAGAGAGAAGATTTCAGGAAGAAATGGTCAACACTGTCAAGTGCTGCAGAGAGTTCCAATCACATCACAATTGGACAGCATCTGCTGCACTTGGCAATGTGCAGGTCACTGGTGGCATAAAGGGGGCTGAGTGGCCGACGGAAAGGGAGGGAGTAAAGACTGTGTTATATAAGTGAGAGTTTATGCATGTATGATATACAGAGGGACCTAATAGACACTGGGGACTCCAAAAGAGGGGAGGAGGGATGGGGAGTGAGGAGTTGACTAATTACCCATTGGTACAATGTTCATTATTTGGGCGGTGGGTTCACTGGAAGCTCAAATCTCACCACTATGCAATAGATCCATGTACAAACCTGCACATGTAGCCCCTGATCAATATTTTTAAAAAGACTGTGTTAACCAGCTTTGGGGTGGAGGAAAATGGGGACTAGAAAGGACAGCATGGAAATGAGGAGGGTTTTTAACATAGGAAAGACCACAGCATGTTTCTAAGTGGAAACACGATCTCGTTGTGAGTGTTAGAAGGACAAGGTCTGAAGTGAAGGTGGAGGAAGGAAAATTAGGGTGAACTGAGCTAGGACAAGCAGGATGGATGGGAGGCTTCAGGGGCCCAGGGAGGACACAGGCATGAGTTAGGGGGATGCTGCTGCTGCTCCCCAAACTCATCCCACACAGAGAGTCCAACACCCAAGCTCTCACTCACTCTGCATCCAAGCCACTTGCTGGGTCCCCACTGCCCTTAAAAAAAATAAAAATAAAAATAAAAGGCCCAGCATGCTCTGTTGCCCAGCCGCCTCTATGGGCTCATCTCATTCCACTCCTCAGCTTTAGCCTGAAGCTCCCGTATAGGAAGCTCTTTCCCTTTCCTGTGCCTTTTGTACCTATGGCTCCTACAGTGTTATCTCCTCCAGGAAGTCCCCTGATCCAGGGCTGTGTTAAAGACCTCTCCCTGGCTCTCACAATAGGCTGTGCATCCTTCCTGCCTTTGCACCCACCATAAAGCACAGTGTAAGCTGCTTGTATCTCCATCCACCCACCAGACACAGCAGAGCTCCTTTGGGCGGAACATCCACCTCTGTCTTCCTCCTCCTAGTAGGCCTTCAATGCACATGCTAGGGGTAGGCTGGGGAAGGGTGATGAATCAATGGCTTCTGAGTCAGAGGCTGCATGGATAGTTCCTCAAATCCTATCTTACTGAGAATCCAGATTTTACTCATCAGTTCTTTGTATATAACTATTTTTGTAAAAGCACACACATATCTAGAGTAGACACTGGGAAGAGTTCTTCTCCACAAGAACTACAAGACATGAAACATAGCACTTTCATGAGCTAGAAAGAAAAATCGGCCATAATATTCTAATGGCCAGAG
This sequence comes from Piliocolobus tephrosceles, assembly GCF_002776525.5. Taxonomy (NCBI): domain Eukaryota; kingdom Metazoa; phylum Chordata; class Mammalia; order Primates; family Cercopithecidae; genus Piliocolobus; species Piliocolobus tephrosceles. The sequence continues at coordinate 127,987,341 of NC_045434.1, read as the reverse complement.
CCAGATTCCAACAGTAGCTCCTGGCACTGTGGACACACACTGGAAATACAGCTGAGGCCAGAGATGGCGTCCAACCTCCTGAGGCTCTCCTTTCCTTCCCAACCAGGACAGGCTGAGTCTCCTCTGCTGTTCCTGGGGACACCCAAGATACCCATCAGCTAAAAGGCCCCCAAGCTATCACTGACAACATCTTTAAACCCGGCAACAGGACTGGGTCTCCCGTGTGCGCTGCTGACCTCTCGCCCGGGCTGTGCGGAGAGACCTTTGTGGTCGAAGCACACCAAGCCTCCAGCGTCCTCCTCAGTGTTTAGCACGGCCCATCCCTCTGCAGTCCTGGAGGTGCTGAACCCACTAACAGAATTTTCCCAAGATCCCAATCCCGTCTCTGCTTCCCACTTAGGTCTCTCCAACAAAAACAAGGTTTTGGCCAGGATCCCAGCTCCAGGGTCTGCTAGGGAAACGGGTGCTGGGACATAGCCTCTGTCAAGCATGTCTTTCCCCTGATATTGAAACCAGATCCCACCCAACCAGATGCCAATGGAATGCATTTAAGCCTCTTTCAAAAAGCTACGCTGTCCTTTCTTTTTGGAGGGCTGGAGAGATAAGTGAGCAACTAGCAGCCGCCACGAGGAGGGGCTGAGTTACTTGGAAAGATGTTTCCTGCAAGGCTTCCTCCACCTTGCGCAGCCCGTGCTGATGGTGCATCTGCCTTACTGACAAAGGCAACTCGGGCCATCGTCAATGCTGGGATGTGTCACCATTCCCCAAGCTGTCACAGCAACAGACAGACCAAAGGACCAGCCACAGGGAAGATGAGCAGGGCCTCTGCTCCAACACACACACGTGCCACCACAGAAAGACAGTTCACATGAAACCAAGTTCCAGGGGCCCAGGGCTCTAGGATGGGCAGATGTGACTCCTCAGGCTGTACTACGGATTCCAAGAGGCTCCAGATATTTTTTTCAGGGCAGGGGAAATGACTTTAAAGGAAAACAAAAAAGAAACAATACTACATAGCACTTCCTGGCTACAAAGACAAGTCTAGGAAAGCACATGCCTAACATCCCTGCCTTCTAACTGTGGCTGCTCACTGACAAGACCATGGCCACTGGACTTAAGGCCTGGTTAGCTGAGACTTACTGATTCATCTATCCACAGGCACCACACCCCAACCTCTCCATCTGCACTCCTTCAGAAAGGTGGTCTTTCTGCCCTTGCAAGCTAATTCCCGTCTCTTCGGTTCCTCTGACACAGGCACCCCGACCTTCCTCAGGCGCAAACATTGATGAAGTGACGAGTTTCAGCTCCTTTGTCCTCTGCCCACAAAAATACCTAAATAAGTTACTAACAATCAGAGACACAAGGGGCCAGAAGAGGTGGGGGTTTGTTTTCAGTGCCAGCCCCAGAAATGTGGCCCATTGTGTTTTTTACCAAGTTCTTCCTTTAGCTCACCAGGGACCTGGGGGCGGGACTGCCAGCGGCTGCTCCCTGCGCTCCCCTTCCAGGCTGGTGCCTCCCTGTTCGCCCACACCTGGGTATTCCACGTCTCTACACTTTGTGTGTGCTCCTCTCTCTATGAAGAAGGCCAATTCTCCTCCTTCTCTGGATAACTTTGACTAATTCACCAGACCCAGCAGAGGCTCTCCCACCCTGCAGGAGGCCATCCCTGATCCTCCCCACTCCAGCCCCAACTATGCCACGCATGTGCCTCCAGGAAGCCACAGCACCCTCTAAAGAGAGCAACACCAAATCAGTGATAACCGATCGTTTCCTTCAACCAGAGGTAAATGTCTGCAGAATGCAGACAGGCATGATATTACAGCAGAGCTCCCCACTGGACCAACGACTCCCACTGGGTCCCCAGCACCGACATATTCGAGGTACCACAACTAGCGACTGCTGAGCTGAACTGGGGATGCAATGGGATGGAAGCCAATGGGGAAATGTGCCTCAAATACTTATTAACCCCTGGTATGGGAGGCCTGGCTGCTAGGATTATTCCTAGATCCTCTGTGACTTCTCTGACCATGTCACACACTAACCTTCCCAGTGAACCTTTTGCTCTGACCAGGTCTGGCCTTCTGCACTCCTGCAAATGCCAGTGGCTTTTCTATCTCTGAGCCACTTGGTCTGCTGCTCCCCTGGCTGAAATGCCTTCCCTATACCATTCTTTTCTTTGTGCATCCAAATCCCCAGTTATTAAAAAAAGGAGAAAAATTTAAAAGGGGTTACCTGTTCTTAAAAACAAACAAACAACGACGACAACCAAAAACAGTCCTGGCCGGGCGCGGTGGCTCACGCCTGTAATCCCAGCACTTTGGGAGGCCGAGGCGGGCGGATCACAAGGTCAGGAGATCGAGACCATCCTGGCTAACATGGTAAAATCCCGTCTCTACTAAAAATACAAAAAAAATTAGCCGGGCTTGGTGGCGGCTGCCTGTAGTCTCAGCTACTTGGGAGGCTGAGGCAGGAGAATGGCGTCAACCCTGGAGGTGGAGCTTGCAGTGAACCAAGATTGCGCCACTGCGCTTCAGCCTGGCAACAGAGCAAGACTCTGTCTCAAAAAAAAACAAAGAAAACAAAACAGTCCCACATCCTCCCTGAAGCTTTCCTAAAAACTATGGCTCACACTGTTCTCTCCCAGCTGAACTGCAAAATAAAGTATTAACATACACAATATCATCTTGTTTTAGGCGTCAATTGTCTTAATATAGTACAGTAGAAAGAAAACTAGCGGCCAAGCGCTGTGCCTCATGCCTATAATCCCAGCACTTTGGGAGGCCGAGGCAGGCAGGCCACCTGAGGTTCGAGACCAGCATGACCAACATGGTGAAACCCTGTCCCTACTAAAAATACCAAAAATTAGCCAGGCGTGGTGGTGTGTGCCTGTAATGTAACCTCTGCCTTCTCCTGTCGCAGGCTGCAGTGAGCCGAGATCACGCCATTGCACTCCAGCCTGGGCAACTTGGTCTCGAACAAAAAAAAAAAAGAGCACTAGGTTTCAGCCCAGAAAATCTGATTTCTATTCCTGGTTCCCGACGAAATGATTCTGGGCAGGCTGTTTCTGTGAACCTCGGTGTCTCCTCTGTGGAAAGGGTCAATTATTGCCCTGCTCACCTCACAGAGCTTATTTTCAGACTCCAGTGAGACAAAGTGGTTGAAGTCTTCATAGCACATAGAGCTTGTTTTCAGACTCCAACGAGACAAGATGTGAAAGAACTCATACATTTGAAAGTCTTTTACAAACGTAACAAAGTGATATTACGACCTAATAATATTCTTGTGGTAAGTCTTTGAAGGCAGGAACCATACCTCAATTCTCATTTATTGCCCCACACCTCCCACCAATCCCTCCCCACCGAACAGAGGGCTTATGCATGGAAGGGGCTACATTCAATATCCATGGACCTTAGAACTTGCATGTGTCTGTTAATATTATGATCTGGAATATCTCCATTACAAGCTTCTTTCCATGGTGCTTAAACAAAACATACTTTCATCTTTTTTCCCCCCAGAAAAAAAATCCAGTAGTCTTTTATGTAATGGCTGTCTACTGTGAACCCCTTCGGGATATTAAAGTCATGACCTTCAACATGGCTGGAACATCTTGTATTTGGCCCCAACTCTATGAGAGCCAGCACATCCCTGACCCTTCTCTCCATTTTTGGCCTCCCATTTAATTCCTTTCCAAGGTCTTTATACACAAGTCCGTATGAGGCCTCTAAATACATCCTAAATTCTGTAAGACCTCTGCAAATAAGATCTTACTCTCTGAAAACACCTGTATAATCGTTCTCCTATGTAAGAAGGGAGCCTCTATATTTTTAGTTTTCCTCCCATACAGCAAACACTATTAATACCATCATACTTTCTCCAGAGATGATATGGATTAGACCAAATGGAAAGTTACCATGGCTACCGCAGTGTTATTTTTGGTATGAGAAATTCATGCCAAGAGAAGCAGTATACATGGTCAAGAACTGGAGCTTTATTTCCTCTTTGCTATCAGGCAATCAATCCCAATTTAATTTTGAAACTCTAATTGCAACGGAAACTAATTATGAGCAGCAAGATCTGAAACCTCTAATTAAAGTGGGAGTCAATAAAGCGACTCGGCATTATCAATTGGGGCACCACTGGCGGGATGGGGGATGAGGTACAAGCAGATTTCTTTCCCAAGTAACTAGCTAAGCAAAACAAAACAGGGAGACTCATCTTGAGGGTGCAGTTGGGGAACCCTAAGTTGGGACCAAGGGCTACAGTTTCCAGCGAGTGAGCAGGTCAGGCCTTCTCTCTGTGCTGTGAAGACTTCGACAAACTGCGAATAGAGCAGGAAGTCCAGGTGGAAGAGGGGTGTTTCTACCAATAGTCAACCACTGACAGTGGCCACGGTGGAGAGGCAGAGAGTGGACAAGCTGAAGGACAGCTGGATCTGACTACCCCATATATTAAGTGGCCTTTTCTATATATTATGTAGCCTTGGGGCCGTAACTGCAGAAAAACAGGTAACCCAAACAGAAGCTCATCCCTCAGACCCAGATATTTTAGGCTGACTCCCTCACACACTCAATGCTGAGTTGCACTTTACTGAATTAGCAGAAGTTGGCTTGTGGAAGGACTTCTATTAGCGTGAAACCCACTGCCAATCCCTGAAGTGTACCATACCCTTTGGGACCTCCCAGTCTATCTTGGAAGCTTTAAAATACTGTTAATGGCATGACTTCATCTGCCCCACACTTGAACGATCCATATTTAGGCCAGAAACCACATGGACTTTGCATCACTCCACTGGGCTCCAGGAGAGAAAAGGGCTCAAGTCGGGAAGGGAATGCTTCTAACCAATGATTAATTACTCATCCTCTGTCAAATTTATTGACAAAGGGACAAAAATGAACACTCCTACCAGGGATCAAAATCAGTGGAAGCTCACCCTTTTCCCACTCTGTATATTTTTATACAAAAAGGTTTTCTCCCACTAACAGGTAGTTTTCCTGACTCTTTAAAAAGCATATTGAGAAAAAAGAAGCAGAACATCATAATCCTGTTGCAGCCTTTTCAAAGGTAATGAATAAGCCAGTCCCACAGGAGAGGGAGCTCTGCTTCGGGGTGGGAAGCATTCCTTAAGAGCTTTCAGAGTCCAATTTCCCAGGAATAAACGAGGTCCGCAGTCAGGCTGGGGCCGACAGGCTTTTTCCAAGGCAGACAAACCCCAAGATCCACGAAAGCCTATATTAATCTTAATTCCTAGTGCGTCACAAGCAGCAACATAGAACACAGGCCTCATCTTGAATTAGCCAAAGGAGGTTCTCTGAATAAAGATAGTGTATTGACATATTATACAAAGCTCTTGGCACTGGTGTTTTATAACAAATGTTAAAATGTGAGCAGTAAAGACAACAACAGTTCTGAACCCCGAGATGTTTTGAAACATCTGGCTGCAATTTGAAAGGAAATATTGTGTGGCTTCTGTACATTATGTAGATTATTGATATGTAATGGGCCAGCAGGATAAATAGAGAAAAGGGCTCAGCCACCTTGCGTTCATTAGAAATGAAGGAAGAGAGACAAAGAGAGAAAGAAGAAAAATTGCTCTGTCTTATTGAGCTACTTTAGTATAAAGTTTCAGCCTAGGGAGAACTGAAAGTGTCCTGAAAAACAGCTTCAGCCCAAAACAGACAAGGAGCACCGTTCTGTGCCACTGGGCTCTGCTTCCAGGGGAGGTACACCACTAGGGGCTCTTGAAGACCCATCAGTCAAAGAAAGCACCTCTGTTTTTACAATCAGCAAGCTGCAAACTTTTATCTATTGCCCTTTAGGAAACTAATGCTTTCAGGGTCCCCCAAAAGATTGATAGATGTACTTCATTTCCAAACCAAACCTACCTTGACTCCAATGAAAGACTTGCGGTGATAGAAGCAGCACAGAGCTGCTGAGAAGGCGTGGAAAGCATTGCATTCCTTAGGCATCTTTCGGTCTTCAGTCCCGGGGACCACACACTTTCTTCAGGGTTAAAAGAAAGGGGGCTTTGGGTGTTAAAGCCCTAGCCCACCACAGCAGCTGTGCTGCTTCTGCCCAGAAGTCAGGGAAGTCGGCAGCCGGGGGAGTGAGTCGGCTCCTTCTCCCAGGCTAGTCTGGGACTTTCCCCCTCTGCTGAAGCCAATATGATCCACTCGCTCAATTCTCGCAGGCTGGTGTCCAGCCTGCCATGCACACAGTGCCAGAAATTCTCATGTGACCAGACTTGCTTTCTGATGAAATTCTAACCCCTCTTAGAAGAGGCCTTGAGCTTTAGCTGTCCCCTCAATTAAGAGACCAGGCAGAAATCATTAGCAGCCCCTCTCCCCCAACCCAGCATTTCCTTCTGGGACTGAACTGTACTATGCCACCTGCTCCTAGTGGTTCTGTTTGCTTGTCACTCCAGCAACCAGAGGTTTAAGGAAGCAGGGCAAGTTGTACATTCACACCACCTTGTTATGAATAGAGGCTCCTTTGAGGAAAGGAGGTGGCCTAAAAGTGACTTTCCCTAGGAGCAATCCTAGATGTCCTAAGTAACCCAGGCAGGATCCCTGTCCTCACTCTCCCAAGCCTACCTCCAGAGCTGTTTATTTTTAATTAAGATGCTCCTGGCAGCCAGTTTGCAGCTGATAACGTTGGCATAGTCATCACTACTGGCAAAGCAATATTGCCTTTTGGTGTTTAATTAGCAAGTCTGTCAGCAAACACCCTAAGCGTCCTATGCCCTCCCACCTGGCTGTGCAGCCTGTTGGGAGGATGGGGACCACGTACCCACTTCTGACTCAACTGTTTGTCCTACACTCTCCTTTAAATCCTTCACTTTAATTACTCATCGCCACTCTGATTACCCACTTTGTGTAACCTAGATCCTGCACACAAACCTCACATCCAACGCAGCCAAGCAAGGCCCTCCTGGATTCCCTGCAATCTGAGGCCTCTACCCCTACCAAGAGCCGCATAACACTTTCAGGGAGAACTGACTGCTTTTCCTCTTTCATTCCAGTTACAGTGGATACTCAACGAGTCTTTTTTTTTTTTTTTAATCAAATCCAGGTTTCTGCCTGTAGCTCTTCCTCTTCTATCGTACCGCTCCATATATTAACTTTTTGTGGCTTCAGTCTCAAATATGGAATGTGTCCTGAAGCTTTCTAAAACTTCACACAGGCAGAAACTTGTAATGAGGAAGAAACAGGACCTATTCAGTCCAGAAAGGAACAATACCAGATGAGGCACGATGGAGGTATGAGAAATATCCAACGGGATTAGCGTCAAATCCTCAGAAGACCTTGGACTAGGTCCTTTGGACTAGGTCAAGTCTGCCTACAAAAATAGGAAATTGTTCTGGGCCCAGTGAGCAGGTATGGAGATCCACAGTCTCACACCCATGCAAGGGCAAGGGCCCGGCCTAATCAACGTGTCAACATGGGGATGGAGCTGCTGAGTGAGGCTCTATTGCCACAGGCGATGCCTTCCTTTCTGCTTTCCTCCCTCACTCCTTCTCCTCTCTGACTCTGGAGATCTGGTCTACAGTCCTGAGGACTCCTGGGCCACAGAAAGTCCACCAGAGAACCTAGAAGGAAGCACCAAGGTGGCAGAACTCAGAAGGGTTTTCTGAGCTGGAAGAGCCCTTGAAGACTGTCCTCCAAGGTCCAGTACTGCATCTGCGAGGAAGCATTTTCTGGCTTGCCCTCATTTCCATTAGATGGGGTTCAAAGGGTAAGTCCATGTGAGCAGCCAGGCCCAGGTCCCAGCAGTTCTGTGGGCATGACTCATCAATCAGGCCATTGGCCACCACAAAAGGGGCCATTTTCACCTGGTATTCTCCTTGGAGAGCAAATAACAATTCCTCCAAGCTAAAAACCTCCCCAAGAGGCTAGACAGGCAGCATCCCAGGCCTGGGAAAAGGGAGGGGAGCAGTGCCTGAAATCCTGCACAGAAATTCGTGAGATTAGTCAGCCAAGAGATTCTCAAGCCCAGACACCCTTCCCCCAGAAATCGTGAATGAAATGCATTCCTGAAAGTAATATGCAAATAACTCAGACATGTAAATCACATAGAATTACGAATAAAGTGCTCCAGAGCCAGGGTAAAAACAAAACCAAAGACACTTAGGTCACTGTGGAATCACAGCTCTTGTTACCTAAGGATTTCTCTGTTTATTCTAAGAAATATCTCCAAAATACCCAAAGAATTTGTTCCACCAGGATTAAATCATGACTAATCTTATTAGGTAACTGTTTCCTAAGCATCTTTTATTTTTATTTCACACGAAAAATAATTTCTGAAGCAGCACTCAAAGGTTTTAATCAATTTTCTCCCGAAACGGTCAAGGAGAGAGACTAAAATAATGTGTTGTTTTTGTAACTAAAGATGATAATTGCAGGCATTCTCAAAGTGCCCTTCACTGACTTGTTAAACTTTAAAACGTTGCCTATTTACGCTGATCAATTCCTCCCATTCTCCCCACAATGATTACTCTATTCCAGTTACAAGGAAATACAAGACCAGACCCGTGTACCCCTCAGCAGAGAACAAAGGGCTAGGGATTCCAACTTCAGACTGCAGAACTTGGTATCTGATCACACAGAAACACAAATAGATTTTTTAATGTTGTTAATGTTTTATAATTAAACCTGTTACTCACACAGCCTCATTAAGGGGCTGTGACCTGGGGCAGTGGGCCACTTTCTGATGATCTGGTACATGGGATTTGGGACTCATCAAATTTGGATGCAGGGCTTTCTAAACACCATGACCCTTTAGGGACAGGGGAGGGCATTTCTAAGGAATTCCCAGGGACTGAGAACGGGAGGGACCCAGTCAGGCAGCTCTGAGCTCTGGAAGAGGTCCCACAGGGTGAACTCCACCGCCCCTCTCTGGCTGCCTGCAAGGCTCGCTCCTTTGCACCAAGGGAACACCTGTGATTAAAGCCATGGCTGGGAAGCCAGGTGGGTCCTTGAAGGAAACCTCCATGACCTCAGGTCAAATGCTGCCCACCGCCCAATTCAAAGAGAGGGTTAAAGCAGGCCAGAGGAAGACCCCTGCATAAGCACTGCCCTCAATGCCAGTTTTTCCTTGGGCAGCCCTAATACTAACCTGCCCTATTTAGTAACCATGGAAACAGGAGCTGCCTGCCAGCCACATCAGCGGACACAAGCTTCCTGTTGGCAGCAGCCCTCGGCTGACAAGGGCCAAGAGAGTGAGTGCAGAGTCCTTTTCCCAAAGCGCCACGGGCCCCGCTAGCAGATTAGGCTCCCAGTGAGGTAGGCCCTCTCTCCAACAGGGCATGGAGGGAGACAGCACGAGAAAGATATGCCTGCCAGGTACCTGCTTTTCACTGCTTCAGCACATCTGGAACACAATACTGCCCATAGCCCCAAACCCTCCCCAAAGCAGCCCAGAATCAGGGCATCAAGCCTTACACTGAGGCACTCTGGGGCTCTGTCAAGCAGCCCCATGGACAGTGACTCTCTGCCCATGGCTAGAGGACAGTAACTCACCCCAGGCTTCAAGGCCTGGCTCGTTCCTGCCCAAAGTGACATCAGTCAGGGGTGACCACCAGTCATCATGATCAGAACAGCTCAAAACATCTTGTGGCAACTACTAAGACCCTTTATCCTACTCCCTCTCCCCTAAAGATCAATGCTTTCTGGCTTTTTGCTTCTCCTAAACCCCAGTGATCTGGCTCTCGGTGAAAAAAGACAGCTTTAATGAGCTAGGGCATGAGGCTGATGGAACCAGGTCCATCTTTCCTGGTGCCCTGGGAAGTAGGCAATGATTAGAATGGACCCTGCCCCCCTCAGCACCAGCCTGGCGTCACGGTGAGGACACCCTCGGCAGACTCGGCTCCGTGGAGAGCAGCATGGCAGATGCCTGGGAAGCCCCAGGCAGATAAGGGGGCTAGTTGATCCACAGCCCTGCTTCTCAAGACTTCCCCAGCACCCACCCTGTCTCTGCCTGATTCTGAACAAATAAGCCAGGAGCTCACACACCTTCCACAGAGTCAGAGGGCCTGAGGGAGGAGAGCTGAGAAACTGGGGAGGACAGGAGGAGAGGACTTTGTGCAAGAGGTCAGCCAGGCTCAGTCGCTATAGAAGCTGCCAAAGACAGTTCTACACATTTCCCTATATGCAAATCTGATTGATTTCTTGTTCCAAAATGGAACACAAATGAGACTCAGCGGGAGGAGGGCAGGCAACAATGCCTGCGCCCTCTGGCCCCCTTTGTGTATTGCTGCGGACAAGATGTTCACCTGCCCTGGTGAACACAGAGGGTGCATTTAGGAGTGTTTGCTGTATGTATCCTGGTCTAACAGTTTCCCCAGATTCCTCAAGGGGATGAAAGAGTATGGCTGTTAAATGGTCTCTATCCGGAAGCAGTATTGATCTGCCTAGCACACAAACAAAGAGACTAAGTACAGTCTTCACAGATTTCTCTCTGCTGGGCCTTCTGTCTTCCCTTACCAATTTCTGTTTCTCTAACTAGCTATTAAAATTGTACAACTGAGTAATGTGAAGCAAAATTGGGCACTGTGCCCTGTTTTGCTTTCTTAACTACCACACACAACTCTGCCTCATTCACCTCTCTACCACTACCACCTAGTTTCTGGTGTCACCCCAGAAATCTTATGCAAGCTCAATTTTCTGTTTTTAGCATTAAGGCAAAAATAAATAAAAGCAAAAGAAAAAAAGAACACATACAGGACATAATCCCAAGCTCTCAAATGGCAGACTCATTATCTGATGATCTTGGCCTTGGCCTTTGAGATTCTATGAAAGTCATGGGCCCTCCTTCTAGAGCAAAAGACACATACTTGCAATGCTTTACAATTAGAACTTGTCCAACCCGCCTTATTATGTTGTTGTTCATTTTGTTCTGTTTTAGGCATTCAGCAGCCTGAAACCATGAGTGTTTTTTGTTGTTGTTGTTGTTTTTTATTTTTTTTGAAATGGAATCTCGCTCTGTCACCAGGCTGGAGTGCGGTGGTGCAATCTCGGCTCACTGCAACCTCCACCTCCCAGGTTCGAGCAATTCTCCTGCCTCAGCCTCCCGAGTAGCTGGGACTACAGGCGCACGCCACCACACCAATTTTTTTTTTAATTGTATTTTAGTAGAGACAGGGTTTCACCATGTTGGCCAGGATGGTCTCAATCTCCTGACCTCGTGATCCACCCACCTCAGCCTCCCAAGGTGCTGGGATTACAGGCGTGAGCCATTGCTCCTGGCTGAAGCCATGATTTTTAGTTACTGTCTCTAGTGATAAGTGGAAAAGAAGGATGAAGAAGGGGCTTTACTGGTCCAACCAGAGACAGAAACTAAGAATCCCTTCTCCCTCTTGGACACCTCTGCTTCAGGGGATTCTTGTATCCACTGAAGCCCATCCATACACCCCTTGGAGTCTTACCCATTCAAGATGATTCACCACCTATTTCCCAAGATTCCTTTTCTTCTACACTTACTATGCAAGCAATTACACCTGGGGCAATCACTTCCTTCTCCTGCCATCTCAGCTCCTGGGTTTTCTTTGTTGTACACTTTTTTCTTTCCCTTTCCTTCCACTTTTGGTAGGCATGAGCTATGTAAGCAATAGGCAATGACCACAAAGCCCTTCAGAGGTCCCTCCCATGCAGAGTGCCGCAGAAATTGGCAGAGGGGCATCTGCGGGGCCCTCTGGAGGCCTTACCAGCCAGGAAGTGCTGCCTCTCTCCCATCTCCACTGTGCCAGTTCTCTGTCTCACAAGCATCTCTGCAAAATGGCATCTTCCAAAACTGAGCTGTGAGACAAACATCTGCTTGTCTTCAAAATGGCTCTGTAATGCACCCCAGAGGTAGGAGGCTAGAAAGAGAGCCAGGATGGGTTCCAGTCTTTACCACTAGCTAGCTGGGTGACCTTGGGGGATTAATTAACTTCTCTAGGCCTCAGTTTCCTCCCCAAACTTACCAAGTTATTGTGAGCATCAAGTGAGATATCACACGGGGGGCCTGGCACCCAACACACAGTAGGCACTCAACAAACGTGAGCTTCCTTCTCCCTTTGAAGGAAGGGATGACAAACCCCATCTTCCCCACTGTGCTCACAGAGCACATGCCCCCCCACACACTGGGCCACAGGAACCACGCCTGTAGCCACAAGAAGAGGGTGGACACCCACCCATGCCATAAGCCACTGACCACTGGCTGGCTCCCAGCTGGTATACTTAGGAGCTGGTATAATAAGGAGACTTTTAAGAGCTTTTAGCCTTAAAATATATGTTACTCATTAAATTGTAAAACTGCTTATTAAAATACCACATATGGTTTTAATCACACTTGCTCAGATGTCTCAGGATTTTCTACTCCAGAGTCTCTGTCATGTTAGGAGTTAACAGGCAGCAGGTGTATCCACAGCATCTGCCCACATGACCCTAATCCAGGGAACTTCTGGGTTCATCCACAACTACCAGCTCTCCATGTACCACCCTTGTCTGAGCCAATCTGACTGGGGATCCTGTGGGCCCCCTCTGCCTATGGGGCTTGGGTGATACCCCTTCTTTCCCATTGCCTTGGGACCAAGCTGGTTGCAGAATCAGACTTCAACCTCAGTCCTGATTGGATGCCCTTCAGAATCCTCACTCCTCCAGCCCCACCTCCCCCTGCCCTGGCTCTGCAATTCAGCCCTGGGAACAGATCTCCCATATGTGTTTAGCATCCCCAGAGAACCACCTCTCATATGCCGACTCCTTCATACTTCCCTGGCCTGTATTACTGGGTTGTCTGATACCAACTAATTCTAGAACTACAACCGTGTCCGCTATAGCTCCTCGGATGCTGTGAGCCCTCTGTCCTCTCTAGACTTTCTCTCTGTGTCCTCCCAGATACTGCCTTCTGCCTAGATCTCCTTCTCTCAAGTCCCTAATGGCAGGAATCTGCCAGAGTTACAGTGTATTCTTCCAAAGCCACCCATCCCTATCTCCACCCAGAAAGGCTGCCAAGTGGCTGAGTGGATGAACCAGCCTGCAAGGGATCACCTGCCTAGGAAGGCAGGAACCCAGGGGTGAAGAGCGGGGTCTGTACCAGGTGAGAGATGGAGTCAGGAGTAACCACACCTATTCCAGCCTGGAGAGAAAATGGTCTTATAAATCACTTCTCTATTGTCAAGCAAATTCTAGCCATGTAAACAAAATATTTCAGTGGGAAAATATCCCTTTTTCATGGTCATAAGCTGACCATGGGCATAACCATCTGAGAGATGTACTGGATAATTCTGCATCCTGCCAACGTAGCTGTGAAAATCAGTCCAGATGAGAAGTTCTGAACCTAGGGGTGGACTGGGGCTTCCATGGGCCACTAGAAACTGTATACAAACTGTTGTGTTCATTGAAGAGAGGGGTTATTACTTTTACCCAATCTCAAAGAGTCATGTGACCAAAAAATTCCTTCTGATCCAGAAAGACTTTCAGTGGCATGTGAGAAAGGAGGTGAGAATACCCTGGTGGTCACAGAAGTGAGTAACGACCGATAAAGCATCCTGGCTGGCCACCTTGCACATACCCGGGCTGTAGCAGGGATGTGGCTGGTAAGAGGAGGGGATAGATAGCCTTGAGGCAAGTAGTATTGCAGTTCCTAATGGTCACTGGAGCAGCTTTAACTAGCATGGGAATCCTTCACTCAGTGGGTGGAAGGACCTTCTTTGCATGTAATACTTAGGACAGAAAACCCCTCCTCACCACGGACTTCAGAGATGCCTTAAAGAAGAATGCAGCAGTCACAGACACCGTTTCACCCCACTCACCCTGTGTGCAAGGTCCCCAGGAGCCCGCATTTCTTTTTTTTTTTGAGACAGAGTCTCACTCTGTCGTCCAGGCTGGAGTGCAATGGCATAATCTCGGCTCACTGCAAGCTCCGCCTCCCAGGTTTACGCCATTCTCCTGCCTCAGCTTCCCGAGTAGATGGGACTACAGGCACCTGCCACCATGCCTGGCTAATTTTTGTATTTTTAGTAGAAATGGGGTTTCATTATATTGGCCAGGCTGGTCTCGAACTCCTGACCTTGTGATCCACCCTCCTAAGCCTCCCAAAGTGCTGGGATTACTGGCGGGAGCCACCACGCCTGGCCAGGAGCCAGCATTTCTACAGAGAACTTTTACCATAGTGTCCTATTTCATACTCATACTAGGAGAGGAGTATTAAGTATTATTATCTCCATTTCACATGTGGGATCAAAAAGCTCTTAAAGTTAATGATTAAAACAACAACGAATCAGAATGGCTGGCTCTATCTGCTGTGATGAGGGAAGCATGGAGAACACCTGGTCACCAGAAGTGCTTTATCTTATGCAAATCTGAAAGGCAGACCTCCCTCCAACTGAGGGACAGATACTCTTGGCAACACAGACAGCAGATCTCATCTGCAATAGTCCATCAGAGAGCCTAGTCCGCTAACAGCTGAAAGGAAACGGCAGGGCTGGGACAGATGGATGCTGACGTCAGAATCTGAGAACAACCAGAAGGCAACAAGAAGGGCTAAGGGACAGCCTTTGTCACATGGAAACACAAACAGTACGCCTTCCTCTACAGGAAGAGGCCAACTCAGAGGGTTCTGTGCATGGAAGGATCTCATTGACTGCCGGCCAGTTTCTTCACTTCCTAACGTAGTCAACTGCCAAGCACAATGCTGTCTGCAGGAGCGACATCCAGAAGATCAACATTTGCCCTTCCTGGTGCCAAGGTGGGGACAATGAATTCTTTTGCCAGTGGCTCAAGGATTTGCGTATACCTTGCAGTGTATACCCAAATGGGTGGAAGGGCTGGGTGGAGGAAGGGAGAATTACTAGAGAGAGCAGCAGAAACCCATCTGGGTAACTCTCCAGGAACACCAGGCCTCCCGGTTGGGTCACTTGTGATAAGAGGTGGGAATCTGTCCAAGGACAAGCTATAGATCGCTGAGGATCCACATCCCCTCTGGACACCCCCACCCCCTGCCCATAACTTCTCTGTAACAGCAGTGAATCTGGCAAACTTGGAGGCAATAGGTATCCAGTACATAAACGAGGAGGGAGATAAACTAGGGAAAGATGGGAATAGGACTTGAAAAGATTTTTGTTTTTGCAAAACTTAGCATTCATGTGTCAACATTTTATATATGTACCCTGAATAGAGATAATGGAAATATAGCAGAATATACTTCTGATCCTAAAAATGTAGGGGGGTAAATGGTATAGCTAGCAGGTGGTGGCTATTATATTTAAAAGCTTTACTGAGTAGCATGTATATTCATTCTTTAAATGGATGTGTGAGCCAATCAGAATACGGAACACTGAATGGTCCAAGAGTGAGCAGGTGAATGACATGAGACCAAACAGAGTCCTTCCCTGAGACTTTTCAAACGAGGGCTGAGGGAGACATCCCCTTTTCCCCTTGGACCACAAGCTTTAAGAATATAAGCCTAGAGCAGCCCACAGCCAGGCCCCACTGCATAAAGAAGCTGATGGAAGAGAATGTGGCCAAAGTGCTGAGAGAAGCAGACGCAAGAGACTAAGGTCCTAAAAATGTTTTCCTTCCCAGAAGTAGTCATCAACCCAGGCCACTCCACCCCTGCCCTTCCCAGAGGTAAATTTCCTAGCTCACACCATCAATTTGCGTTTACAGGCTCACCTTATCAGTGTAAGATTAAAACTTGAGATGAAGATGTAACATACTGTGTCGGGCTATGTTGGAGATTATGTGTATAAAATGTCATCTCTGTATCTGAGAAATGCTACAAGGAGCCAACATGAACTGATGTTACATGAAAACATGCACATTATACACCCATTAATGATAGGGTTGTGCACTCATGTGTCAGCAATGAATGGAAATTAATGGTGTTTTGCAGTCTATTCCAGGGACTTCCATGGAAATAACTGAGTTGTCTTGAGTTTTTAAGGATAATGATGACACGAGTTTGCCTCTAGGAAGAGGGAGAGGGATTCCTATTGTTGGAATGTCCTATGCCACTGGTGTAGGGGTGAGTTCTGCTCCCACACCCAGCACCTCCCAGCCAGGGGAAAGCATGAACCAACTGCACTCTCAGCACTGTTAAAGTGGCATCAGCACCATCAGCTCCTGGAGAATGTTTCCAAAAGGCTATTCTGCTATGTGGAAGGCCACAGGACCCAATTCAGAGGTACTGAGGCACTCCCTTTCTGACGCCAGGTGAGCTTTTCCTGGTACAGTCACCTGGGAGGGCAACCCTCATGACTTCTTTCCAGGTCAAAGGACAGGATGTTTATATCATCTCCAAATCACATTCGAATCTTCCCAAATGTGCTCCTTAGACAGTCCTTAGGTGGACATGGCCTGGAAGTTTGGGAGCCCCTGCTCTTAGTCTGTGTGGGCCCACTGGGGTTTCCTTCTCCCCTTGCTATTATTCTACTTGTCCCAGTAAGAAGCCCTAGCTCCAACCCTGTCCTCCAGGGTTCAGCTACTGAAGCACTCATTAAAATGACTGGTGCCCTTGTCTGTTGGCCTCACGACCCATGTCTTATTGTCATCATCGGGAAGCCTGAACATGATAGGGGCCCACTGAACATCTAGAGATAGCTCAGGGATTCTCAACCTAGGGTCCACAAACACCTGGAACTAAGATGTGCAATAAGTGTGCGTGCATATGTCTAGAGACGTGGCTCTTATTCATGATATTTGCAAAAAGGTGGGGGCCCTTCCCTCTCTCCCTGGAAATAGTTCAGAACTGCAGAAGTGTGAGGGTGACAGGCCACACAGAAGTTACGCTTGTCACTGGGTGAGTCAGCCTTGCCAGCTTCTGGCTGAATTAGGGCTGCTTCCCACTTTGGCCGTAAGAGTCATTTTACTCTCTCAAACTCTGAACTAGCTGGGGATTCCGAACTGGGAGAGGCTTCCAGAATGCAGTAATTCCCAACTCATACCACCTGTACTCTGTTCAAGTAATCCTGAAACTACGAGGTAAGGGGACTTGACTCCGTTCTGTCAAGGCTTTCGTGTAGAGACCATGAGGAGACAGAGTGGAGGTGACTGAATCGGGATGGACTCAATTGAACCACACAGACCCCTTCAAAATACACCCACCTGGACTTGGTAAAAATTAGAATCCAGCTGGAGACTGGTGGTCACAGGAAACAGTCCATCAGCTTCCTTATTTCTTCTGTACAAAAAGCTCTTTTGAGAGTGTGAATGGGGGCTTTATATAGTAAGTTCTCATCCACAGGCTAATAAATATGTGAAATGGCTTCTCAGACCAGGTTCCTGCAGCCTGGACACTGAGGTCATTCAAGAAACAATTAGATGCCATCTGGAGAGGGCTGGGACTCGAAAGGAAATGGCCTTGAAGGGCCAAACAGCATGCTCTCATTCCCAGAGTCTGACACATCCTTATCTTCATTCACATGAAGGACGGATGGAGCTCAGCCAGCAAATCCACACTGGGAACACAGAAGGAGCCAAGGCTGCAGCAATTAATAAAAGCTTAAGGATCAGGAGAATGCGCACTTCCAGCCTGCTGCAAGTAAATGGATCCCTCCAACAAATTTCTCCCTCGACTGCACTTGCACATTCAAGCAGAGCACCCTGCCATAACCCCAGCCTTGGCCCCACCAAGCTTGGGGTTTTCAGAGTTTTAATGTAAAGCAATGAGAGGAGAGTTACAATTGCACTTTACAGTATATGATAAGCAACCAGATCTTTACATTATCATCATGACTTGGTTATGCTACATAGAGTTAGCATTTCTAGAGGCGTCACAATCCACTCCACTGCAAGGAACAGGCCCACAATTGAGAACGCTTACTTCGAGGATTGACTCTCAATTTTTTCCTTATTTTTAAATGAAAATTTAATGTCTTTTTTATATTAATAACCAGTCTCTTTAAATGTAAATGCAACTGTTGGGCAAGCTGAGCTTAAAAGTAAACTTTGCTAGAGAAATAAATATGGATTTAGATAAACAAGAGGGGATTATTTGTGTTTTAAGTGTTTTTGCAGCTTTTAGTCTCTTAAGTAGCAAAAGACCCTCTGGTATAGTGGTGCCCAAAGTGTGGTCTACAGGCTGGTCTACAGGCCGGCAGACGGGGGTTTCTGGAGGTCTGAGAGGTCAAAACTTATTTTCATCATGATACAGAGACATTTTTTGCCTGTTTCACTGCTGGTGGTGCAGAAGCTATGACGGGTGAATTCCTGGTGCCTCAGCACAAAGCAAGGCAGAGGCACCAAACTCTACCGGGGCCATTGCACTCTTGACTCCCGCTGGCTCAAAGAATTGAAGAAAAAGGGCCAGTTCCACCTAGAAGTCTCTGATGAAGCAGTGAGAATTACTCACTTTATTAAATCTGGGCCCTCGAGTACATGTCTGTTTAGTATTCTGTACAATGGAACAGGACATGCACAGAAAACAATTCTGCCGCGTTTCCAAGCACGGAGTTTGTCTGAAGGAAAAGCAACTGTGCAATTGAATCGTGGGCTCAACTAGCTGCTTTTTCGTGGAACACAGTTTCTATTTCAAAGAATGTCTGACAAACTTGGTTATTCAGACTCGGGTATTTATTTGGCAGCCATTTTCTGAAAAACGAACAAAGTGAGCCTGTTACTTCAAGGAAAACAACAGACAGTGTTTGTTGCCAATGATAAAATTCCAGGTTTCAAGTGAAAACTAGAATTTTGGAAAACTTGTATTCACCACATGAGTTTGACAGCTTTCCAATACTTTAATGATTTTTCTGATGAGATCGGTGGTCATATTAATGAATGTGAGTTTTGATATTACATAGTGAAATATGTAACATTTATAAGATCTGCATAACTTATAAACCAATATTTTTCAAATGGCCAATGCATGATGATATAAACTTATGCATGGGTAAAAGATCCATACAAATTGCAAGAGAGATCCATTCAAATTGAATTTTAAGGAAATAAAACAAGTTCATTGAGAGGATAAATTTTAAGGAAATAAAACAAGTTCATTGAGAGTCCACACTGCAATTAACCTCTAAGGAACTACAACTTGTTGAGTTCTAGTCTAGTATCAAAGACCAACATCTGTAATGATTTGAAGAGGCTATTAAAATGCTCTTCCCTTTCTGAACTACATACTTGTGCAGGGCCACATTATTTGAGACTTCAACCAAAATAACATAAAACAACAGAGTGAACACTGAAGCAAATATAAGAATCAAGTTGTGTTCTATCAGACACTAAAAAGATCTGCAAATATGTAAAACAATGTCATTCTTACCACAAATGTACATTCACTGGTATATAATGGGTTTACTCTTATTTTTAAATGAATAAACATTACATGAAATGCTCATTAAGTAAAAATAAATAAACATTTTAAAATATTCCACTTTAATTTCTAACATGATGAGTATCAATAGCTGGAAGTCACATAACAAAAACTTTTTAGGGTCCTCAATAATTTTTAAGAGGTCTTGAGACAAAAGACTTCAAGAACTTCTGCTCTAATATTTACTTGCTTTACATAATTTTGATTGAGCCACAAGTTTTCAGTATCTTACCTATGGAGTAGACTAAGGTATACAATTACAGGGGTGTTTTTATTTTTATAAGTAACTATCATAAAAACACTATTAGAAAAAAATTAGAAACTGAGAAAAATGTAAGAAACAACAAATAAAAAGAATCTTTCAGTTGCCAAGAAGTTTTATTTTGACCCATTATGTGACACTGAATCATTCTACTCCTAGATTTTTATCTTCTGAAAATTCTTGCACAAACACACACCAAGCTACCTCCACTGACAACAGCACCATCCTACCAGTATCAAGCGTGGCTCCTCTCTTCCCCCACCTCATGTCCAATCCATCAAGAAGGGCTGATGGCTCCTAGAACCCCCTTCTTTACCACCTCCCCTGCTCTCACAGGTCTAAACTACCATCATCTCTCATCTGGACAATCACAGTGGCCTCCCCATTGGTCTCCCTGCTTCAGCCCCTGTCCCCTGCAGTCTAGCAGCAATAGCCAAAGTGAACCTGAGATGCCTCCCATCTCATTCCAGAAAAAATTAAAGTCCTTACTCTGACACACAATCCCTTGCACATCACCTTCTGCCGCTCTAACACCAGCTGCTTTCACCAGCTCGAGCCTCTGGCCTCCTGGTTCCTCCATGGAAGAGGCGGGCCCTGGCTTCAAAGCCTTGCCCTTCTTCTTCCCCTTAGACATCACAGTTGACTTGTATTTCCACTCAAAAGTCACCTTCTTGGTGAGGCCTTCCCTGGTCACCCTGTCTAAAATTTAATGTCCCCTTACCCCAACTTTCATAGCTCCTTTCCCTGACACATCTTTTCTGCTAAGCACTCATCGTCAGCTAACAGGACTGACTTGATTGTCTTTCTTATTGTCTTCCCAGTCTTCCACCCCCACAGTAAAAGCTCCATGGGGGCAGGGATATTGTTTTGTTCACTGCTGTATCCTCAGCCCCCGGAAGAGTGACCAGCACAGGGAAGAGACTCAACAAATATTTACCAAATGACTATGTACTAACCACAAAACTGTTTCTAACAGAATATTAGCAAAACCCAAATGTCAGTAGGGAACTAGTGAACTATAACTGTATTTCATACAATGGAATACTGGGTACCCACTCGAAAGGAGGGAGGCCCATACGTTTAACATGGAATGATGTCCAACGAAAAAAGCAACTTGCGAAGTTATATGTAGTTAGATACATTGGCAATAAATAAATACAACTCCTCCCAAACTCATTGTTCTCTGAACAATGTGATCTTCTTCTCAGAATCTCTTTTCTGATTCAAGAAACATGGAGCACCTACTGCTTCTCCCAAGGCTCCTCCCACAGTTCTCTCCTGCTCCAGTCAGCCTGAGCACATGCTGTCTCCCAGGCATGCGGTCTTCTGCCTTACCCAATACCAGCATCCTTCCTGCCAAGCCTAGACATTTTTTCAGATATCAAATCACGATTCAAATACAAGTTGTTCCCAGGAAACTTCTTGGTTACCAGAGGGAACTTCAGGCCAAATGCAAAACTCCTATCTCAAAATCTACATACAGTATCATAGCATTTTAGAGCTCTTCGTTCAAGAACATTGACAATTCTAATAATAAAATTCCTTGACAATTTAAATCTGCCTTTTCATGTATTGTAAACAAAGCTCTTCTTTCTGAAGTTGAATACAATGTCCTGACACACTATTACATTTAATATTAAAAGCTTTCAGAAAATTTAGAAACCGAATTGTAGCCAAATGTTGAACTGTTGTGACAGTGATGACCACTAGAGGGCAGAGTTTAACAGCAAATGATTCTAAAGCGAGCCATCCAGGCCTCTCATTTTGGTGTTGAAGTTAAGATTCCCTATAGTTAACAAGATCTCCCAAACAGTAGACCGGTCTAGGCCATAGAATTTGCCAGAACTACACTTTTAAAAACAGTGTATATCTCTGCCCAAATATGTGAGTTTTTAAGGTGACAACAGCAACCCCACAGTTTTGATCGTGTACCGGGGGGCAAGAGAAGGTAGACTGAGGTTAGGTGTGGGAACCTCCTTGCTGTTTTGAAATAAAAACACTGAAGGATTTCTGGAAAAATTTTAGAGACATCAGCATTACCTGCTTTGGGAAACATAAAAGTTTTTAGAACAACCTCATTCCCCCTTCCCTAAATTTAAGTGTCCAGTGTCTGTACATTTTAAAATAACTGAAGAGTATAACTGGATTGTTTGTAACTCAGTAAATGGTGATGGATGCCCCATTTACCCTGATGTGATTATTACACATTGTATGCCTGTATCAAAATATCTCATATACACCTACTCTGTACTCACAAAAATTAAAAATTAAAATAAATGCCTTTGTGCATCTGGTGTGTGTGCTCAGTCACTAAACAAAAGAAGGGTCTTGGTCCTCAGGACTCACATGCTAGTGAGAAGTCTTATTTTTAAAGGTACACAAATAAGGCCAGGCGCAGTGGCTCAAACCTGTAATCTCAGCACTTTGGGAGGCCAAGGCAGGCGAATCACTTGAGCTCACAAGTTTGAGACCAGCCTGGCCAACGTGAAACCAGGTCTCTAAAAAAGAAAAAAAAAAACCAGCCAGGTGTGGTGGTGCATGCCTGTAGGCCCAGCTACTCATGAGGCTGAAGTGGGAGGATGGTTTGAGCCTGGGAGGCAGAGATTACAGTGAGCTGAGACTGTGCCACTGCACTCCAGCCTGGGTGACCAAGCCAGACCTTGTTTCAAAAAAATAAATAAAATAAATAAAATTTGGGACAAATGAGGATAATACACAGAATAACGAGATAGTGACTTGGGGGCTGCTTTTAGTAGGGATGTCAGGGAAGGCTGTTCTGAGGCAGTGAAATGTGAGTCAAATGAACCAGCCACATAGGGAGTGGAGCCACAGTCACTAAGCTGGTATTTGCTGAGTGCTAACTACATGTGGGGCACTGTGCTAAGAACTAAGAACTTCACATGTATTCACTGTTTAATCCCCCGAAATTCCCATTTACTGCTAAGGAAACTGAGCTCCAGAGAACTTCAGTAACTTGCCCAAGGTCATATAACCAAGAAATGGCTAAAACAGGGCTCTGGATTTGTATTCGTTTCCCAGGACTGCCATGACCAATCACCACAAACTTGGCAACTTTAAAATAGAAATGTTTTTATTGTCTCGCAGCTCTGGAGGGTAGAAATCCTACATCAAGTATCCAGAGGGCCACGATGGCTCTGAAGGCTGCAGGGAGGAGCCTGCCTTGCCTCTCCCTCACCTCTGGTGGTTGCCGACACTCTTCGGCTTGCAGACTCCTCCCCCAGTCTGTGTCCTCACATGGCCTTCTCCCTCTACGCCTGTGTCTGGTCCAAATCTCCTTCTTCTTACAAGGATACCAGTCACTGGATTAGAGCCCATCCTTGTTCAATATGACCTCATCTTAATTTGATTATATCTGCAATGACCCTATTTCCCAATAAGGTCACCATTCACAGGTACTGGGGGTTAGGACTTCAACATACCACTTTTGGGGGACATAATTCAACCCACAGCAGTGTCCTAGCACTCACTCCAAACCACTCAGCTATTCGGCCTGAGAACCTTCCAGGTCAATGGAAGGCAAAGTCCCAGGGACACTAGGGAAAGCCAGGGTGGCAGAGGACAGTGACTATTGGGGTGGCAGGAGATGAGGCCACACCAGATTCTAAGTCCAATATGGAGCTGAGTCCCATCAGAAGCCACAGTTTGAATTCTTGCCTGCCTGTTAGTTTTTGAGTCTCTCAGCCATTCCTACAGTTTGGGATCTCAGAAGAATCCTTCCTTGAGCTAGGGAGGATGGTGCCTCAGCTACAAGGCTGACGCCTGCAGCACAGAATACAAATCCACACAGAATGTAAATCTGGTCTTATTCCTCTCACTGGCCAGACCATGTTCCTTTTGGCACCTCCAGAGGGCAGCTCCAGGGTCTGACCTTATCTCAAACCATCAAGTTCAGGAGGCCCAGTGAGAAGTCACTTCTCTCTGACTTGGGGCACAAGAAAATCCATCTCAGGCTACGTGGACAAAGCAGTGTCTGGGCTGAGGAGTTATCCAGGCAACCCTCAGGCAGGAGCAGTCAGGGTTCAAGTACCCACGCTGCCCCACACACCTGTTCATCCATCTGGGCTAAAGATGCCAGAACCGACCAGGGCAGCAGAGAGATGCTGCTCAGAGCTGACAGGCACACCTCACAAGATGCAGAGAGGCGTCCAAATCCTGCATAGTGTGACAAAAGCACTATCCTTGTGATTGTGCAAGATCACAAAACTTGCCCAAAGACTCACTTTTGTTGAAAGCCTGTTAGGCATTATTAGGAAGGCAAAACAGAAACAGTAAAGGTGCGAAGAGTCTATAGCAAGGGTCAGAAAACTCTTTCTGTAAAAGGTTCTGTTAGGCTTTTGGGGCCATAGTGTCACAACTACAGAGGCCCTGACTTAACAATGGTTCCAATGATTTTCAAATTTACGATGGTGTTAAAGTGATACATATTCAGTGTGCTTCAAATTTTGAAATGTGATCTTTTCCAGGCTAGCAACATGTACCATGATACTCTTGGGTGATGCTGGGGTAAACTATAATATTCAGTGGGCTAAGCTATAATATTCGCTAGATTAGGTGTATTAAATGCATTTTCAACTTAGGATATTTTCAATTGATGATGGGTTTATTGCAATGTAGCCCTATCATAAGTGGAGGAGAATCTGTACTCAATCCCACCATTATAGGAAAAGCAGCCACAGACAATACATAAATGAATGGGCATTGCTGTGTTCCAATAAAACTATTGATGCACATCAAAACTGGAACTTTATATAATTTTGCTACTCTTCTTTTGATTTTTAAAAAGCCATTTTAGCACTTCGGGAGGCCGAGGTGATGGATCACCTGAGGTCAGGAGTTCAAGACCAGCCCAACCAACATGATGAAACCTTGTCTCTAATAAAAATATAAAAAATTAGCTAGGCGTGGTGGTGGATGCCTGTAATCCCAGCTACTTGGGAGGCTGAGGCAGGACAATTGCTTGAACCCAGGAGGCAGAGGTTGCAGTGAGCCGAGATTGCATGGTTGCACTCCAGCCTGGGCAATAAAAGCGAAACTCCAACTCAAAAAAAAAAAAAAAAAAAAAAAAGTCATATTAAAATATAAAATCCACTTTTAGCTTAGTGGTCATACCAAAATAGGTGGTGGGTTAGATTCGGTCTTAGGCTATCGTTTGCTGACCCCTTGGTCTAAAGATATCCACAAATGCTCAAAGATTAACGTCACTGTGGTAACAAGGTTTCCAAATGGACATCCCCTTTCCTCCCTATTTACTGGCTTCTGGCACAATGCTAGGTACTGGTGTGGTCCCGGGAACTGCCCCCAGCTTCTCTCTCTCACCTGCACCATTTACATCCTGTTAGAATCTCTCAGCTTCCCTAATAACTGGGTCTTAATTCTATCTCTAAAAGGCCTTCAGCATGTGGCCTAACTTTCCATTCCCACTGTGACTATCTCAGGTTAGACTCCTGGTAACACTTTCCTGCCACCTGGTCTGACCTGACTAAACAATTACAAACGCATGGTATATACTAAAAAATATCTGTTGAAAGAGCCACTGCAGTCAAAAATCTTCAAGCTTGGCACTTTCTCCATTTCATCAAGGGTCAGGCCTCCCTGGTGTGGCCCATCTCAAAATGGAAAATTTCTCCTACT
This sequence comes from Piliocolobus tephrosceles, assembly GCF_002776525.5. Taxonomy (NCBI): domain Eukaryota; kingdom Metazoa; phylum Chordata; class Mammalia; order Primates; family Cercopithecidae; genus Piliocolobus; species Piliocolobus tephrosceles. Next base: position 127,962,137 of record NC_045434.1, on the reverse strand, counting down.
GAGGTGGCAGCACTTAAGGACTGAAATACAAGGCTTTAACTTGCCTTTTTTTTGTTTGTTTTGATACAGAGTCTTGCTCTGTCGCCCAGGCAGGAGTGCAGTGGTGCAATCTTTGCTCACTGCAACCTCTACCTCTCAGGTTCAAGCAATTCTCCTGCCTCAGCCTCCTGAGTAGCTGGGATTACGGGCACACGCCACCATGCCCGGCTAATTTTTGTATTTTTTTAGTAGTCAGGGGCTTCACCATGTTGGCCAAGCTGGTCTCAAACTTCTGACCTTGTGATCCGCCTGCCTCGGCCTCCCAAAGTGCTGGGATTACAGGCATGAGCCACCACACCCGGCCTAGCTTGCTTTTTAAGCTCAGGCTTACTGGGTATAATTTGCATTCAGCAAAAGTCACCCTTTTTAGTACAATTCCATGAGCACTGACAAACAACCCAGTTGGGTAACTATCACTACAATCACCATATTTCTATTTCTATCGTCCCCAAAATCTCCCTGGTGCACTTCATCTCTTCCCCAACCTCTTTTCAACCATTTATTTGTTTTCTGTCACTATAAGTTTTGCCTTTTCCAGAATATCATACAAATGTAACTATAGAGTATGTAGCCTTTGAGACTGTCTACTTTCACTCAATGCAATGTATTCAGGATTCATGCATGATATGGTTTGGCTGTGTCCCCACCCAAATCTCATCTCGAATTCCCACGTGTTGTGGGAGGGACCTGGTGGGAGGTAACTGAATCATGGGGGCAGGTCTTTCCCATGCTGTTCTCATGACAGTAAATAAGTCTCATGAGATCTGATGTTTAAAATGGGGAGTTTCGGCTGGGCGCGATGGCTCATGCCTATAATCCTAGCACTTTGGGATGTCGAGGTGGGCGGATCATTTGAGGTCAGGAGTGCGAGACCAGGCTGGCCAACACGGCAAAACCCCACCTCTACTAAAAACACAAAAAAATTAGCTGGGCATGGTGGCCCATTCCTGTAATCTCAGCTATTTGGGAAGCTGAGGGAGGAAAATTGCTTGAACCCAGGAAGTGGAGGTTGCAATGCGCCAAGATCATGCCACTGTACTCCAGCCAGGGCAACATAGTGAGACTCTGTTTCTTAAAAAAATAAGTAAATAAAAGTCCATTCCTCTTTATGGTTAAATAATACGTCACTGTATGGGTGTACTACATTTTTCCCAGTTGAAGGACTTTGGGGTTGTCTCCAGTTGTTTTTGTCAATTATGAATAATGTCACTATAAACATGGACATAGACTTTTATACAGACATGTGTTTTCACAAGGTTTTACTTTTTATAAATGGCCACACTTTCACAGACCCGAAGGATAAGATTCCACTGAATGAGGGAGACTGTCGTCCATACCTAGGATGTGGGAACATCCTACCTCAGCATTTTTCGTAACTGTAGTAACACCAAACCTCCCAAGAATATTTGCAGAGAATGTTTTTGGGGTGGAGTGGAAGAAGTTGGATGGGAGCTCCCTTTCGTCCCTCTGCATGTGGGCCCTAGAGCGGGCCAGGGCTGTTTTACATTCACTGCTGGCGGCATTTGATCTCTGGTCCCACAGGGGCCAGCGCTGGCTCTGCCAATGTGCACACTCAGGCAAAAACCTGCAGAGCCAGCCAATCGGCCCATTATTTGGTTCATATAACTTGTTAAAATCTCACGGAATGTACAGCGTGCCATTGTTTTTGTAAGTCCCTTTCATACTTTGCGAGCTGGCTAATTCAGAGCAGACTGGCCTGCTTTCCTGCTTTCCTGCTGGAAGAAAAGGCTTCCCTCAAAGACAGCTATTTAACTGTGACCATGGCTGCAGCCATCTTGAGCACAAAAAGGGAGCTGAAGTCACGTCACCCCTTCTCCACTGAGGTCTCCGGCAGCCAGGGCACTTATTCTTGGTGCTGGAATTTGCATAATTACTCCTTTTAAAATATGCTGGGTGACCTAATGTATCCCCGGCTGGCTGCAGGAAATGGCCTTGCTGAGATCTAAGCCTTGGATGGCCTGTAACATCTATAGACCTAGAAGACCCTTTGTGAAGGAGAATTTTCAGAGCATTGACCCCACAAAGGACAGCTCCCTGAGTTTCTCTGGGGTCATCTGTACTGTGAAGGGAGAAGCTGCAGGGCGCTGCCCCCACTGAGAATAACGGCTGCAGCCTTGTCCTTTCCTCTCCTAGCCTGTGCATCAAGCTCAGAGACTGTAGGTCATTCTATTACAGCTCACAGTGGGTCTAACAAGAACCCACCAAGGCTGACTACAAAAGAAAGAGGACATGCGTTCACTAGGAATCTAGCCAGGAACAAAAGGGTGCATTCCGTCCTGACACTTCCTCACTGCAGTCGCCTGGAGAGCAGGCCTTTGTCCACAGGCGGGCAAGCGTGCTGTTTACAGCCTGGCTACAAAAAACCACTTGCCTACTCACCGCTAATTTGAAAAAAACAGGCATTCCAATATTTTTTTCCACTTCACCATATTTTCTAATGTATCTTTTTTGACGACAATTTATTTAAAAATGGAAAATGTATAACACTTCTTCTAAAAGAAAAATCACCCAGCCCTGCCCTAGCCAATCACTTCCTCCCTTAAAAAACTACAGCTTAAATCACCCCCAGAAAAAGAACTCTTTACTAAAATAACTGTAGGGCTGGTGTATGAAGAGGCCAAAAAGAATTAGTCTTGGCCCAGCATGGTGGCTCATATCTGTAATCCCAGCACTTTGGGAGGCTGAGACAGGAGTATCACTTGAGGCCAACAGTTCCAGACAAGCCTGGGCAACACAGTGAGACCCTGTTTCTATAAAAAATAAGAAAAAAATAGTCAGGCATGGTGGTGGCCATCTGTGGTCCCAGTTACTTGAGGGGGCTGAGGTGGGAGGATTGCTTGAGCCGAGTAGTTCAAGGCTTTGGTGAGCTATGATCAAGCCACTGCACTCCAGCCTGGATAACAGAGTAAGCCCCTATCTCAAAAAACAAAATAAACAAAACAGCACTAGTCTTGAGCCTAAAAGGAATATAGGTACAAAGGGGAAGGAGAAAATGTAAATTTTTTTTTTTTTTTGGAGACGGAGTCTTGCTCTGTTGCCCAGGCTGGAGTGCAATGGCCCAATCTCGCCTCACTGCAACCTCCACCTCCCAAGTTCAAGCAATTCTCCTGCCTCAGCCTCCTGAGTAGCTGGGATTACAGGCACCTGCCACCACACCCAGCTAATTTTTGTATTTTTAGTAGAGTTGGGGTTTCACCATGCTGGTCAGGCTGGTCTCGAACTCCTGACCTCAGGTTTTCCACCCACCTTGGCTTCCCAAAGTGCTGGGATTACAGGTGTGAGCCACCGCACCCTGAGGAGATAATATACATTTATATTTAGTGCAGGTTGTGGGGGCAACTTCTGAAGCTTAAAGATGCAGTTCTTATGGAAAATAAAAGGAAGAGAATGATAAAGAGTAGAAGCGAGCCTAGGCTTCATAGGTTCAAAGAGGGTTACAGAAGTGAACCATAATGGATCACAGAGCAATGCAGGAGTGCTGGGGTAACTTCCACTCTGGGAACACCGTGGTGGCAGTTATGATCCGTCATGGCCTTGGTCTTCATATCCAAGATACAACATGAAATGGTATCCTGTTCCAATCAATATGGCAATCTTAGGATCAACAGGGATATGGCACAATTAAGAACTCCTTACCACTGGCTACAAGATTTTCCTCTCCAGCCTATTCTAGGCATGGAGAATCCTGAAAACTTAAGCTAGAAGGAACATTAGCCCACCCCAAGGTTTCTATTGTGGGGACAATGGAACCCACAGAGAGCAGGTGGCAAATCCAGGGTCACATTACTAATTAGAACAAGAGTGTGGGCTGGGTGTGGTGGTTCACGCCTGTAATCCTAGCATTTTGGGAGGCCGGGGTGGGGGGTGGATCACAAGGTCAGGAGATCGAGACCATCCTAACACCGTGAAACCCCATCTCTACTAAAAATACAAAAAATTAAGCCAGGTGTGGTGGCGGGCGCCTGTAGTCCCAGTTACTTGGGAGGCTGAGGCAGGAGAAGCGCTTGAACCAGAGAGGCGGAGGTTGCAGTGACCCAAGATTGCGCCACTATACTCCAGTCTGGGCGACAGAGCAAGACTCCGTCTCAAAACAAAACAAAAAGAACCAGAGTGTGGACCGAGCTCCCTCGCTGGGGTGGGGGGTCTCAGGGGATGTGAATCTCTGTTGGAAAACTATCTGGGGAGGGGAATACACGGGGCTGTTATCATTTATTAACATTTTAGCACTATTATTTTATCAAATTTTCTAAGCAACTACTTGATAGTGATCTAAGAAACTGGACACAGTGTAATTGTGTTTTAATGAGGTAAAAATCTGGCCAAATGCAATGGGGCAGTGAGTAGATTCAGCAGTATAGAGATAAAATTCTACTTCATAATTTTGCCTAGGGTTATTGGCTCTAAAAGATATTTCCTCCTATTAAAAAAAAAAAAAAAGTTTGGTTTTATCTAGAGTAAGGTATGCTAGGTACGCAGAGGAAAATTCCAGAGCTGTATGCCAGGAACCGAAGTCACTAACTACGTGGTAAACAGCAGGAGGAAGGTGGAGCCACTCTGGAGGGTTCGGCTCCAATCTGGAAAAAATCTTTCCTTTCAATCTTGTGAAATAGAATCAATTACATTTGACCACAGAAAAGGACCTCATGATTAGACAAAAGTTAAAACCAAACTCTCAAGATGATCATGTTCTGAGCTACTGTAGGGGGGAAAATATTGTGAGGAGAGAAGGCTAGGAAAAACGGGGAAAAAAAAGAAAAGAAAAAAAAAAATCTCTCCTTTAAGTGCCGGAATTAAAGAGACAGAAACAGTAAGGAATGAGATCCCCAAATCCCTGGGCTACTTTGGATCTGCAATTTATTTTCCTCTCACATCCAAATATCAAATTGAGCCTTTGGGGTCTTGGTGCTGTCAGAAGTCCCAGCAGGAGGCCAGCCTGCTGGACAAGGTAAAAGAGCTGCCAAGCAGCTCTGGGGCTTCCCAGCCATGCATATTTTCCTCCATTCCACTTGGGATGAACGAACGGTAGCTAAGCAACCGAGAAACTGGTCCCCTTTCACCCGGCATGAACGTACTGCAACACAAACGGTGCGTGGTGCTAGAAGGACACACATACAAACTGCCAGAGCTGAACACTGGATTCTTTCTCCACCCAGCTCTCTCCTGCCATGACACTGCAGTCCCCTCACCCCACCAGCTACGAGGGTCAGCCTCAGTACCTTGTCTCTCCCAGACCCGAGGAGGCAGGAGGCAGTCCCAGACCTCTCTCTTCTATCTGGGCACTGAAAAAACCAAGGGAAGATGGCTGGAAAGTCTCTGATGGGGAGGGGAGAAGCATTTTTTTTTTTTTGAGACGGAGTCTCACTCTTGTCGCCCGGGCTGGAATGCAATGGTGCAATCTCAGCTCACTGCAATCTCCGCCTCCTGGGTTCAAGCGATTCTCCTGCCTCAGCCTCCCGTGTAGCTAGGATTACAGATGCCTGCCACCACACCTGGCTAATTTTTGTATTTTTAGTAGAGACGGGGTTTCACCATGTTGGCCAGGCTGGTCTCGAACTCCTGACCTCGGGTGATCCGCCCGCCTTGGCCTCCCAAAGTGCTGGGATTACAGGTGTGAGCCACAGGGCCCGGCAAGGGAGCAGCATTTAAAGACACAGGGAGGGAGGGAGACCTGGGGCTGGAACTCCTGCCAGTATTTGGACTGCTATCTGTTGGCCACAACTGGGTGCTTCCCCTGCCCGGATGAGACTCAGGATAGGATAAGACTCTCCCCATTCTGGGGTCAAAATGGATCCTAAAGTTTGGCTTCGTGATGCTTGTTTTTTCGACCAATGAATCTGAACCCACTGGAAGGGGTCTTTATGAGACAACATAATTCACATAGAACTACTTTTCTCTAAGCTCAAGAGGCAGTAAGTGCACAAGGGGATTGTAGACAAGAAGTTAAGGGGGTCAAACTGCACCTCAGTTTATCTGCAACTCTCTCACCTCCCTTGATTTATCTCCAGCCATGAGGCACCAGCTGGCATCAACTTATGAGGCCTTCCTGGCACTAGTCAGCCTGGCTCCACAGGGCAACTAAGTGTGAGAAGTCCTACAACAGACCCAAGCCAAGAAGATGGGTCCCTGGGTCCTCTTGGACCTGTACGTCAGAAACCGCTATGGATGTGCTTTCAGAGCCTTAGTGTCCATAGAGGCAAATGAAAATACCCCACATTGGTCCAACACATTCCCAAACCATCCCTCTAAACCAAGGGTGAAGTGAAAAAGAAAAAAAAGTGATACATTTAGGAAGGATACAGACACATCATTTATAAGGCTCTGATTAGATTCAGATCAAGTTAGGAGGAAAGGGTACCTTTCGGAATACCTCAACACGTTCTTGAAAAGGAGAACCCTCTGAACCTCAAAGAGCAGTTCCATCACATCTCACTGCCAGGAGAAGGCAAAGAGAGCCCAGATAAACAGAAGCCACTGACAACTCCAAAATCTCTTCTTTGTCAATACCACTCAACTCACAATGATTGATACTCATAAATGAGATGCAATAGCTTGGATAACACCTAAACAGGCCATTCCAAAATCCTCTATATTTAGCTTGAGAATGCACCACCAAATTATCTTAAAAGGGGTTTAGACTTTTGTAAAAGAAAAGACTGAGGTATTGGAGTAAGAAGAAGGCAGAATACTTGCTGAGCACAGCCAGACTGGCCCATGGTAAGAGACAGCCAATTTCTGAAACATGGCATGGAGTGATTTTTAAAGGGCTGTTGTTACACATTGCAGAATTATAGAGTGCATTTTTTGTTAAGTCAAATCACCGTCTACGCAAATAGCATCCTCTAATACTTTGCGATGCATAACCTGCACAAAACATGTGATGCATCTGGGAGGGACACAGATACACTATTTATAAAGCTCTGGCCAGATTCTGGTGTGGTGGCCCTGCAGGTTTAGGATTACACATTTTCTCCCATGAAAACACAGCTCAGTTGTCATTCAGGGATAAGAGACGGGAAAAAAGAATATCCACCTCTATTCCAACAAACTTCACTACGACTGCCCCAAGGGGCCAAGTGGTTCTACTGGAGCTTCCTCCTCTTCTGTCCATCCTCTGGTCTTTTAAAGAGGGAGGAAATGGCAAGACTCTGGGGAAGGCATGGGTACACACAAAAGAGATAGGCCTATATACTCTGAAACTAGGATGCTGCCCTTGGGATAGTGAAGGTGGAGTGAGGCTCCTGATTCTAAACTCTAACTCTTGCCACGATTTCTCCCAAAAAATAACTATGTTGTCATAAATCCAAGAAACCAAATGTGAGAATCAGACTTCAATCTTCTGTAGGAGGTGCCAGAATACAGTTTCAAAAATAAAAGAAAATAAAGCAAACCGCAACACCGGAAAATGAGGAGGCAGAGGGAAGAAGTGAAAAGCATCTTTTCTTCCTGCTCAGAAGAAATACCTTATTTAGAAGGGTTGAATATTTAGAAGCATCGACTGCCAGTCCCGCTGGAAAGTAACTAAGTACCTAATATTACTACTTGACCCCAGATTAGCCCTGAACAAGAGGGTGGCTCTTGGAATGGAAAAGATGGCTCACAAAATCTCAGGGAGCCTTTGGTCCTCCACTGAAGGTAAATACAGGTCCACAATTCCTCATCTACATTCCCAAATCCAAAAAACTCTGAACACAAACATTAAAAAAACCTCACTTGGCAGCAAACTCATTTGGTGACACAATGTAACCTGAACTACGTAAAATAATTTGTTATCTATTTATCCCTCTTAGTGTGAATATTCTTACATGTCACTGTGAAAATAATGAGTGTGATTATGGAGTGCGGACCCCAAACCTCTCTGGGGGTATTACTATACGTACCATATTACCTTTCCAGAAAAAAAAAACTCTGAATTTTAAAACATATCTGGCTCTAAGGCCAGATAAGGGTACCTGTAATAGGATGACGTGAGACCCCTACAAAATTTACCAAAGGCCTAAGGGAGTCAAATTTCCTCCCCGTTGTTTTGGCGAGTCTAACCAGCTTTTTACACAAACCAGGTTGCAGCATTACTTGGCAACTTTGCGATCCAAACGGAAAATCTACTACCCAGGGTCATGGCTACATGTTTAATCCTGATTTCCTACCTTCACATATTCCAGAGTTGGGTCCAGAAGATGTGGATCCCTGAAAAGAGAAAGTATAAATATAAGAATGGTTGGGAACGATGCATTCTTACATTGAGTATAATATGTCCAACATTATCTCACCCTATTCATTAAGGTACTAAGCTGGGCCCCATCTCCCAGACAGTATTCACGACAGGGTGTGTGTGGTGGGGTGGGAGATACCACCATGACCTCAGTCTAGAAGCTCCCACATGCCTCCCTGTGAAATTCAGGCCCAGAATGTTAGAGTATTTATATGTGGTAATTCTAGATTTACTTGAGCATAGAAAGTGAAAGTCTGAAGCAAAGAGCTTAGGGGATGGCAGAGGTGGGAGGTAGGCAGGACTGGGTATGCGAACGTATGGCACTTTCGGTCACTGGTGGTGTCTGGGTTAATCCCCAAAATGTCCCCACCAGTAACTGTGTCGTGCCCACATTGACAGGAAGAAAGGAGAGGCTTAGGCGGGTGGAGGGGCTGCCCCAGGTTGCCCAGTGATGGAGGGAACGGGGCCTTCTCTTCTCATTGCTGGCTCTTACTCATCCACTCCTGGTGAAAACCTCAGCAATTCATCCTACTGTTGTGTGTGCCCAGTGTTTTTATTCCCCCATATAGGCCAGGTGCAGTGGCTCATGCCTATAATCCCAGCACTTTGGGAGGCCAAGGCGGGCTGATCAAGGCAGGTGGGGAGCTCGAGACCAGCCTGACCAGCATGGAGAAATCCCATCTCTACTAAAAATACAAAATTAGCGGGGTGTGGTGACACATGCCTGTAATCCCAGCTACTAGGGAGGCTGAGGCAGGAGAATCGTTTGAACCCAGAAGGCAGAGGTTGCGGTGAGCCAAGATCACACCATTGCACTCCAGCCTGGCCAAGAAGAGCGAAACTCTGTCTCAAAAAAAAAAAAAAAAAGAGGCCGGGCGTGGTGGCTCGTGCTTGTAATCCCAGCCTTTTGGGGGGGGGCAAGGCGGGTGGATCACTTGAGGTCAGGAGTTGGAGACAAACATGACCAACATGGTGAAACCCTGTCTCTACTAAAAATACAAAAAATAAATAAATAAATAAATAAATTAGTCGGGCATGGTGGTGGGCACCTATAGTCCCAGCTACTTGGAAGGCTGAGACAGGAGAATTGCTTGAACCCAGGAGGTGAAGGTTGCAGTGAGCTGAGATCACGCCACCGCACTCCAGCCTGGGCGACAGAGCAAGACTCTGTCTCAAAAAAAAAAAAAAAAAAAAAAGAAAGAAAGAAAAAGAAAAAGAAAACTTTTTAAAAAGTCAAATATACAGGGAGAGAAAAAAACAGTGGTTATGGTGACGGGGGCAGAAGGGAGAGGAAATGGGGAGATGCAGGTCAAAGGATAAAAAGCAGCAGATACGTAGGACGAACAAGCCTAGAGCTCTAATGGACAACATGAGGACTATAGGTAATACAACTGTACTGTACATGGGTTTCATGCTGAGTAGATTTCAATTGATCTTGCCACAAAAACAAAAGAGTGGATAACTATGTGAGATGATGAATATATTAATTTGCTTCAACTATAGTCACCTTTTAAATATTACATGTATTCCATAGCATCATGTTGTATATCTTGGATACATACTGAGGACTAAGCTCTGATTTTTTTATCTTGCCTGAATTCCTATCTAAGGGGTCTGGAGAGTCATGCCCTACAAACCATAAATTCTCATCAGATGGGTTTTATTTAACCCTACATATCATGACTTACTTTCCAATCTGACTCTGGCATAACATGTGACAAAGAAGAAAGTCAAAATATTTTACTGTAAAACATGTTTCTTTGCTATATTTTGAAATGGTGCTGCAAAGCTGTCCTTTGTGGGGGAAAATTTTTATCTGTAAAGAATCTCCATTAACATAGCTAGATCTTTTTCTTCCAGGACCTCCCAATCCTAAAGAGATTAACTAAAAGTCTAGCACCTTTTAAAGATTAGAATAGGAAACATTTGTCATCTGTTGTCTCTAAGGACAGCCACTATAAGACTTCAAAGGAACCTTGGTCCCCACAATCTTTTATCTTAACCTGAACACTTCCTTTCTATCAATCCCCAGTCTTTAGACAAACTCAACCAATTGTCAACCAGAAAATGTTTAAATTCACCTACAGCCTGGAAGCCCCTGCTTTGAGTTGTCCCGCCTTTCTGGACCAAACCAATGTATTTCTTCAATGTATTTGATTGATGGATGGCTCATGCCTCCCTAAAATGTATAAAATCAAGCTGTACCCTAACCACCAGGGGCACATTCTTTCAAGATCTCCTGAGGGCTGTGTCACAGGCCATGGTCACTCATATTTGGCTCAGGATAAATCTCTTCAAATATTTTACAGTTTGACTCTTCATTGACAATAATTTGGTGCCCAAACACGTGGGGCCTCAGAGAAGACTCAGGACCCTGAAGGAATTGCCTGAAACTGGAGCTAAGGTACCAGCCCGGGACCACTGCAGCCTCACCCAGTTTGAGCTTCTCCTCTGGTGGAACTGGTAAGTCCACCTGAGCTCCGGACCTCCCGTTGTGGTTGATGGTCCTTAATTTATTCTTGAGCTGATTTTTCTCCTAGGAAATTGTTGTGTAAGATCCTAATTCTAGTTCAAAGGTGCATTCTAAAGGGTCTCCTCTATTGCTTTTTCTCTCAGAATTAATCTCAATTTGGCTTGGCTGTGCGTATTTGCATGAGAAACTGAACTGTTGTTTTCGTAGGTAAATGACAGACAGCTTTTTCAGCTTTGAAGAGAAAGGGCATTTGCTCCTCCTAGCCAAAAGGTGCCCATGGGTGACTGGGGGCCTCGTGGGAGTGTCTGGGGGGTGGATCCCCCACAACGTGCAGCAACCTTGCAGGGAAATCCTCAGTACAAATTCATTTTACAAACGGCTTGTCCAGGACACGTATCCATCCACCACACAAATCCTAAGGCCAGAGCTCAGTTCCTCCTTTCAAGAAAAAAAAAAAAAAAAAAAAAAATGTGGGAAAGAAATACTCTAAAAATAAGGAGAATGATTCCCTTTCGAGTACTTCGTAGGTTTTACGGCACCTCAACTTGCCAGAGTTTATGTAAAACAGAAGTAATATGGTCTTTGTGCACATTTACATTAAGGAAAAGGAACCCTAAAGTCGACCTGCAAACTATAGAGTCCCTAAATTCTCTTTTTCTATTTCCTTTCTGCCTACTTTAAATCTGCTGTTACTTTTGCACTGAGATAAAAACCACTGTTTAGATCTAACCGTTTTTTTTTGTTTTGTTTTTTGCAAGCCAGCGAATTTATACTTATTTCAAGGCTAAAGCACTAAAGTAAAGCTACAGGATCTCTGTTTGTATATGTGTGTATACATGTATCTATGTATATTTAAAAGGCCATTATAAATTATGTATGCATTTTATGATATGCATATTATGTGATATACACATTCAATATAAATATATAATTTTATAATATATATGTTTAATTGGCAGCTAAATTCATTTTAATTGCCCTCTAGCACACCAAACTTTTTCTCCCTGTAGCTCATCATGTAAATTTTGCTATTGGATCTTCACCTGAGTTGTTTCCTTTAATATGCAAATTTAGGACTATTTAGCTGAGAACTGCCTAGAGTGACGCAACATGTTATCAAGAATTTTGAATCTAAGCTAGAAAAAAGGAAAAAGTCTTTATGAATCTATAAAATGTATTTCTATCAGCATGCCTAAATACCTCTATGTATTTATACATTGTGTAAACAATGTTTCACTACTAAAAATATATAAAGCACTCTTATTAATTGGCTTAAAAAATACATAAAAGCCCTTAATCAGATACTTAAAAGACTAGTCAAATGCTTTTAGACATAACCCTACAAGGTTTGAATTAGACAAAGATATTTCACCTTTAATAAGAACATTAAAAAGAAAATGTTTTCCTCTGATTCTTAAATTGGAAATTACCCAGATACCCGTGACTTAAGTAAAATCTTTAATAAATAAGGTGGCTTTAAAATTATTGGTAGGCTGGGCACGGTGGCTCACGCCTGTAATCCCAGCACTTTGGGAGGCCGGGGCATGTGGATCACCTGAGGTTGGGAGTTCGAGACCAGCCTGACCAACATGGAGAAACCCCGTCTCTACTAAAAATACAAAATTAGCCTGGCATGGTGGCGCATGCCTGTAATCCCAGCTACTCGGGAGGGTGAGGCAGGAGAATCACTTGAACCTGGGAGGCAGAGGTTGCGATGGCGCCATTGCACTACATCCTGGGCAACAAGAACAAAATTCCGTCTCAAAAAAAAAAAAAAAAAATTATTGATAAATACTAGCAATGTTGATCCCTGCAGAACACTATAAAATTTGCCATGAGGATTATCAACTATAAAACCCAGCCCAAGACAGAATAATCTTTGCTTGTGTATACCTATGAAATATTGTTGGCTTAATGAAAATAACTAAATGCTGAGTTATTGGTATAAATACCCTTAAAATTAAGCATAAGTTTTATTACTTAAGTAAATACCTAAAATTCACAGCTATAAAAATAGTTACTAGGAAAATAACTTTATTAGCTATCACAGTTTTTGTTAATAGTCTAGGTAAACTATTACATTCATACATTCATCAGGTAAACGTAATGGAATAAATGCTTACAAACAAACCTGTCATAATTTAGGATCTAAAGTTATTTGATATTAAGTATCTGGGTAATTTCTGATTTAAGAATTACAGGAAAACATTTTCTTTTTAATGTTCTTATTAAAGGTGAAATATCTTTGTCTAACTCAAACTTCATAGGGCTATGTCTAAAACAAGGTAAATAAGAAATGAAAAGAAAGTTAAAGATACAAAAAAGTATTTTTGGTAAAGAAGGTAAAAAGGAAAGTAATTTTATAAGAAAGATTCTTGTGTGGTGAATTTTTGTTCTGAACATGGGAGCCCCTCCCACAGAATCACAGGACTGTTTAAGAAGCCTAATCAAATTTGCTATCTTAGAGATGCATCTTAATTTTTGCTTGGGTTCCTTGCTGGGAACCCACACCCTTTTCACCAAAAGGTAAGACGGTCTGGAGGGTTCCTGAGACCAGAACATAAAAACATACAGGTTAACAGAATTATAAAATTTAAGATGTCTAAACAAGCTTTATTTAAATTAAAGCCAAATAAAATTTACAAATCAGCTCCTCAGTTACACCAGTGGCTAGCAGCTAGCAAGACCCAATTACAGAGTATTTCCAACATTGCAAAAAGTTCTACTGGATAGTGATACTCTAGAGAAAACACTTCTTCTAAATAGAAGGACATCTGATTCCAAAGAGACCCTCACTTTGCTGCTCTTGGTTATAACTTAGTAACTAAAGTACCAAAGGAGATTTGAAGTTCTCTCACTTATAAGGTAGCCCCAAACAATTGCATTGGAGACCAGCAGTATGATAAAGCTCCTGTGTATTTTTTCTTGAAATACTTTTTTTTTGAGTCTCGCTCTTGTCGTCCAGGCTGGGGTGCAATGGCATGATCTTGACTCACTGCAATCTCTGCCTCCCGGGTTTGAGTGATTCTTCTGACTTAACCTCCTGAGTAGCTGGGATCACAGGCATGCACCACCATACCTGGCTAATTTTTGTATTTGTAGTAGAGACGGGGATTTCACCATGGTGACCAGGCTGGTCTCGAACTCCTGACCTCAATTGATCCGCCCACCTTGGCCTCCCAAAGTGCTGGGATTACAGGTGTGAGCCAACGCACCTGGGCCCATCTTGTCTTTTTCACTTAAAATTCTGAAATATTTGGGTGCCAGTGGACTATCTCTACATGAGAAAAGTAACATGGGTCATTGAAACACGACATAGCATGACTCAAATTAGGGAAAATTTTATTAAAGCCAACCAAAGCCATTCCCTTGAAATGTCTGCAATAAAAACAAGGCTTATGAGGTGAGGGTTTTAGTTCTGCTTTAGTGAGAGGCATAATGGGATGGAAGAGAGAGGTGCTATGTGTAGAGGTAAATGGTTTGATCTTGATCTCTCTCCAAAAGTTACTCTTGGTAAATGGAAATTGCACATTAAAAATGAAAAGGGATGGTCTTTAATGAGGTTTGAGTGAAATAGAGACCCAAAAGGAGACTCTTTAAAAACTAAGGTCTTAAATGAAAGAGATTAGGATAATTAAGAAAAAGAAAGAATAAAATAGACAATTTTCCGTTAACTGGCTAAAGAGGTTTGAGGTTTGTCTTCCCAGCTCTCTCTCCTACAATCTCTATCACCAGTCAGTGCTTGCTTAGATTTCCTCCTACTTGTGATTAAACCTTCCTAATTCATAATGGTACTTCAATATCCTGATAGCAAAACTGAGGACCACATATTTGGAAACCCCAAGTTACCTCAGGAGCCTCATTTTCCTCTTCTCTCTGAGGCCTGCCATCACTCCAGCCAAGACTGCCTCTCCCAGCCAGTGGGTCTTGGTCCAACCTCCTCCAGGAAGCCCTCCCTGAGGTGTCTTCCCTCAGCCTGGCTCCTGGCTGCAGCCTCCCTGGTCTGCACCACTCCTGCATGCTGCCCTATGTCATAAGCTGTCATTCCCCCTGCTTGGACCCAACTTCCCCAGTGAGACTGACTGCTCTCACTGACTGTTCCCTGCTTTAGAGGGCAGGGAACTCTTCTTGAACACCAGCTCCAGCTTCAAGGAACCAGAAAGGAAAAAATAAGAAGCATAAGAAAACTCTAGTAAGTATGATAAGAAGACTGAGAACAAGGAGAGCCAACTGCTGGAAGCAAAGGGCCCTGGGCTAAGGGAAGACAGATTGCTCAGCAACTCCTGGTTTCCTTCCCTTCTGCCAAGAGAAGTATGTTATGGTGGAGGGCCAAACAGGAGCACAGGGGAGTTCACCCAGGGGTGGGGTGGGGAACATCTTGGGTGCCTGGGTCTGGGCAGACAAGCAAGGCTATGGGGAGAGCACAGGACACCTTGTCTTGAGGTGGCCCCATCTTTGTGTGGGGACACTGCTAACTGCAGCCAGTGCTGCCCCAGAAACCACCCACACACAGCACCTGGCTTGGCCAACTCTGGTTATTCACCTCTTTCCCAAGAGTTTGAGGTTTAGCCAAAGAGAACTAGCTTAGGAACTATGGTGAGTTTTCACATGCCACTCTAGAGAAAGGGAAAAAAGAATGTTTCAGCTTTCAAAAGGTGAAAGGAAATAAATAAATAAAAATAAAAATTATGTAGCTGGAAAAAAAAAAAAGACAAAAGGAAAAGGGTTTTACAAATAAATCTGGTAAAAACAGCAGGTCCTAGGCAAAATTTAATCAGAATGACTTGTTGAGCACCTAAAAAAAAAGCGTTATAATCACAAATCTGACTATATTGCCTTTTGTGATATCAAAGAGAATAGCAGGTCTAACGAATGCTATAATTAAATCATATCTAGAGTTCAACAAGGAAGTTGAGGAAGTCATGACACTGCTATGACCAAATAATTTATAAGACCCCAAGTTATTTAGTATTCCATAAGGTAGATTTGTTTGAACTCAGCAGCCAGCACCCTACCCACTCTACCCGCCACCAAAAAAAAAAAAAAGCCCAACAACAAACCACTGATTATCTAGAAAGATCCTTATAAGTGGACAGAAATGTTCCATCCAAGCCCCCATTCCATCCATACTGCTATGATCCCTTAAATGAGAACTTTGATGGCACAGTGATCAAATTCATGAATCAAGGGGGAAAAAAAAAGAAGAAGAAGCCTGGGAGGGTGCGGTGGCTCATGCCTGTAATCCCAACACTTTGGGAGGCCGAGGCAGGCAGATCACTACAGGTCACAAGTTTGAGACCAGCCTGGGCAACATGGTGAAACTTTGTCTCTACTAAAAATACAAAAATTAGCTGGGCGTGGTGGCAAGCACCTGAAATCCCAGCTATTTGGGAGTCTGAGGCAGGAGAATGACTTGAGCCCAGGAGGCAGAGGTTGCAGTGAGCCGAAATTATGCCACTGCACACCAACCTGGGCAACAGAGCAAGACTCTGTCTCAAAAAAGAAAACCAGAAGGGCTAGTTCATATAACAGTCACTCTAGCTGAGTGACAATGAACACAGGCTATAAAGCCCGACTACCTGGGTTCAAATACTGCCTCTACCACTTACTACTGTGTGAATCTCAACACAGTTCACCATGTGACCACAGCCTCTCTACGCCTCAGTTTTGTCATCTACAAAATGGGAATAATAGTACTTGTATCATAGGATAGTTTGTGCAGACAGAGCAAAGGTGAAATTTATCAAAATACTTAAAACAGCACCTGGCAATAGTAAGTAATATGTGGGCATATATTAAGTGTTATAAGTGTGATCTATGTGTTAAATCACATTAATAAGGTCTTCCCCTCCCCGAAAAAAATTAGGTGATGGGCAAAACCTAACCCGATGAAATAGAACAGGAATAAAATTTGAATTTCTAATTTAAAAATTCCACCTGTGCAAGTAGAAGATGGGAAAGATGTGAAATCTGATTGACCAAGTTTAATTGTGAAATAGCAGGATACCATTATCAAAGATGCCAGTAGGATGTTAGGCTATGTTGACAGAAGATTAAAAACCAAAATGAAAAGACGTAGGAGCCATTTGTCAGAGCACATCTGGAATATTCACTTCTACGCTGAAAGTAAATAAAACAGGAATAAATAGAACACTGGCTCCCCAGGACAGGTCCAGAAAACCAGCAACCAGGTAGAGAGAGAAGATACTGAAGCCACATAACATGGGAAGAACCAAAAGGAAGAGGAACATTTAGCCTGGGTGAGAGTGGGCTTGGGGAGAAGGCAGATACAGACGGCTTGTCAGTAATAGCTGAGGACTTCTGTATGAAAGAAGGAGCAAATACTTCGTTTAGGCACAGCCAGAGGGACCTATGGGGAGGAAGATTTTTACCTCACTTAAGGAAGTACTTTCCAACAACTATACCGTCTGAAAATGGGAAGAACTGCCTTCCAAGATGGGTATGAAGGTCCATGGTCATCTGGTGGATGGGAAGCTGGATGGCCCTCTGTCCAGACTGTTAGAAAAAGCTAGCATGTGAGAGCAGAGACTGTATCTGTCTTTCAAAAACAAGAAAATATTTATTGAGCACTTACTTTGTGCTAGTGATTTACATACATTAGAAGATTTTATTTTTATAATCCTGTGAAGAAAGTGGTACTATCCTCAACTTACAGAGCACAAAACAGAGGAGACTCAGCTAGGAAGAGGAGTCTGAGGTCTGAACAAGATGTGGACCACATTACACTGTATGTCCTGGTACAGTGCCAGCAAGTTAGAGGCTCTCAGGAGAAATGGTTAAAGAAGTAGATTACATGTGCAGTTGACCACTCAACACTGAGGCTACAAAAAGGCACAGAGAAGTTGCCAGGTAACTCTCCCACTCTGGCCTTATCTCTACCTCCTCCCCCTCCTCCTTTTACAAAAGGGAAGTCAAGAGAAGTGGCATCACATTTAGGATGCCTCCCAAGCCCGCATCAGCACTGATCTCAACAGGTCTGTGGAAGCATCCGCACTGGGTCCCCCAGGTCAACATGTTAGCCCATGCGGCCAGGCACGGACAAACCAGCGGTGCTCTCTGGCAGCGAGGCCAAAAAAAGTCAGGCAAACTACCCAGAGAACTTCTGAAGGGGTATCTGGCACTTCCCATGAAATTATTCTGCTTTTCTTCATCTAAAACACCTTGAGAGCAAAGAAAAGGATAAGACTGAAGTTCCCTCTTAGCGTTGCCCCCAGGTGAACCCAGCAAGGCCTCTGCTAAGGGGGCCTTCTTCATTCTGTTCTGAAAGCAAACAGGAGTTCAAGTGTTCTCAGATTCTAGTTTCAGGGCTCCAAGGGATCCTGGATCTGCTTATTCTCCTCACCCTTTTTAGAGAAGCAAGGGAAGGAATATAAGAACAGTATCATAAAACCAAGTTAATGCGTTATAAATCCAAAAGCTTTTAAAAATCTGAACCAAATTAAAATTATATTTAAGAGCAGAAATGCTATGTCTCCTTCTTTCCCAGCCAACCACCCAATCGCAGCTAACCAGAGAGAAGACATTCTCCACACCCAGACGCCCTTTCCGGGGAGCTAGAAAACATCACAGTTGGCCCTATAGTCCGAGCCTCTAATTGGAAATAGAATATCCAATTATTTACACAAGACTGTACAGCAAACAGTTCTTGCACCACAGATTTCTATTCTGCAAGACAGATCACTAGAAAACAAACACAGAAACTTGGCAAAATACATGAAAAGGTTTTTTTTTATATATAATTTTTTTTGGCTTATGCCAATTATGAGTCCTCACCCTGTGATTCCATGGTGGGTGCATCTCTACTTGCAACGGAGGGTCTAGCAGGCACCTTGGCCCCTCCTGGCAGCAGGCACGCAGCCCCACTGTGAATGGCCAATAGGGAAGCCAGCAGGGTGAAACTGGACTCCCTCATTATTTTGCTTTTAAGCTTATGAAGTTTTAAATAACATCACCGTGTCTACTCTGGTTAAATCATTCTTTCCAGCATCCCACTTTTTAAAGTTCAAACTTTGGAAATGTTTAGTTGAGTCACATAAATGATATTCTTACTATTTTAGTTTGTTTCTCATTAGTAACCAGATTGACAATTTCCTCCCTCCCTCTTAAAAGGACACTTGTTCTGTAAGTGTTCGCTATTTTGAATTAAGAGGTCCTACTCTTAAGCCAAATTTCACTAGTACAGACCTTCTTTTCTGAGTAGTTGAAATACAGATAGGGAAGGAAGGTTACTTGTCAGTCTTAAGTTATAGAATGTTTTAAATGAATGACTGTTTACTTCTTTAATTATAGAATAAATTAATGGCTAAGAGTATTGCCAAATGTTTTTAGATATAACAAAATGGAATTGTTTGCAATACTATCAATATTTCATGCAATGGAGGAATGTGAAAAGCTAGCACCAACTATTGCAGACTGAGTAGGATAAGGGCTCCCTTTAAGCTCCACGCACACTAGTCATCTGCAGAGGTGGCACACCTCCTCTGTGCACATGGCATGGCGTCTGTATTCCCGTTCACTGTATTGTATATTTTTTTATATATGCTCTTTCCCTCTACAGGGTGAGCTTTCCAACAGTTGTAACATGTCTACTTCACACCCAGTCATCTCCCATAGTTCTTGCATGCAGCCCACAAACATCACCAAGCATCTATAATATGCCATGCACAAGGCTAGACAATGGAAACACAGGAACCAAAGACAAAGCCCCTGACTCCAGAGAGGTTACAGGCCAGGGCGGAAGACAGCTTAACAGACACAACACAGCTCAGGTTGGCGAGAGGGTGCCAGTGGCTGGGACACACCGTGGAGGGGCCTCCAGGCAGCATCTGAGCTAGGTTTGGAGCACTCAGTGGGGTGGGGACTTGTTTTGGTGAAGAAGCCCACATGGGGTAGGTGGTGATGAGAAATGCTCCAGGCAACAGGAGAAGCATGTGCAAAGATATAGGGACACAAGGCAACATGGTACATGTGGGGGACTGCAAGCTGTTCAGGAGTTAGTGCCACCTGAGCGCAGGTCACCATCATCTCCTGCTGGACACCTGCAATACCTTCTGCGTCTCGCTAGCTCCACAATTTGCTCTCCATCCAGTGCCATGATGGTCCTTACTCAGGCTGTTCCTACCTCATCAGAACAAAACCCTCAAGTACTCACCACGCCCTACAAGCCTGGTTGGCGTGACCCCAGCCACCAGTCCAACTTCATGGTGGCAGGCAGAATTTCTAAGACAGCCCCCAAAATTCCTATCCTCTAGCTACTCAGTCAAAAATCAGTCTGGTGTTTAGATTAGTGCTGCTGCACAGGGATTTTGTAGATGTAATTAAGGGTTGAAGTCAGTTGACGTTATGAGACGGTGATCCACTAGGCGGGCCTGACACGAAGTGTGAGGGGATCTGAGGTGAGGGATCCTGCTGCTGGTGCAGTGTTATGAGAGGGCCTGGGAGAAGGCCTATGGCACAGAACTGCAAGTGGTCTCCAGGAGAGGGGAGCCGCCCTCACCACCAACAGCCAGGAAACAGAGACTTCAGTCCTACAACCGCAAGGAACTGAATTGTCAGTAACCTGAATGAGTGTGGGAGCAGATTCTTCCCTAGAGCTGACATCCTGAGTGGGACACCCTGAACTGAGACCTCAGCTGAGCTACGCCAGACTTCTGGCCTACAGAGACCGTGAGGTAATGAATGGGTATGAAGTCGCCAAGTTTTTGTCACACAGCAAAAGAAAATGAACGTGCTCATTGTCTATTCTACTCTTTCATCTCAGCCACACACTGACTTTTTCTTCCTGTTGCTCAGACATGCCAAGCCTGCCTCTGCTTCAGTGCCTTGGTACTGACTACTCTTTTGCCCAGAATATTCATCCCCAGATACTCAGGGGCTCGCTCCCTCCCATCATTCAGGTCTCTGTTCACACACCACCTCCTCCGAGAGACCTTCCTTACCTAGCCTATTTAGATTTGCCCCACCACTCCCCTCTATCTGATAATCTGGCTTTATTTTTTCCATCATACCTGATATTATAGTAAATGTCTGTTTGCTCAGGGTCTATCTTTCTCCTGGAATACAACCCTCCAAAGGTGGAGCTTTGTCCAGTTTACTCACCTTGGTACCCCCAGTGCTTTGCACATGAGCATTTGCTGGATTCTTGAGTAAGAGAACAATAAACCTAAGCGCAGGGTTCGGGACAGCAGCTGGAACAGTAAGGGGCTGGGAGCTGAGGCTGGAGAGGAGGCAGGGCCAGGTCACAAGGGGCTTGGATGCCACACAAACATGCTTAGACTTTATCATGATAGCAATGGGATTTATTGAAGGATCTTAAGCTGGAAAATAACCAGAGATTTCTGTTTTTGAAAAGTCCCCCTGCAACAGCATGGAAATGAGATTAGCTGGAGGGCAAGATAGACTCAGAAAGCCCAAAGAAGAGCCCAAAGAAGAGGATGTTGGCATCATCTGGATGAGAGATGATGACGAGACTTGAACTAGAGTGTGGGAGGTGGGGGGATGGTGTACAGATGTAAGAAAATTTTTCCAAGAATAGACAGATCTTGATAAATGACTGGCTTTGGTGAGTGAAACAGAAGAGAGAGGTAAGGACACTCACAGAATTCTTTCCAAGGGTACTAAGTTGATTGTACCTGGCACATGACAGGCACTCAATCCATTTGTTAACAACGAATTGGCAAATACCTTTGCCTCCAAGCACTATACTATACTAACTTTAAAGACCACTGGGATCTGAATAAATAAGACTTCTCTTCATTACTACTTATTTCTGTGGCTATCAGTGCACAGTGCACATATGACTGCTGCCAAGCAAGTACTGAATAGCAAATAAGCTCTCCTTCCCTCTCAACTGGTAAATCAGCTCTTTTAGGAGAGTCTTTCACATCCTTCAAATTATGGACACATAAATCTTTCCCAAAAAGTACAACGAAACATGACAAACATTTAAGGGATCCCTTCAGACCAACAAAAATATTTAATCCATGAAGGAAAAGCAGAGACCAACAAAACAAGGGAGCTGTGCAGACACTAGTTAAGAAGACCCAACTGTATATAACCTTTGCATTTCTTCATCACCCTGCCCAGCAGGTAGTTATTGCTTGTTTGTCTTTTCCACTGGACTGTAAGCTCCATGAGGGTAGTGGATACTTCGGTCTTACCAATGTATATGGAGTCCTTAGAACAGTACTTGTTACATAGTATTCAATTAATAAATAAGGGTAGGAATGAACAAATACAAAATAAACCACAAATAATCAACTTTTTATTGTATCTATACAATCCAATTAAGGCCTCAGAAAATTGGAAATTTTTACTATGAGACTTTCATTTGCTCAATATGGTAAACCAGACCTTCTGAAAACTAAATGATAGTTAAATTACAAATATATTTTCAAACATGTCGCCGAAGTCCAAGAAAGGGAAATTCCCAAGAAATACACATGCATATACAAAACAGATACAGAAACAGAACAAATCCATACAAAACATAAACGACAAAAGAAGGGCAAGGGGGAAAGCAGGGAGGATGCACTCTGGGCCCTGAAGCCCTGCATAACAGCAGAACCATCAAAATGGGCTACCCCCACCCCAAAGGAGAGAGAAATGGGCTAAAAACCAAAACATGCTCTAGCAAAGGGAACCAAAAAAGAAACCTGTTGTCTTTACACAAATGCTAATGGGAAAAAATAATGGCAATAATTTTTCTCCTAAGAATCCATAACTATGGGTCAAGTCTTTATGTTGGCTGGGAATTCAAATTCACATTACCTGCTTTCAGATAAATCCAAAATAGAGAAATCAAAGTGTCTGGGTTGGCAGTGCCCACTAGTAACGAAACAATGCAAATCTTTTTTGGATGAAAACTTGCTCAACAGAATGCTACTCAGGTTATCCACAAATTTGGTTAAATGTAAATTCCCTTTCAAAAACAACCATACACACTGGGAAAGAAGCCCCAAAGAGTGAAAGTCAGCAAAAACAATTAATAGACTGAGACCCACAAAGACTTTAGATATTAGAGGCTGGGTGCAGAGGCTCACACCTGTAATCCTACCACTTTGAGAGGCTGAGGCAGGAGGCTCAACATAGCGAAACCCTGTCTCTGCAAAAGATTAAAAAATTAGCTGGGTGTGGTGGTACATGCCTGTAGTCCTAGCTATTCAGGAGGCTGCAGCAAGATGATCATTTAAACCCAGGAGGTCAAGACTGCAGTGAGCTATGATTGTGCATTGTACTTTAGCCTGGGTGACAGAGTGAGACACTGTCTCAAAAAAAAAAAAAAAAAGACTTCATAATTGGAATATAAAATAACGATGCATGGTACATTTTTTTAAAAAAGATAAAATCATAAGTGGTCTCAATAAACAGGAAAATATAAAAAGAACCTACTATAATTTCTAGAAATAAAAAACTATAATCGATAAAAATATAAAACCCAATGGCTAGGTTAAATAATAAATTAGATATGACTGAAGAAAATACTTCTGAATTAAAGACATAAAGTAATCACACAGAACATAGCACAGAGAGAAAAGGCAATGGAAAGTATGAAAGAGACACTGAAGGAGAATGAAAAGCCCCAAGTACATTTAACCAGAGCTCCAGAAGGAGAAAATTGAAAGGAAAAAGCAATAGTCAAATTTTAAATAATGATGAGAAATGGTAAATCTTCACCTAGACACATTATAATAAAACTAAAGACCACCAAAGACAATGAAAAGATCTCAAAAGCAGTCACAGAGCAAAGAAAGCACAATAACAATTAGACTGGTAGCAGATTTTCATCGGCCAAAAGGGAAAGTGAAGCACTTCAAGTTTTGTGCCCAGCAAAACTATTAACAACAAGGGTGAATACAGAGAATCCTAGACCAACGAAAACAGAGAATGCCCTTCAGGAAGAAGGAAAAGGATGCCAAAAGGAAAGCCTAAGATCTAAAAATGGACAATGCATGAAGAAACTGGTAAACAGGCAGGTAACTCAAAATCAGCACTGATGGTCTAAAGCAAGACAGATGTCTAATTTGTGGAGTTAAAAAAGACAAACTATCACCTCACACCCATTAGGATGGCGCCAGAGTTTGGATGTTTGTCCCCTCCAAACCTCATGTTGAAATTTGATCCCCAATGTTGTGGGTGGGGCCTAATGGAAGGTGTCTGGGTCATGGGGGCAGATCTCTCATGAACAGACTAATCCCCTGGCAGAAGAGGGTAATAAAGTTCTCACTCTATTAGTTCCTGGAAGAGATAATACCAAAACAGACTCAGAAGCAGAAAATTTGCCAGGCTGGGTGGTTCACACCTGTAATCCCATCACTTTGGGAGGCCAAGACAGGTGGATCACCTGAGACCAGCCTGGCCAGCGTGGTGAAACTGTCTCTACTGAAAATACAAAAAAAAAATTAGCCGGGTGTGGTGGCAGGCACCTGTAATCCCAGTTACTTGGGAGGGTGAGGTAGGAGAATTGCTTGAACTAGGGAGGCAGAGGTTGCAGTGAGCTGAGATTGTGCCACTGAATTCCAGCCTGGGCAATAAGAGCGAAACTCCATCTCAAAAAGAAAAAGAAACAGAAAATCAAAATAGTCCTATAACCATTTAAAAAAACCTGAAAAAGTAGTTCAGTATCTTCCCACAAAGAAAATATCAGGCCTATATAGTTTTACTATATAGCAAATTCTTCCAAACTTTGGAATTATTTGTTACTTGAAAATTATATGAACTCTTTCAGAGACTTGAAAAAGAGGGCATTATGACTTTGATACCCAAAACAGACAAAGTCAGTAAAAGAAATGCATAGGCTAATATCACACAAGTAAGTATGAACAAATCCTAAAAAAGTATTGACAAACTAAATCTAAGAATGTATAAAAAATATATCATAATCAAATAAAGTTTATTCCAGGCATATACAGTCAGTTTAACATGAGAAAATTTGTTAATACAATTCACCGCATTCACAGATCAAAAGAGAAAAATAATTTTGAAAATTGAATTGATGAAAAAAAGCATTTAAAAAAATCCTTTAAGTCTAATGTAGGGCCCACCCAAAAAAAAAAAAAAAAAAAAAAAGAAAAGAAAAAGAAAAAAATCCTCACCTTTTCATAATCTCTGGGATTAAAAATGCTTACTGAACTGGACATACAAGAGAATTTCTTCAACCTGAAAAGGGTATCTGCCAAAAACCTCAGCAAGTGTCATTCTAGATGGCTAAGTATTAGAAGCATCACTAAAACCAATCAGAAACAAGACAGGATGTCCACTGTTACTGCCTTTTTTTTTTTTTTTTTTTTGAGACAGAGTCTTCCTCTGTCACCAGGCTGGAGTGCAGTGGTGCAATCTTGGCTCACTGTATCCTCCGCCTCCCGGGGTCAAGCCATTCTCCTGGCTCAGCCTCCCGAATAGCTGGGATTACAGGCACCCACCACCACGCCCAGCTAATTTTTGTATTTTTAGTAGAGACAGGGTTTCACCATGTTGGCCAAGATGGTCTCGATCTCCTGACCTCGTGATCCGCCCGTCTCGGCCTCCCAAAGTGCTAGGATTACAGGTGTGAGCCACTGCGCCAGGTCCGTTACTGCTTCTTTTCAACATTGTCCTGGAGGTCTTAGCCAGTACAGTTAAATAAAGTAAAAGAAATAAAAGGTATCAGGACTGGAAAAGAAAGAACAAAACTGGTTGTAATGATTCAAAACAGTAATGAGTCACAAATAATGACCGTCTTCATAGAACACACAAAGAATCTATGCACAGCTTATAACAGAGTTGAGCAGAGTTCAAGACCATTCTGGGCAACATGGTGAGACCCTATCTCTACAAAAAAAAAAAAAAAAAAAAAATACAAAAATTAGCTGGGCATGGTGGCACACTCCTATAGTCTCAGCTACTCTGGAGGCTGAGGTGGGAGAACTGTTTGAACCCGGGAGGTGGAGGGTGCAGTGAGCTGAGATGGTACCACTGCACTCTAGCCTGGGCGACAGAGTAAGACCCTGTCTCAAAAACAAAAAAGAAAGTTGAGCAAGTTTCTTGGATATAAAAGCACTATGCAAAAACCTTAGATTTAAAACTTACTGAGGGCAGGGACAAAAAGGCTTACATGTCTGGGATGGAGTTCTTGCTTTGCTGGTGTTTATTCATCCTGAATGAACTCATTTCTAGAACACTTCATTACAATGTAACACAACAAGATTTAAGATGAGTGTAGCCAGTAGGCTGAACCTCTCTGTTTACTAGAGGCAGTGCGGCCCATGAGGAACAAACACCTTAGCCTTGGAGTCCACTAGTCTATCATTTCACCAACCCATGCACCAGGGTATGTCACACAATCAGGAAAGGTGAACTAAACAACTGGGAGACAGTGTGCCCTCCACAGGCAACCTGGGGGCTTCTGCTCATATGCATGTGTATATGGCCTTGGAATCCAGAGGCTTCAGCCCTTGCTCTCCAGCATGAAGCTTCAGCAACATCTCAAAATCTTAGCTGGGGAGAAGAGGGAATAAAGGGATAGGGGGAAGAGAGATAGCAACAGGTTTTTTGTTGTTGTTGAGACACTGCTTTGCTATTGCCCAGGCTGGACGGCAATGGTGCAACACTGGTTCACTGCAGCCTCAACCTCCCGGGCTCAATCCTCCTGACTCAGCCTCCTGAGTAGCTGAGACTACAGTCGCACGCCACCATGCCCGACTAATTTTTCATTTTTTATTTTTTTGTAGAGATGGGGTCTTGCTATGTTGTCCAGTCTGTTCTCAAACCCCTGGGCTCAAGCAATCCTCCCTGCTCAGTCTCCCAAAACACTGAGATTATAGGCATGAGCCACCATGCCTGGCCAGCAACAGGCTTTAAGTCTATGAAGATTTTGCATCTACTGGACAATATTCCTTCTACTATAATAGAATTATATATTATATATATAGTTACACATATAATATATAAGTATAATAATGTTCTATTAGATAAGGTTAATACATGGGACAGTCTCGTATTCTCATTTTATATTTTTTAAGATGACAATCACAGTTCTGAGGTCTTGCCCAACCCACCAGCCTAATCTCCTCACCTTGCTCCTTACACTCCCGCAAATTTAACTACTTGGAATTACCTGTATCAACAGGCCTGGAGCCCCCATCTTCTTGCCATTCATTCCTGGCTTCTCTGACCATGTGTTCCCACCCCCACCCACACACACAACTCATATAATCAGTGACATCTCCTCAGTGCTCCCTTCCTATGAATTATAAAACTTTGTGATGACAAACAATTACAATTCGATATACTATGTGTATTCCTGTCTATCTCACTCACTGGACTATGAGCTCACTGAGAACAGGGACTATACTGTATTCACCTTGGTACTTCCCGTGCAGTTGCTCCCTGTATATTGGTTTGAATAAATGAACGTGTGTGTGTATGTATGTGTGTGTGTGTGTGTGTGTGTGTTCTCTAATATGCAGAAGACTTAGACCTTCCTCCCATCACACTCTGTGAGTTCACTAAGGGAAGAAAACATTGGAAGGAGACAGGGAACAAGAGAGAAATGTTGTTCTTGGATTGACAGGCCCCCTCATTAAGGAGATAATTTAGCCACAGGCGGGCAACTGAACTGTGATGGCCTCAGACAGAACTCCCTCAGCAACAGAACATCACTGCTGCCAGAGCAGCGCCCGACTCCCCAACCCCACTGAGACCAGACGTTTTCAAAGTGGTACTGTGAGAGGCTGGCTGCTCTTGTTGAAAATGAATCTCTCTGAACATGTTTAAAATACCAGGGAGAAACTTAATCAGGGAGATAACCAAGAGAACAGAGTTTACCACAGGGCCATTTCTATCTGTTTACTGGGAAAAAGAGAAAACAAAGAGGCTTAAAATGGGACTGGCCTGGTGAGTGCAGAAATGATATTTTTTGAAAAATATCAGCTAGTGTGTACTTAGATTAACAGGTTATTTACTGATGTTGGGAATCACATTAAGGTCCCAATAAAGAGTTACTTTCTCACTGCAAGCAGGAGAATATTGTGCATATAGCCTTTGCTAAATTTAAAAGTAATGTAGCTAGCTTGCTTATTTATTTGTTTGTTGGATATGGAGTCTCGCAGTGTCGCCCAATCCATAGTGCAATGGCGTGATCTCGGCTGACTGCAACCTCCACCACCCAGGTTCAAGCAATTTTCCTGCCTCAGCCTCCCAAGTAGCTGGGATTACAGGCGCCCACCACCATGCTTGGCTAATTTCTTTTTCTTCTTTTTATTTGAGACAGAGTTTCGCTCTTGTTGCCCAGGCTGGAGTGCAATGGTGCGATCTCGGCTCACCACAACCTCCACCTCCTGGGTTCAAGCAATTCTCCTGCCTCAGCCTCCCAAGTAGCTGGGATTACAGGCACCTGCCACCATGCCTGGCTAATTTCTTTTTTTTTGACACGGAGTTTCGCTCATTGCCCAGGCTGGAGTACAATGGCACGATCTCAGCTCACCACAGCCTCTGCCTCCTGGGTTCAAGTGATTCTCCTGCCTCAGCCTCCAGAGTAGCTGGGATTACAGGCATCTGCCACCACGCCCTGCTAATTTTGTATTTTTAGTAGAGACGGGGTTTCTCCATGTTGGTCAGGTTGGTCTTGAACTCCCAACCTCAGGTGATCCACCCACCTCGGCCTCCCAAAGTGCTGGGATTACAGGCATGAGCCACCGCACCCAGCCTACAAATTTTTGTATTCAGTTTCACCATGTTGACCAGGCTGGTCTCAAACTCCTGACCTCAAGTGATCTGCCTGCCTTGGCCTCCCAAAATGCTGGGATTACAGGGGTGAGTCACCACACCAGGCCCAATGTAGTTTTTTGTTGGTTTTTTTTTTTTTTGGTTTTTTTTTTGAGACTAAGTTTTGCTCTGTTGCACTAGGCTGGATTGCAATGGTGCGATCTTGGCTCCCTGCAATCTCTGCCTCCTGGGTTCCAGAGATTCTTCTGTCTCAGCCTCCCAAGTAGCTGGGATTACAGGCATGCATCGCCACACCCGGCTAAATTTTTTTGTATTTAGTAGAGACGGGGTTTCACCATGTTGGTTAGGCTAGTCTCGAACTCCTGACCTCAGGTGATCCACCCGCCTTGGCCTCCCAAAGTGTTGGGATTACAGGCATGAGCCCCTGTGCCCAGCCCCAATGTAGCTTTAAACAGAGAACTATAACACTTCTAGATATGCGCTTAAATATTTTTGTTTCATCCCCTTGCAAAATAAAAAAGAGATTCGCTCTTCCACATCTTACAATATACGCATTCATCTTATTTGTTAAAGTATGCTTTACTAGCAGTTAGCAGGATTAAGGCTGACACTCATTTTATATTCTGCACCCAGGGTTAACACATGACGCGAGAAATTCCTTTTCACGAATACAGAAGAATGTTAGGGATACTTCATGATTAAAGCAATAGAAGTTCTTCAAAGCAGGAGAGGTCTAAACAGAAGCTCACTGCTCTGCAGTCAAGGGTGGATTCACCTTCTATTTCTGATGGCTAGAGTTAAAAACAATTCACCAGGTATGATCTGGGCAGCCATGTGTGACCAACTCCGATGGTCAGAATATTAACTTTAGTTAATGCTCCTGAAAATCACAGGAGCTTCTTTGACAGTCAGAGCATGCTGCTGACTCATTCTGAGGCTGCAGCTCTCCAGATCTTGAAATATTTTTCGTGTGTGGCTGTTTAGCCAAACCCCATACTTTCACTTGTAATGAATGGTCTTGGACTCTCGTTAGTCTTTCTTTCTCCCTCTCAAGTTGTATTCAACTAGATTTGGTTTGTTGTTTTGAAATACCAAGATCTCTTTTTTCAAAAAAAATCTCATTTCTGTTGTTCTGACATATTAACAATTCCCCTAGATTTATCATTCATGTATGTGATCTGTATGCCAACATTATTGTCTAGACGATGAAAACAGGGGACACAGCCTCCAGTGTGCTTCCTGTATTATCATTTAGCCTGAATCTCCCTCACCCCACGGACAGCACCAGTGACTGATTTGCATGCATGCCTTCTTAACATTCTTCTACGCTTCCAACCAAGTAACCCCAGGAACTAAAGTTAATCTGGAATGAGTGGTTTTTAGCAAAGCCCTGATAGCTACTAATGGTGACTGCTTCCTTTACAAATTATTCAAAAATCATTGTCTTGATAATCTACTTTATAATAGAATATTTCCTAAGATCATTGTCAAGCTTATCATTTTGTAGCTTAATTTTCTCTCTCTAAATAATTTTTTAAAAATTAAACTATGTATCCACCTGCATCCTTCCTGTAGTTCTTTGCTACTCCATTATTCCTCCAACATCACATGATTTGATGATCTCAGTCTCACACTCCCTCAGTCTTCTTGGCCTTTGGGGCTTCACCTTATCTGGTGGCATTACAGCCTCTTGTCATGGCCTCATCTACTCCAGGCCAGCAATTCTTGCTTCACATTTGTCCTACCCTTTCCAATCAGAGAAGTCATTTCTTGATGGAAAAAAATGCAAGCCGAACAGAAGCTCAGCAGTTTGGTTTCTCTCACAACCCCCTCTCTTTGGTCTTATTGTTCCAAACATAACTTCTGAAAGCCCTTTTGTTGCCCTTTGCATTTTTCACAATCCTCTATTCACTCTGCACTCTGTTTCTTTACAGCCCAGAGCCACCCTCTGATATGGACCTTGGTTGCATGACCCGACCTTTCCTGGGTCTGGCTCAGGGTCCAAGGTCAGTAAAGCACAGAGGAAGTGGCAGTACAGAGAAGGCAGGTCCAAAAGAAAGGGTTATCTAGAAAGTGCCACCTGCAGTCAGCAAGTCAAGGAGAAAAAGTAACATGATACCTGGAAAGATGTTAAGGTCAGAGGTCAGGAAAGGCATGATCGCTTATCAAACCAGTGGAGCAATACAAAGGGCTATACTGTGGATGAGAAATTAGGTCAGTTGCAAAGAAGATGCAGAAAAGGTGCTGCTAAGGAGAGGTGGTTCAAATGGGCATTCCTTTCTCCCAGGGCTCCTTAAATGCACAAAGACCTGGCCTTTCTGTCTTTGAATCTCCAGCACCTAGCACAAAGCTGGCACACCAATGTTCAACATACTTGTGAATGAATACATCAAAGTGGCCCTGGCTCCTCATATCACACTGCGGGAATCCTTTAAAGGAGCAGGTTCAGACTGGAGTCAGTCTTTCATGCACATCCTTAAACAGAAGAGCTACCTGGATGGCCACATACCTCTTCCTCTTTTGGAACTGGGGTCACAGTGTTGTTTTTAATTGTCCCGAACTGTGTTTCTCTTTTGAAACCTGAGGCCATAGGATCATGTTTATCACGCCCCTCGACTTTTGGAATCCTATTTCCTACAGTCCAGTGTAGACTACAGACAAGAACACATTTCCCTCCCTGGCTGTCAGAGATTCTAAGGCCTGATTACTTCTAAAGTGCCTGGTTCTTTCATTTCAAAAGCCAGTTCCTACTTTCCTTTTCTTCTTCTTCTTCTTTTTTTTTTTTTTTTTTTTTTGAGACGGAGTTTCGCTCTTGTTGCCCCAGGCTAGAGTGCAATGGCAGGGTCTCGGCTCACTGCAACCTCTGCCTCCTGGTTCAGGCGATTCTCCTGCCTCAGCCTCTCCAGTAGCTGGGATTACAGGCATGCACCACCACGCCCAGCTAATTCTGTATTTTTTTAGAGACGAGGTTTCTCCATGTTGGTCAGGCTGCTCTCGAACTCCCGACCTCAGGTGATCCGCCCACCTCGGCCTCCCAAAGTGCTGGAATTACAGGCATGAGCCACCGTGCCTGGCCCAGTTCCTACTTTTCTATGAGTCAGTGTCTATCTTATCTGAAAACATAGCAATGATGAATGTGTTCATGAAAAGAATGGCAACTCAACTCCTTTTTCAGGCAGTTTCCCCAATCACATTAAAACAGCATCATTTAAATATCCTGCATATTACACTATGGTGAGTCTATACTGGTTGATAAAAACTTGACCCAGTCATGGGTTAACCTGGGCTCAGCAGAATTCTAGTGACAGCATGAAGCTAAAAGCCACTGTTGAAATTTTAACTTGGCAGCAGTCGGTCAAATTGAATAGGGTAAGAACAAGAAAAACCGTATCAAGGCCAGTATGTCTCTTGGCAGGCGCAGAGGATCTGGCATCAGTGAATCATGAGGCTTCAGTCTGTCTAAGCCCAAACACAGCACTTTTGATAAAAGCAGATGCTTTGTTTGGCTGCTATCTATCGGCCCTTCCTCCAATCCCACCAGTCCCATCTACCCCACCCCCACCCATTCCCTACTGGCTTCTGAAAGAGTGTGTTTGTAAAGTCTTTTTCTAACTAATCCAGAGACAGAATACAAATGCTATGGTTTTGAGATAATGTCATCAAGCCTCTAACAGGA
This sequence comes from Piliocolobus tephrosceles, assembly GCF_002776525.5. NCBI lineage: Eukaryota > Metazoa > Chordata > Mammalia > Primates > Cercopithecidae > Piliocolobus > Piliocolobus tephrosceles. The sequence continues at coordinate 127,929,995 of NC_045434.1, read as the reverse complement.
AGGGTTTCTGCCTACCAGATAAAGAACATACCCCCTTGACCTGTCTTCCAGGGCAGACACTCATCCTCAACGTGGCCACCCACCTAAACCTTGGAAAAGCAGCCATCACCCTTCAGGCAAAGGCAGACACTGAAGTGTCCACGTACCTCCTGTCTACAGGGTCCTCGGGGAATGTCCAGGACTGCTGGGAAGGAACCACAGGAATACAATCACCATGCTGCTGATACAGACCCCAGGGGGGGTGGCCCTGAAAACATGTCTGCTTTATTTCAAAAATCAAGTAGTGGATAAAATGTGCTTTGTTTTAGTTTAAATGGCAAGATAGTCTCCTATTGAATTTTGTTTATCATCTAAACAAAAAAAAAATCTTCTTTTGAACACCAACCCTATCCAGATCCTATCTATCCATATCCTATCTCATTTATCTGTACTCAGCCTCCGCTTCTGACTCCCTGGAACGAACTGTGCTGGGATTCCTTTGAGGTCGTTCTTAGGGTTCCTTCCCTTTATTCTATACACAGAGCTCTAGATCTCTCCTTTGACGATGGCATCCATTTCTATGGCTTTAATTTCACTTCTGTGCAGACTCCTAACTTCATACCTTTTAGGCCAGACCTTTTTGCAGAGCTCCAGGTTCATAATTCCAACCGCCTGTCTGTTTAACACCTCCACTTAGACATGCATGCATCTCAAATTTAGCAAACCCCAAACAGAAGTCCCGAGTCTCAGCAATCTACCATAACCCCCTTCCCTAAGAAAATGCAATCAACCAAATAAATAAAGCCTTGGTCCTCTTCCAAGCTTCTTTATCTCAGCAAATACCCTATCCCATATACTCAGCTGCCTGAGCCATGCTTGACTATACCTCTCCCTTACCCTACTAGATCCAAACCTCAGCAGATATGGCAGACTGTACCTGCAAACTATATCTCAAATCCACAGACTTCTCTCCTCTACCACCACCCTAGTGCAGACCCTCACCTGCTCCCTGTACTTTTACAACCACATCCCGCCTTCCCTCCCCATCCTCTTCTCCATCAATCATTCTCCACAAGGAGACAAAGCAATCTTCTAAAAACTGATCATGCCATTCCCTTGCTTAAAATCCTTTAAAGTTAGATTTTCTTTTGCCCTACAGAGAAAATCTGAACTCCTTACCTAAATCTAGACCAGTGCTATCCAATAAAAACACAACGTGAGCCACATGGGTAATTTTAAATTTTCTGGTAGTCAATTTAAAAAATAGGTGAAGTTAATTTTAATCTTTTATTTAACTATTTCAAAGACATTATCATTTCAACATGGTTACATAAAAATTATTACTGAAATACATTCTCTTTTTATATTAAATCTTCAAGTTCCCATGCCAGAGAGGCCTTCTCTCCACCAGTCTAAGTAACTTGGGGTCCTCTGATGTTGTATCTTCCTTGTACCTCCTCATTTTGTAGTTATGCACTTAATGATGCATTTGCCTGAATGCCCCCTAAACTGAGAACTCCCTAAGGACAGGGGCTACATCTATTTCATGCTTCACTAGGTATCTGGCACCTAGCACAATGCCTGGCATAAAACAAGCTAATAAATATGCATGGAAGAATAAACAGCAAAGACACTGATATTAGTACAAGAACAATCAGGCAAGGGCTGGGGGCCCCGTTCACTGAAGACAGGCTCTGTTTTGTGTATTGTATCAGTACAATGGTATGCTGATATTTTAGAGCACTGCGTGGTTGTTAGACCTATAAACTGAGTGTTGGCCAAGACTCATTGCTGTAGGGCAGGCTCAGATAGAGGGATTCCAGCCTGACTCCATCAACATGTGAGAAACTTTCTCCCACACATGCTGCTGTCATTGAACGTGATCTCAGGTTACAGCAAAGGCTTAGGCACCTCCCAGCTCTAGCCTTCCAGGAGGAAGGAAGGAAGGAACCAATCAGTCTGAGCCTCATCCATGCCAGCAGCTGTGTTAGGCACCCTCACATGAGATTGTATCTGATCCTTAGAGTCACCCTTTGAGGACATGGAGACTCAGAAAGATAAAATAATTTATCCAAGGTCACAAAGCTACCAGGTCAGGCTGCTGGAATCAGAGTCAAGGTCACTAGTGGCTTTCTTTGATAGCCGGCTACATCGATGTCCCGGAAAAGGCCTCAGTGGCTTTGAGCCAGGTGTCCCAGCAGAGCTGAGCAGGAGAAGAAACTGCTGGTGACCAGGTGGGAGCTAGAAGCAGGCATGGGACCTGCTCAAGCAGACTCCCAGTACGGTGTACCAGGCTCAAGTGTGAAAGTCAGAGCTCTGACGTTCTGTGGAGCCTTCATATTTAGTGAGCAGTAAACCTACACAGCACTCCTCGGATGGGTTATTTACACTCCCATTTTATGGTTTAGAACCTGCTATAGAGTTCACACATCTAATAAGTGGCAAAAACAAGGATCTGAACTGAAACCTCTGGATTATCTGTCCTGTGTTTCTTCTCCTCTTCACAAAAGGAGTTATTTTATATTTAGCGATTATACTCACAGGCAAACCGGAACTACAGACAGATCACACTGCATAAAAGCTGGGGCAACTAGGGAAGGCTTCTCAGACCTCTCTAACTCGTAAATAACAGCACAATCCTTCAAACAAGGCCCTACATGCTTGTCTTTGGGGCCTCTAAGAAGAGAGCTTGAAATGCTACATCCAATCCCACGGCTAGCCTCTTGGGGACAGACTGGATAGTGACACCATTCCGAAGCATGACCTGAGGTCGTATCAGCCATGTGGCTCAGGCAGGTCTGGCCACCTCGTCCAGTCCCCCTGAGGACAGTCTCCTTCCAATCAACCACAGCAACTACTCCTTTAGCTTACAACTAAGACTTCTCCAGCTTGTGTATTCTAGCCAGGCTAGGCTGGCTCGCAAATCCACATGTGATAAGAATATGAGTAATAATTTGTAACTGCATAGCACCTTCTGTTTACAAGGTGTTTTAACATATATTGAGGGACGTTAAAATCCCAGAAGACTAAAATACCTGACCTTTCCCAAATAGCATGCTGGTGACCTGAAAAAAAACCATGATTTAAAACAGGTCTGTCCTGGGGTGGGAGAGAGGAAGGGGCAGTCCAGAGGAGATGTTACGCAGCTCCACTCAACAAGGACTGCATTGTGTAATTCTCTGGTCATTTTCTTGGTTGTCGTTTGCAATCTGTTAAAAAAAATTTTTTTCCCCCAGAACAGCTGAGAATGCGTAGATCCTGGCATTTAGATTCAAATCATCCTTGTCAGTAGAGGATTTAGGACAACCACCAGACAGCTGGTAGATCTGCAGGCACTTTCCACACTCTGGACTTCAACCCAGGAGCAGCGCGAGATGCAGGGGCTGAGCTCACCTCTGACCCAGCTGCTCCTGACCTCAGCACACCAGGGGCCACCAGGGGCCAGGACAGTCACCATTCCTTGGAATTCACTAAACTATTCGCAACAGCTGCATTCAAACACCAAGGGGTATTTCAAAATGTTAGTAAAACTCAACTTTAAACTTATAAAAACATCAATTCAACCCATGGACTCTTACTTTCCAGAAACATTCTTGAACTTGGGCTGTTAAAAAGCCATTGTCACTATGCTCACTCAGTAAGTATACCGTCTATTAAATAGAATCTATTAATCTAGTGAAAGTTTGTTTTTTTTTTTTTTTAGATGGAGTTCCACTCTCGTCATCCAGGTTGGAGAGCAGTGGTGAGATCTCGACTCACTGCAATCTCCGCCTCCCGAGTTTAAGTGATTCTCCTGCCTCAGCCTCCCCAGTAGCTAGGATTACAGGCACATGCCATTACGCCCAACTAATTTTTGTATTATTAGTAGAGACAGGGTTTCACCATGTTGGCCAGGCTGGTCTCAAATTCCTGACCTCAGGTGATTCATCTGCCTCGGCCTCCCAAAGTGCTGGGAATACAGGCAGGAGCCATCGTGCCTGGCCCAGTATTTTTTTTAAACTCAAAATCCAATTTTTTTCTCCAAAAAGTACACAAAAAGCTTCCAATTTGCAGACAGCAGACATGCTGGGTATAAATAAATTGCAGATGTTTGCATGTGGACCTTCACACCATACATCCTTCTGATTAACCCTGAGCTAAAAGCTGGTGTATTTGAGTGTCTGAGGGAACATCTTGCTTTGTTAAGGAGAAGGCAGTAGTTACAGAAATCAGTGGTACTGAAGAAGAATAACTAAAACCATTTTTCAGATGAGGGCACTGACAGTCCAGAGCTAGGGCTTTAAATCAGCTCTGAAAAAGCTGCATAGATCCTGGACCTTACATCTTTGCTTCAACGTTGAAGATCTGACATTGTGACAGGGTAGGTTAGTTACTGCCTGGGAAAATGTACCGCTCATTTTAACTAGGGATAATTCTGCAGACTTTCTGGCCACTGTCAGTTAAAACACTTGTGACGAGTCAGTCAGTTCCACTCATGCAAACTAATGAAACACCACATTGTCCCACCACATGCTCCCACAGCACAAGAGGCAGAAGGAATTAGGCACTCACAGCTGTTCCCAGGAATGTGTGCCTCCACGTACCCACAAGCAGGAAAAAGACCTGAATGGTCTCCAAGCACTGATCCCTCAGCTATCCTAGCAACACAGACATCCCGACAACAGGAACCAGTCTCCTCTCAGTCCAAGGAAGGTTCCAGATTTGAATACAAATTCATCCTTGAGAATGAATTGACAGCATTTGCAGTGACCTGAATGAGATTGGAGACTATTATTCTAAGTGAAGTGACTCGGAATGGAAAACCAAACATCGTATGTTCTCACTGATACGTGGGAGCTAAGCTATGAGATGCAAAGGCATAAGAATGATACAATGGACTTTGGGGACTTGGGGGGAAGAGTGGGAGGCAGCGAGGGATAAAAGACTACGAATAGGGTGCAGTGTATACTGCTTGGATGATGGATGAACCAAAATCTCACAAATCACCTCTGAAGAACTTACTCATGTAACCAAATACCACCTGTACCCCAATAACTTATGGAAAAATATCAAAATAATAATAATAATAATTCATCCTTGAAGATAAATGAATCAAGGGGATATCAGCTGAACGATGTGAACGTCAAGAGGAAATCCTGTCTGCAGACCTCTCAGAGAAACCTGGGTCTGCTTGCAGAACAAAGGCTCCTTCTGTGACATCAAGCAGCAGCTTTAAGAGCTCCCTGGCTTCTGGCTTTGGCCACCTTTCAAAACCACAAGTACATCCAAGGGCAGCCAAGACAACAACAAAGCCAAGAGATAACAGTCACCAAAAGAGAAGACCAACTCCCCCTTCCAGGCCTGCCTTCTGCCTGGCTCTCGGCAGGCAAGGCTCCATTCTCTCCAAAGTAGGTGTCCAAGGCACTGAATACAAGCAGGGTACTGATCACTGTGCAAGAAGATAGCTCAGAGGATGCCCACAGCTGGTGCCAACATTCTTGGGAGGCTATGGAACACACTGTCTGGGGAAGGCCCTATAATACTTTCTGGGTTCTAATCCTAGCTCAGTGATCCATTAAGGTATGATCTTAGTGCCTCAACATCCCTGAACCCATTTCCTCAACACTAAATGATGATACTGATGATGGTGATAACAATATTCATAATGAAATCTGCTATGTCTCTCATACAGGGTTACAATGTTCAAACAAGGTAGTTTATGAACATATCCCTTAAGCTATCTGAAAACTATAAAATGTAGGCGATAACAATGGATAATATTAGGATAATTATGTTTATTATTATTAGGATAATTAATAATGGAAGAATAATGGAGGAAATGACACATGTAGATATGACAGCTTAATCATGCAAGTTTTAAGGTCAAAGAAGAGACTTCCTCTGCTTTGTCTTGGGCCTCTGATAGGATGTATGTTCAATGAATGTTCAATTATAATAAAGGTGACTTTTTTTTTTTTTTTTGAAACACAATCTCGCTCTGTTACCCAAGGCATGATCTTGGCTCACTGCAACCTCCACCTCCCGGGTTCAAGCGATTCTCTTGCCTCAGCCTCCTAAGTAGCTGTGATTACAGGCGCACGCCAACATGCCCGGCTAATTTTTTTGTATTTTTAGTAGAGATGGGGTTTCATCATGTTGGCCAGGCTGGTCTCGAACTCCTGACCTCATGATCCGCCCACCACAGCTGCCCAAAGTGCTGGGATTACAGGCGTAAGCCACCACACTCAGCCTATAAAGGTGACTTTTAAATGATTAACAAGCTAAACATATTTTTTTGGAAAAGAGGAAACTTGCAACAGAGTACTTCACAAGACAAAGAGGTGCTTATCTGGAGGGCCTCCCTCTGAGTGAGATAGGGGAGGCAGGAGACATCCAAGGCGGCCCACTGTCTTCATGCCAATACCCAACATGATGAGATGCAATGTTTTCAGAGCTGACATCTGGGCAAGTCACTGTCAACTCAAATTAACCCCTGAATTCACTATGAAAAAAGAAAAAGAGGTGACTGAGCTGGAGTGAATGGTTGGTGTTTTGCAGCTCCTTTCAACTGGAAGAGCTGAATGAGAAGTTCTATTTCTCTCACTGTATTTCTGTCGTGGCACCTTTGGCAAAACCTCCCTCTCTAGAGCCTTGGGTTTTCATTCAGGCTGCTTGGTCCTAGCTTTTCATACACAAAAACTTTGTTTATATCATGGCTGGTTTCAAAAAGGAATTGAGGCAGCTTATAATCTTATTAAGAATACGTCACAAAAAAAAGAATATAAGGTATTTTGAACTTCTCAAAATTAAGAACACTTCAGGAGATTTTTCTTTAATGTGTTAGAAAAATAAATACATTAATAGTAGCACAGAGCGGGGTAGGACTTTATGACCCTTTGACAGAGGACCATGTGCCCTCTCACTCAGCACAATTTTTGAGGGATATGCATTTGTTACTTCCTGTATTCATCTTTAACAATAAGATATTTTCAGTTCAGAAAAAAAGATGTGAATTTGGATTAAGATAGCTCTCCATCATAAACAAACCCTAAACCGGGAGTGCTTGTTAAGTCTTCCACAGCCTGGACTTCAAACTCAGGACCTGCGCCCACCCTCTGATAAGATCTTTTACAGAAATATGACCTCTGTCCAAGTCAGTTTTCAAATCAAAAAGCTTTACACTCTTGGCAGCTTGACAGCTTGGACCTTGGCTGTTTACCAAGAACTTCCCCGACATAGGAAGGGTGACTCCATTACTACCGCCTCCCCACCCACCCCCCTCGTGTGGAGTTTCCCTTTGTAAGAGCTGGCACCTAGCCAGGGCCTCAGAACTTCAAGGAGTAAGTCTATAAACTGTCTGTGTCTAGTACACGGTAGACACCTAGCTCAGGGCAGTTTAAGTTAATAAACGAAAAGCGGTCCACCGTAAGCTAGCTAACAGTTGGTTCTGACTCCACATCATGCAGCCTGGCATCTGTGCTCATCTTTAACAGGCCAAGTTACCTGACTTTGCTGCTCACCTCCTACATTCTTGTCCCTTACGTGCCTTACGTGCCAATGAGGCGATATGAACAATCCTGTGCACGGGTAGGCACCTCCATGTTCACCCATTCCAGCAGTGGCTGTCTGCCAGCTCACTGAGCTGGGAGGTCACCCACCTAGATTTTGTGGAGCGGGGTCCAGGACCTTCTAACCCCCAGGATACCCCAAGGAATGTTCCAATCTGGTGTCAGAAGTAGTTCAGGGCTCTCTAGTGGTTTCTATGGAGATTATCTGGGCCTCCACTTATTTTCTTCTTGTACTACTGTAATTATGGAACTGAGAATAATTCTGAACTCTTGTTCACCTAGCTTTGTACCAACACCTACACTGTTCTCCTCTCAAGGTGCTGCAGTCCAGCCACAGGCCATTCCAGTTCCTTTTGGGGTTTTCAAACATGCCAAACTTGCTCTCACCTCCAGTTCTCTGCACTTGACTTCCCTACGCCTGCAACAGCCTGGAAGGCCGATGGTTGCTTTCCCTCATTATGCAAATCTGAGCTTAAATATCATCTCAGAAACCTGTTTATCCTGCCAAAAACGTACCACCTCCAATAAATCTCCAGCATATCACTGCATTTCCTCTATAGCATTTGGTATAATCTGCAATTGTTGTATTTATTTGTACATACTACCTAATTCGCTCACTAGAATGTAAACTCTGGAAAGACATTGCTTCAGATGCTCCACTGCTACCCTGTTAGTTCACATATTTCCACCACCCTATAAAAAAGCAAGAACAGATTGCACAATAATTTGGCTACTAGAATGTCTTCAATGCTTGACCAGACCTTCACTTAAGATAATCAGAAGGACTGAGCAGAATTTTCCTGGTAAGCTCTGGGGCTTATAAAATCAACATACTCTAATATAGGTGCTCCATATACAGATACTGAACAAATACTTGAGCTAGGATCCAAGCGGCTTTGCCACAAGCTTGGACAAAAAGAGAGATAACAAAAGAAACCATCCCATTCTTTACCAGGTAGCATCACAGGCTGCTGATCTTCCCCAACAGGAAAAGGAGTGCAGTTTCCAAACTAGCTCTAACAGGCAGAAACCAGTCACAGCCAGGCCCATTACAAACCCAGAGAAAAAGCATTTACAACCGTAAGACTCATTTACCCAGATCTCTGTCACAGAGAGGGAAAAATCAATTCTTGTCCTAAAGTATTCTGAAGCTGACCTGATGGTGCATCCATATAAAATTTTATTTCAGCTTGCTGACAACTAAATATAAGGAGATATGGGGTCTAATTTATAGACATCTTGGCATCTCTACAGAAGTGGATGGACATAGTTCAGAATCTGATGCTATGATAAAAAGAAAGTACTTGGGCTTTCTTTTAAGGGACTTAATAGAGGAAGTTGGATTTTTACATACCCTCAAATATTACATAATGTTAAGAAATGGCTAATTTTTATTTAGGTGTTAATAGTTTTTTACATTGTGGTTATATAGTTTTTAACATAAGAGTCCTTATCTTTGAAAGGAACATACCAAAATAATAACAGATAAAATAATATTAAATCTGAGATTTGCTTCAAAATAATACCAGATGAGGGAAGTAGGTGGGAGTACAGACAAAACAAGACTGGCCCTGAGCTGGTAACTGTTGGAGCCGGGTGACAGGTTCATGGGAGTTAATTAAATTATTTGCTCAACTTTGTGTATGTTTGACATTTTTCTAATAAAAACTTCGGAGTCTCGCTCCGTTGCCCAAGCTGGAGTGCAGTGGAGTGATCTCGGCTCACTGCAACCTCCGCCTCCTGGGTTCAAGTGATTCTCCTGCCTCAGCCTCCCGAGTAGCTGGGATTACAGGCACACGCCACCACACCTGGCTAATTTTTTGATTTTTAGTAGAGACAGGGTTTTACCATGTTGCTCTGCTCTTGAACTCCTAACCTCGTGATCCACCCATCTAAGCCTCCCAAAGTGCTGGGATTACAGGTGTGAGCCACCACACCCAGCCATAAAAACCTTTTTAAAAGCCCTTTAAGACAAATCATCTTCACTAGTGAAATTACAGAAGTTACCTGAAGGTGAAGGTTTCGCAATGCCGGTCCTGCCATGGGCTCTCCTGGATGCCGTCCTGGGTCACAGGTGAGTTCTGCCGTGGGGATTTGGAGTGGGGGAGGGTACCCATGTGACTGAAGTCATCACAGGACCTTATGGGAGGAGGACCTTTTTTCTTCCGTGGAAGGGTGCCGTGTATAGACACATCTTGATAGGCATCTGGGCGATGCTCAGCGAGAGGGGACTTGCTGCTTAGAAGGTCCATGGACGAGGCCAGGGGGAACTGGTGATTCACTGGCATGTTTCTGGGAAGGCTTGCAAATTTTCCTGCAGCCATAATTCTCAACTCTAAGGGGGAAAGAAAAGAGTGAAGATATAAATCTACGAGAGTCACAAGAACTGACTTCCTACTAACAAATGGAAACGGAAATATGCCACATAAAATGAAATATTCACAGACCATTAACAGATCCACATTTAATGCATCACTAGTGGAGTCTAATAAGAATGGGAAGTTTACTTATCTTCCTCCTGAAATGTTCCTACATAGAAATTCTCCTGGGTTGGCAGCAAAACCAAGACGGCAAACACTTTCAGAGTTGTTAGTGGCATATAAGCCATTTTATTATTTCAGATGACTGATGGAAAAGCACAACTAGCAAAAAAAAAAAAAAGGTGATTAAGGGAGGACTCACAGTTGCAGTAATAAATGTATGAAAGAAAATATTATAAACTGTTAGATAATTAGCTCACATATTTTCACAGCAGTGTAAATGATAAGAACAGGCAGGGAATATTGAAATTCTTTAGCCGCTAGAATTGTCTTCAGTGCCAGACCAGTCCTCAGTTGTGCTACCCAGGATGACGGGACAGAATTTTTCTGGCAAAGACCCAGTGTTTATAAATAAATCAATGCACTCTAATTAGTGAACACGGGCTAGGGTCAGGGGTCAGGAGGTGGGCAATTCTGCCATACACCAGCAGGCTCAGCTGCAAAGGAAAGCCACTGAGGTGGGGGCTGCATGTACATGGCCCCCCGGAGGGGTCAAGATCTGCCTGCCCCCAGCAGGGTTAGGTAATGCCCATGGGTGCCTGTACAGTCAGGGAAGAATAGACAGGAAAAGGGAAGAAGAAAAGAAAAAAACGGTGGGGGTGGGGGGCAAAGGAGGCATGGAAAGGGAAAGGAGAATGGCACATGAGGCTGTGTGCAGCAAGTAGCCCCGACACTCCCTCCTAGCTAGGACCATGAATAGAAGCATTTACCTTAAGCAGAGTCAGTGCCTCCAGCTCCAAAGCAAACTACGGTTTTGGCCTAAGACAAATTATATAACACATTTTTAAGGCCAATATACAGAGGAAAAGAAATAGGAGGTGAAAGAAAAAAAAATGAGGGCTGGCTCCTGCAGACAGACGCTCCAGGATCTGTCTTACAATAGTCATGATATCAGACTCTGGTCTGGACAGCACTGCAGGGTGGCCAAGCCCAACACACAGCCCTTCCGCTGGGCTGGTGGAGAGCTGCCCCTTAGTCTGTTCTCCAGTCCTGCAGCCCTCTTACCTCGCAGACCACCCTTTCCACTGCATTATTCATGGAAGAGCTTCGAGTGAAAATTCTCAATAGCACTACTGCACAGTCAGTTCTACAAAGGAACTGCGGACTTGGGATGCGGCTTGAAGACAACCAAGAAGAGCGTAACCCTCCACAAGTTGACAGAAGTGGAGCAGCGACAATGACATTAGAGTGTGTAAAGAAAACACATGTGTTTGTATGTGTGTATACAACAAAACACACATGTCCACTGCTTCCACATGAGATAGGGAGAAGCACAGAAGTGCTGGGGTGAGATGGAAGGAGCATCTTTATTAAAGGTGTACAATCCTAACCCTGTCCTTGGTTCATTGTCAAATCCAGTAATTCTGGGGCTTGCCTGCTCCGTGTCTAACTGGTACCACACAGAAGGCCTGCTCACAGTAGGTGAAGAACAACAGGACAGAGTCCTGTGCAGCCCCTCCCAGCTCTGGCCAGTACCTGGCACACTGTCAACACTTGCTCAATGCTAACCATCCATATTAGTAAGGAAACCAAACTCCCTAGCCACCCTGCCTGAACGCAAGTGACGTAAACCGACTAGGATTCTTCCACCCTACACACCCCCCCCCCCCACAGTTGTGAATTCTCGCCTGTTCAAGCTATCAGCACCTTCCTTCTTCACAGACAGGACTGGGTCACTTCAAAGAACCTCATGGGGAGGCCTGCAGCACTCTACAGAACTTTTTCATGTGCATAGGGCCATGCTGTTGATCAAATCTATTTCCAAGATAGCAAGATGGGCAAAAGTCACCCTAGCACCAGTGCCTTTGGCAGCCTGTTTCCTCTCTGCTTCTCCAACATCTATTCAGACTTTGGGATTGCCCTAAAGTGTTCTAAAATGTCCTTCAAGTTACCAGCACCTCAATTTATTCTCCAATAACAAAGAATGTTAATACTTCCCCTTCTTACCTTCAATTCAACTAACATTTAAGTGCCTATTTCATACAAGACACCTGGAGAAACAAAGATACCTAAGACCCAATACCTGACTATGAACTCTAAGAGAGAATAATTCGTAGAGACTCTTATGCTGAAAGGAACAATTAATTTTGACAAAAGGACTTAAGATGGCTCAGAGAGGGCAACAATAGAGACAAAGCATTTTGAAAAGTTCACGTGTAGGGAAAAGCGTCCCGGGACGATGCTATAATGGCAGATGCATAAAGGCATGGAAGTGTCCCCACAGGCTCAGGACACTCCAAGTTGTGTGCTGTGGCTCGAGTGAAGCTGAGAAGCATTTCCCAGAAACAACTTAGGTTAGGACCAGACCATGGAGTCTTGAAGGCCTTGCCAAGGTGTCTGGACTTGACTGTAAGTGCTAGGGAAGATCTGGCAGGGAAGGACAGAACCCAGTCAGTACCCAAGTAGGTGACTCTGGTTGTTCTGGAGGGGAGAGAAAAAGGAGGCAGAGAGGTTACTGAGGCTGACGGTGAAACCCATGGAGGAACAATGAAGAAGTCTGACCTGGGACAGCATTTGGGTAGAGGGAGAGGAAGGAGAGAGTGATGAGACATCAGAGCTTGAGGCGTCTGGCTGGAAGGAAGAAGCCTACAGCCACAGGAGGTGGTGTGATGCTGTAACATGCCGAGTAGTTTCAGAAGGGGACCCCTGCAGGAACCAAGCGCAGCACTGGAGCTGCTGCATGTGAGTTATAAGCAATTTAGTCTAAGAGGAGGTTAGATACTGGTATGCAGAATTAGAAGTGGGGGCAGATGGAGATTTTTAGGAATCATCAACATAAAGGGAATATTTAAACCAGAGAGTAGATCCCTTAACTTGTTATTATCAGATGTGATAACAGCTGTGAAAGTACCTCTTAAACTGTCAGGAATCACACAATACCCATGAATTATATCCCTGCTCTCTGTCACCCTGGCTTCTTCAAGCCTATAAGGACCAAAGCAAGGAATGAGTTCTATTATAAAAACATAAACCATTGGCTCAACCTGGCTGCACATAAGAATCCTCTGGGAAGCTTTTAAAATCCTGATGCCCAAGTCTCAGCCCAGAACAATGAAATGAGAATCTCTGTGGGTGGGACATTAGCATTAGTCTCCAGTATTGACCAATGTGAAGCCAGGATTGAGAACCACTGGATTAGTGAGTCTCTTTGGTACACAGCAATTCAGTCATAATTGTTTACCTGCAAAACAGAATTCAATGATGATGAAGGGGTATCACTCAATCAATACAAACATTCATTCTTCAACACATACATTCACAGAGGGTCTCCTTTATGGCTGGCACTGTGCTAGGTGTTGAGGACAGCATTAAACAAGACAGAAGTGGTCTGTTCTCATGAAGCTAATAATACTCTGGAGGAAGCAGACAATAAGTAATGACCATAAGTACTGGTAATTCCCAGTTGATTTTTCTAGATAAGGGAAATAAATGCTCATTTGATATATATTCTCTGCAGGCTCAAGGTGTACAAAGGCTAAGGGCATAATAAATTAGACAAGGTTCTGCTCTTATGGAGGAATCCAACCTAAACAAACAAGAAAATGAGGTAACATCCAAGTTGTAAGCAGGCTAAAGAACATAAAACAGGATGAACTGACAAAAGATGACTCTTGGGGGTGGAGGGCTACTTGACATTAGGGTGGACTGGGAAGGCCTCTCTGATAAAGGTAACAATGACATGAGACCTGAAAAATACGGAAGGGAAGGAACCAGTCAAAAAAAGGTCTGAAGGGGGGTTCCAGGCAGGGGATCCAGCAAATGCAAAGGTCTTGCTGTAGGAACAAGTGGTGGATGGAGACTAAACCCAAGTCTCCAGTCTCTGGCTCCCATGTTTTCTCCACTTGGAAATGTTTCTGTCTCAACGTCCCTAGTCATTATATACTTCTTATGTACCACTTGATTTTTTAAAAATAAAATGGTATGACTCAGAACCTAGGCTTTGGAGGCAGGTATCAAAGGTTCAAATCTCTACTCTGCCACTGACTTACTAGCTGTATGGCCTGGGACAAGTTACTCAACCTCTCTGACAGTTTCTCATTTTAAAAAATGACTTAACAGCTATTTCATAAGATTGTTGTAAAAGTCAAAAGTGATTGTGTATACAAAGTTCTAGAAATACTGCAAGTACTTAGTAAATAGCAGGTCCCCTGTAAGCAGGGCAGGAGCTGCTCTTATCTATCTTGTCAGATAAGAGTCACTGTATCTCTGTTATACTGAGAGTTCACAAAGGAAGTAACTCTGAGAGTTCACAAACTAAGACTGCAACTGGGAAGGATGCGGAGGGAAACGTCTTAACCTAGAACAATTGATGCAAAGACACCAAGCCAAGTAGGACATGGACACAGACACACGTACAGGCAAACCAAGTGAGCCTACATGCAGTCTTTAGAATAAAGCCCAGGTGAGACTCTGGCCATCTAACTTCTCTCTACTGTGCAGGAAAACAGACACAACGTCCTGACTCAGTCTAATGCCATAGTCTGAAATATACAAAAGTCAAAGACTCTGCATCTTGATATGAAAATCTGAGACTCATGTGATCATCAGGAACAAGAGCGAGCCTGACAAACTCTACCATATGTGCTGCCTTCCTGGGCCTGGTCAGTCACTGGGTTTTGAAATGCTTGTGAACTGAGGCCCAACTCACTTGCTTTACAATGTCTCAGAGAAACTGATGATCTTGCAAGCTGAGGCAGAGATAAGCAGCCCACTTGTTTGGATTTTACTCTTTTATTTCTGAAACGGGATATTTTCAAGTTTAACTCATAATGATTATCTGATGTGGGCTTTAAGAACTTTTCATTATATTTTAAACTCTGGAAATGTAACCGTCTCAGCTGCCCCATGACAGAGAATTTACAACTTGGATCTGCAGTTTTTTTATCTTCTCTGGAGAGTCACATGGAGAGAGGAGATGGAACAACCACACATATTCACTTAAAATGCTCATCCACTTAAAATGAAGTTTTGCTTGGGTTTAGGAATTAAGAGTATCCCTTTATTTTTGAAGTAAACTTATGAAGTCTAGCCAAATGATTCAAGTATGAATAATTCCTCCATGGATTGTATTTCGAGCAACACAGTACAGGATTTATCCGATAAGGTTCTGAAGATTAGCATCCATTTGACAAGCAGTTCTTTCTTTGTGAACAGGAGATTTAGACCTTGGTTAGTCATCCTGGAAACGTTAGCCTTCTCAACAGCAGTTTAGAGAAAGTTGGAGTTGGGGTGGTGTGGGAGCTCCTGGCTTGGCAAGGTCTTTACGTTACCCTCAATACCCCCTGGCACGCCGGCGGACAAGCGCTTTGCCTGTGGGCTTCCCCGTTGTTACCTGGGTAGCCCCTTCCCACTTGGGCCTGTGTTGAGCTGGGCCCCACCCCCAGCACTGAGGCCTCCCCCAGCCCCCAGGATCTCAACTCAGTCCCAGGCAACACAAGGGAGGCTATCAGCTCCCAAACTGACCTTCCCTCGGCCAACGTACTTTCCTTGGGGAGGTCTGTGTAGCCTTGGGAGATAAAGTCAAGGTTTAAAAGAATCTGAATGCACGGCTCTACTTTCCATCTCAGCTAACAGCTTTAAGCGAAAACAGACATGAGGTTAGGAAAACGGTTTTTCTCCTTTGCACCTTGCTTCAAGCGAGTTAACGCCAACACGAGTTCTCCACCCCCGAAACCCCAACCATGACCCGCCCCACACAACACGCCGCCTTGCCAGATGCTTCGGAGTCCGCTTAACCTCCTCTCGGACGAGTGTCTACACCTGATTACACCGTTTTAAAGCGGCTGCGCCCTCAGTGGCCTAAGTGGGTAAGGAGAGATGGGCTGTACGATATATCGGAACCTCCTTCCCACCGTCCCTCCCTTCCTTTGCCTTCCCTCCCCTCTCCCCACCGCGACGCAGAGGGAGCGAGCGACACAACCAACTATTCATTCTTTCTCAACAAAGGGAGAGAGGGAGGGAGATGTTGTCAACAGTTACAGGGCAGGCTCCTTCGCTTTCTTTGCAAACTTCCTTAGAGATTACCAGAGAAACTCGCCTCCTCGGAGCCTTGGGCTTCCAGCGGAGCGCTCTGGGCCCTAGCATCTCCCCGACTCCGGCCGGCTTCTGCGGAGAGGGGCGGGGAGGGACGGGACGGGGTGGCCGGCAGAGCAGCCCCGACAGGCAGGGGGTCGGGCGAGGCCAGCGCCCGGGAAGATGCCGCTCGAGTGCCGCCGAGCAAGACGCCTGGCTGCCAATCGCTGAGCGCTCCCCGCCGTGGGCCACGTCCCGGGAGTCGCAGCGCGCTCGGAGGGCCGGGAGAGCGCAAGCCCCGGCCCCACTTCAGTCACCCCCGCCCCCAACGCCAAATCGGCTGGCGGGGGTGGGTGGGTGGGGACCAACAAGCGCCGGCTCCCCAGAGCCTAACTTTCTCCAACAAACTTCCTAGCGTGTCCTCACAGGGGCGGGGGAGGCCCAGGCGCCCCGGGAGGAACAGCACCCCAAGGACGCTCGGCGCGCGGCGGGGACTCACCTCCCGGCGCGGCGCTGGGCACTCGGGCTCTCCGGATATCTGGACCTCCCGCTGGGGCTCAAAGGCGCCGCGCGGCTGGCCTCGCACCGCCGGCGCCGCGGCTGCTCCCGGAGCAGGGGACGCTCATGGTCCGCGGGGCGTGCCCGCTGAGAAGCCCGCGCGCGTCTAGCCGGTGCGCCCCGCAGCTCCGGCTCCAGCCCCCGTCCCGTCCCCTGCCAGGCCAGCAGCAGGCGCAGCTCTGAGCTGGCGGCGCGCACTCTGGCCCTCAACTGGTGATTTGCCGCTCCGCGGCCCCACCCCGGCGAGCCGATTCGCGCTGCCTTGCGGAACCCCCCGAGACATTTACATTCGGTGACCTCGCCAGGCCCTCCCTCTGCCCGGATTTTAGAGTTTGGCTCTCTTCGTATCTCCCCAAGGAGCCAGTCCTCAAGTATAGCTCGATCACTTCCTTTCTGAAGCTCTCTCCAGAGACAACCTCGTCGAATCCACTCCTCCCCCTGCCCCGCGTTATTTAATTACCCAACAGATCTGCTTTGCTCGTCTGCAGACACCTGGCTGGCTTTCAGTGTGAAGGGCTTTGATGAGACAAAGACCCAGGTAACCACAAATGAACCAGCCACGGAAACAGACAAATCAATCGCACTCGCATGGACGTATTGAAAGCAAAGTGCGAATTGGCGGTGGCACTTCAGCAGTAGATGGTTTGGTAGGGTGAAAAACTGGAGCCCACTGGAAAAGACTTAACACTATCTTATATCAAGACCCATTATAAAGTCATAGAAATAGTAGAAGGATGGACAAACTGACCAATGGAATAAAGTCCGAAAACAGATTTACAATATGTGGTCACTTGATTTATGTCAGGTGCTGCTGTGCTGTATTGCGGGTCAGATTGGCTCTGTCTTTCCAGTAAATGATGCTGGATTAACTGAATCCCCCCATCCCCAGTCAATTCCAGATGGAATTTTTTTTTTTTTTTTTTTTTTTTTTTTTTTTTTTTTTTTTTTTGAGACGGAGTTTCGGTCTTGTTGCCCAAGCTGTTGAGCAATGGCGTGATTTCGGCTCACTGCAACCTCCGCCTCCCGGGTTCAAGCGATTCTCCTGCTTCAGCCTCCCAAGTAACTGGGATTACAGGCGCAAGCTAATTTTTGTATTTTTAGTACAGACAGGGGTTCACCATGTTGGTCAGGCTGGTCTCGAACTCCTGACCTCAGGTGATCCACCCACCTTGGTCTCCCAAAGTGCTGGGATTACAGGTGTGAGCCACTATGCCCTACCTAAATCAGGTATTTTAAGCTCAGTTGGATCTTTCCATCAAACACAACCACATTCACATTTGTATCCCCTAGGCCTGGCACACAGTAGATGCTCAATATGTTAATGGTTTAATAGTGGGAGTAATTTAAATATAATTTTTTGACTAGGTAGTATTCACAGAACCATTGCAGTATGGTTCACAAGCTAAAACTATATAAGGTATCCAGTGAAAAGTTTCCCTCTTACCTCTGTCTCCCATCTACCCAGACGCCCTCCCACTAGAGATAAGTACTGCTATTAATATTGTATGTGCCTACCAGAGTTTCTATGTGTGTGTGTGTGCGCACGTGCGTGTATTATTACCCCCTCCCTACACAAAAAGTAACATACTGTACCCATTGTTCTACACCTTGCTTTTTAAAAACCACTTAATATGTCTTGGAGATTTTTCTATATTAGTACAGAGGGACTCTCTTCATTCTTTTTTGCATAGCATTTATTTGAAGAGATGAACCATAATTTACCAGACATTTAGCTTGTTTCCAGTCCTTTCTTATTACAAACCATACAGCAATAAATACAATGTGCAAGTATTCTGTAAAATAAATTTCCGGAGGTAAAATTGCTGAGTCCGAAGGTATATGCCTTTGTAATTTTGACAAATAATGCCAAATTGCCTTCTATAAGGATTGTACCAACTTCTACTCCCCAGCAATGTAAGAAAATGCCTATTTCTTCACAGCTTGGCCAGAAGGTGTTATTAATAACACCTTCAATTTTTGTCAACTTGATAAGTAAAATATGACTTTTAGTGTAATTTTAATTTACATTTCTTTTATAATAAATGAGGCTGCTTATCTTTTCATGTTTAGTAGACTTTTTTTTTCTTTTTTGGAATTTGTATGTCTGTTTTTCTACACATTTGTAGGTCTTTTTCTTATCAATTATCTAGGACTTCTTTCCATATTAGGAAGTTTAGCTCTTTGTGCTATAAGCTTCAAATGTTTTTTCAATGATAATATTAAAAGCTGTGACATATGCAAAATGCTGTTATTTTTGGAAGCAAGTAGAATTAATTAGAGAAGTGAGAGCCAAGTTGGGGGCACTGATCAGAAGGCTATGGAATCACTTCTTGCCAAATGACAAGGGCTTTCTCTAAGCTGGTGGGAATAGAGGTAAAAGTTATTACAAAGAAATAATTGACAAGAGTTATTAATTAGCTCCAGGCACTGTGGTGCATGCCTGTAGTACCAGCTACTTGGGAGGCTGAGGCAGACTATCACTTGAGCCAGGAACTTGAGGCTGAGTGTGCTGATTGAGCCTGTGCATAGCTACTGCACTCCAGCCTGCGCAATACAGTGAGCCCCCATTACAAAAAAAAAAAGTTAATGGCCAGGCGCGGTGGCTCAAGCCTGTAATCCCAGCACTTTGGGAGGCCGAGACGGGCGGATCACGAGGTCAGGAGATCGAGACCATCCTGGCTAACACGGTGAAACCCCGTCTCTACTAAAAAAAAAAAAAATACAAAAAGCTAGCCGGGCGAAGTGGCGGGCGCCTGTAGTCCCAGCTACTCGGGAGGCTGAGGCAGGAGAATGGCGTAAACCCAGGAGGCGGAGCTTGCAGTGAGCTGAGATCCGGCCACTGCACTCCAGCCTGGGTGCGAGACTCCGTCTCAAAAAAAAAAAAAAAAAGTTAATAATTAGCAATGATAACAATTACAATAACATTTGTTATACTTGGTTTAGAAGTAACTACATGCCAACTACTATGCTAACTGCTTTACAAGCTTTAAGCCATGAACCCATACTTGCCCCATTTCACAAATGAGAAAAGTGACTTTACCAATTAAGAAACTTACTCAAGTTCAAATGAGATTTAAATGGCAGAACCAAAGCTAACCCAAGTCTGTCTGACCCCTGCTGCTTGACAGAGTAGAGGAGAATGATCAAAGGTCTTCAGTCAGATTGCCTGAATAACTGCCTGGCTTGGTGACAGATGTCAAAGCTAGAGAACAGCTGCCTTTGGCCGGAGGGACAAACTCAGTTTTAGGCACACTGAGCATTTTTCAGAGCTCATTCTTGTCCATGACCACTCTTGCTATAGTGTCTCTGTGAGTCAAAGAGGGTAGTATCCCTATTTTACTGGTGAGAAGACTCAGGTACCACAAACTAAATAACCAGATGTTCTATTCCCTAGGAAACCTTCCCTGACACCCAGCATAGGTCAGGTTCCCCAGTTTTATGTGCCTTACAGCACCCTCTCCTTCCTGGAATTTGTCACAGCTGGTAATTATTCATTTCTGTTATTGCTGTTGAATACCTGTTGCTCTATAGACTCTAAGATCTATATCTGTTTGTTTTGTTCTTAGTTTGGGGCCTGGCACTCGGTACTTATTGAATGAATGAACTCTTTTGGCTTTTCACCTTTATATTACATCATAAAGCTCCCCAAAGGCTAAATAAATATAATCCCCTGGATGTTGGTCATGCTATAAACAATTTTATAATTCAAATTTCTTCAAGTCCACAAGCAGGCTTCCCTTAAACTTTTATTTTATTTTTATTTATTTATTTTTTTGAGATGGAGTCTCGCTCTGTCACCCAGGCTGGAGTGCAGTGGCATGATCTCAGCTAACTGCAAACTCCACCTCCTGGGTTCAAAGGATTCTCCCGCCTTAGCCTCCCAAGTAGCTGGGACTACAGGCAATTGCCACAATGCCAGGCTAATTTTTGTATTTTTGTAGAGATGGGGTTTCGCCATGTTGGCCAGGCTGGTCTTGAACTCCTGACCTCAAATGATCCACCCACCCCAGCCTCCCAAAGTGCTGAGATTACAGGCATGAGCTATCATACCCAGCCACACTTAAATTTTTAAATATCGAAACCCTGGTTTCCTTTGCCAAAGAGACACATGAACAGACAACATAACAATGACTTCTGAGCAGCACAAGAGGCTTTGTCAGGGAACACTCAACCTGGAGTTGATTCCTTCCTGCCACAAAGTAATTGGTTGAGTCCCATCCCATAACAGCACTAGTTAACAGGCAGCTGGGGTAGGCATTAGATGAAATGCCCTTTAACAAGGAACAATCCCTAAAGTTCTTGCTTTGCCAAGCCCTAACAGTAACAGGTAAGGAATAACAAGTGCTTAAGCTATCACCAAAGAAGACCAATCAGAAAAGCTGAACTTAAACAATTGCAGAAGGAAAGATTGAGAATTCCCTGAAGTTAATATATCATAACTACTGATACAAAGAGCTGGCCACACTGATATGAACCAGAAAGGCAAAATTCTGCAATAATTTCAGAAGCCTTACCCCCTAGGTGCCTGCCCCTGAACAGCTAGCCATGAACTTGCTGTCCAGTCTACTAGGCGGGGAAGTCAACTCAGCTTCCAAAAGGCCTGTGTGATAGCTGCATACTTACTATCACATTGGCCAGAGAAATCATTGTCTGAGGACTATGGCTTACTAATCCTCAGTAAATACTATTGAATAAATAGTGACAGAGTGAAAAAAAGATGAACTTCTTGACAAGACAGGCTCACTTTCTATGCAAAGTACACCTCAACCTGATTGTCTATATTTGAACCACCCATTTCAAGACTTACTCTTATCACCAAACTCTGGACCCTGTTTCCCATTTACATCCTCAGTCTAATTACTAGCTTTTTTTTTTTTTTTTTCACTAATTAGTTTCTTAATTCAACAATTCAAAGAAATACACCAGAACATCTCTGGATAGGAATTCCAGATGATTTAATTTCCTTATTTACACAGCTTTCCTTTCCAGTTTTTCCTTACAGTAAGCGTGTGTGTGTGTGTGTGTGTGTGTATGGGTTTTTCTTATTTTTATTTTTTGAGACGGAGTCTCGCTCTGTCCCCCAGGCTGGAGTGCAGTGGTGCGATCTCGGCTCACTGCAAGCTCCATCTCCTAGGTTCATGCCATTCTCCTGCCTCAGCCTCCCCAGTAACTGGGACTACAGGCACCTGCCACCATGCCCGGCTAACTTTTTGTATTTTTAGTAGAGGCGGGGTTTCACCATGTTAGCCAGGATGGTCTTGGTCTCCTGACCTCATGATCCGCTTGCCTCAGCCTCCCAAAGTGCTGGGATTATAGGCATGAGCCACTGCGCCCAGCTATATGTATGTATTTTTATTTATTTATTTATTTATTTATTTATTTATTTATTTTTGAGACAGACTCTCACTCTTTCGGCCAGGCTGGAGTGCAGTGGAGCCATCACAGCTCCCTGCAGCCTCCATCTTCTGGGTTCAAGCAATTCTCCTGCCTCAGCCTCCCGAGTAGCTGGGATTACAGGCGTGTGCCACCACACCTGGCTAAGGTTTTGTTTGTTTTGTTTTTTGTTTTGTATTTTTAGTAGAGACAGGGTTTCACCATGTTGGCCAGGCTGCTCTCAAACTCCTGACCTCAGGTGATCTGCCCACCTTGGCCTCCCAAAGTGCTGGGATTACAAGTGTGAGCTACCATGCCTGGCCAGCATATATTATTTTTATCATGTAAAACGTTATTTAAAAACAAATTCAAAAACATATTTTAAAAATATAAACAAAGTTTTAAAAATTCGTTGAGCATCTACCATATGGAAAACATCACTAGTCCTGGGAGGTATGAAGGTAATCACATTACCAGGACTTTCATCCTACCAGGGAACATGGCATGGATCTGGAGTGAGAGAAGGATGGGCTGCAGCAGAGCTCCCAGTGCTGTGGGAACACAGAGAAGGCAGAGATTAAAAGTGTTGGGGGCTGGGCACAGTGACTGACACCTATAATCCCAGCACTTTGGGAGGTCGGGGAGGTCGAGGCCAGTGGATCACCTGAGGTCAGGGGTTTGAGACTAGCCTAGCCAACATGGTGAAATCTGCCTCTACTAAAAATACAAAAATTAGTGCTGGCTTTGGCAGCACATATACTAAAAGAAAATACAAAAATTAGCCGGGTGTGGTGGCATGTGTCTGTAGTCCCAGCTACTCAGGAGGCTGAGGCAGGAGAATCACTTGAACCTGGGAGACGGAGGTTGCAGTGAGCCGAGATTGCACCATTGCATTGCAGCCTAGGCAACAAGAGCAAAACTACATCTCAACAGACTGTTGATGCTAGAGATGCCTGTAGAAATAAAGGAGAGGGAGGAGTTGTAGGGAGGCAGGGAGCTTGATTATGGAAATGAAGAGAAAGGAAACAAATGTGTGTAAAACCTAGTGGCAATGGCCACCTGACTGCCTTCTTGAGTTATGACCGGAAAGGGCTTCATTTAGATGCTTTGGGCTCCCCCGGGGTTAGGGGTGGGTGGTGATGATGAGCTGTGCGCCTTGTTCTAGCGCAGGAGGAATGCAGATGGTTGAGGGAAATGCAGGGAACAGAAAGCATTTATGCTTCACCAACTCCCCTATACAAAAGGAGCCAGACTGAGAGAAAAACCTGACTTGCTTGGATTTACCAACTCAATCTCTGAGAGCAAAGTCAGCCTTCCAGGGCTTCACTCTCCTGTACATACTAAGATAAACAACCTAAAATGCTCATGGCAGCATCATTTACAGATAATCTGTAGAGGAATGATTTAATTACAGCACATCTATACCTGGCATGCACTCTGCAGCTGATAAGAATGAAGTAATTCCATAGGTACTGACAGAAAGACAGCTGTGATAAAATGTTAGGTGAAAAATACAAGTTGCCCTTTTCATGTGAAAATAACAGACTTCTGTAATTGTGTGCATTTGTGTGGGATTATGTACAAACATCTTGAAGAATTTCCTCCCATCAAACTGAGAAGTGAAGTTGACTGGTGAGCACAAAGGGATGCTCCTTTTCTTTCATGTTATTCTAAACTGCGCTTTTTTCTGATGATCACTAATTGCTTTTATTTTGTTTTATAATTTACCTAGTGCTTACTATGTGCCTGGTACTATTCTAAGAGCCCTACATACATTAACTCATTCGATTCTGACAAAATCTTATGAGGTGGCACTGTTCTTTTCTCCTTTTACAGATGAGGACATGGTCCTTGCCCAGGTCATATAGCAATATGTGAAGGAGCTGAGCTCTGAACCCAGGCCATCTGGTTCAGACTTTGTGCTCTTAATCACTAGGGTTCAGTGCCTCCAAAAGATTAAATAAACAAATAACACTGTTTTTAGAATCAGACACATCTGCATTTGAATCCCAAATTTTGCAAATTAGCTGTGCAATTCCTAGCAAGTGTCTGACTTCTAGATCAGTTTCCTCATATGTAAGATGAGGATAATAGTTAAGTACCTCACGATGCTGTTGTGAAAACTACAGAAAATATGTTTAGTGCCAGGCACTTAGTGAGCACTTGATAAATGTAGACTATTTTAACTATTAAGATTAAACTACTAGCCCTTTAATGTATATTAGTTTTCTAGGCCATTTTCTTGACAGGCTGCCTGACATTATTGGGTGCTTCAAGGGTGAATGGAAAGGGGGAACTTGGGAAAAAGGGGGAATCTGACTGAAAAAGTAGAAAATGCTAAATTAACACTACTGTTTCACAGTTTCGCCTAAACCCAGTCCAATTAAGCCAATAAGATTAATAATATGTATATGAGTTTTAGAGTCATTCTGGGGTAAAATATCATTATACTCAGGAGGAGAATATGGAGCCTCAGGGATTGCCAAGGGCCACCAAGCAAATTACATAGCAGAGCCAGGACTGAAAGTGAGACATTTTAATTCCACATCCCATCCTCTTTCCACAACACCCACTTCCTGAGCCAGTGTGGGGCTATCAGGGTTGGGAAGTGGTGACTTCAGCCTCTCAGAAGGAAAGCATTATAGAAATGATAGTGGTAATGGTCCCACAGCAGGGACTGCCTCCCATTACTTCACAGGCTGCTGTTGCTGAGTGGGGAAAATGGTCTCCCCTGCACTTCAGAGCTAAATCAAAGCAGGGGAAGTATGACAGACACACCCCTTCCCTGTGGGGTACACGCAGCCCGGGGTCAGATTACTGTCCCTTTCTCTAGGCTGTTTAGGGTGCTTATTTTTACAGGAGTTACTCTACAAAGCAGGACACAATCCACCCCCAAGAGACAGGTGGCCTGGGCAGGCAGGTGGCTGCCAGTGGGTGGTGGGAGGGGCCAGAGTGGAGCCTTGGTCCTTGCTCCCAGCTCAGCAGCCTCCTGCTTGTGCCTGTTACTTCCTCATTTTCCACCCAGGAGCAGAAGGGGCAGGCAGAGCCCAGGAGGGAATGTCCATTTATGAAGCTCTGACCAGCAGCCCATTTTTCAGGCTCAGTCGATCCCTGCAAAGTAAGGGTCATTACCCCATTCTTCAGGAAAAAAAAAAATGGTGTGGAATGGCACAGTGAGTCAAATGGAAATGGATAGGAAAGACCCAGAGTTCTCAGGCTTTTTTCCAATAAGACAAGAATATGTACAATTCACTCTCATGTGAGTGGCAGGGGTGTATGAACCCACACCATTCTCTTTCCCTCGAGAGACCTTTTGCTACTAAAATGTGGACAACTCTTAAAGCTGGAGTCCGTTACACTATTCTCTCTACTTTTGCGTATGGTTGAAAAATGCCATGATGAAAAGTTAAATAATGTTTCTAAAATCTCTTTGGAATGCAAGTGAGTGAAAGTGGTGCTATGATACAGACAATCTAAGGTTGGCCAGTTTGATTTTTAAATAAATGATTTATAACTGACACTGCATTATTAGGAATGAAGTACTTGCCGCACAGCTCAGTGTCCAGTGCAAGAGCAGTTGGCACAGCAAGCTGGAGGGCTGCAAGAGGCTGTCGGGTTGGCCCTTTCCTCTCTGGTTCTTTCCTCACAGGAACCCCCCTCCCCAGTGCACACACAGCTGCTGTGGGGCACTCCTCTTGTGTGGTAACCATTTGGAACTGCTTTTAATGGTGCTGTTGACTGAGGTTTCCAAATGGTAAGAATAATTTCCAGATAGTAACACAGTCAAGCATAAGGAGTCACACAAGAATTGGCCTAGGTGTCTGCAAAGAGGGACAGAGCACCAAAGGTTCTGATGGAGGAAACACAACCTAAATATGAATCATAACAGCTATGCTTACCAGCCCAGGGCTAAGAACTTTGCGTGCATCATCTGAGTTAATCCTTTCAGCAACCCAGAGAGGTGGAGGTTATTAAGCCCTTTTTATAGATGAGAAAATGAAAGCACAAAAAGGCAGAGTAACCAGCCAAGTTCACAGAGCTGGGATGTGGAGCTCCTTAAACTGGCCTCCCTGTCTCCACTGCCCACTTCACCTCCCAGTGTGCACCCTTGTTCCTCAGAGTGAGTGGGAGAGTTTGGTGTTGATTGCTTGAGCGTGGTGTGGAATGGCACAGTGAGTCTTAAGAGAAGCAAGCAAGCTGGGTTAGGTAAACTTAGCCCAGTGCCTGGCACTTGCTAGGCATTCCATAGATATTTGAGATTTGGACTTTTGAACAGAGTTTCAGTCATAGGGTCAGGGTGTGTGGGGGTCTCAAGCAGGTCAGGAATCAGTCAAGCCTCTACATACACTTGAATTTTCTCCACGGCAGGAACCCACGCTGAAGGTTCACAGGTGTGACCCTGGAGTCTAGCCCTGTCCTGGGGCTGTGGAGCAGCTGCCTCTCCAATGCCCAGGGTTTGTCATAAATGCTGAATCTCAGCCCCACCCCAAGGCACTGACTCAGAACCCACATTTTAACAAGCCTCCTGGTGACCTGTGTGAGAGGCACTGCTCCAGCTCAACAACCCTCCTTCAAGGGAGCAAGCCAGCAGGCATCCCCCCACCCAGGACAGAGGAAATTTCTTTTTCCTGTGCTAGGCTTAGGAAAGCCTTTGGGGGGCTAACTCCTGGTGCTGACCTAACCTCCTCCGCACAAAACCTTTCATACAGCTGTGGGAGGCAAACT
Source organism: Piliocolobus tephrosceles (assembly GCF_002776525.5). Classification (NCBI taxonomy): domain Eukaryota; kingdom Metazoa; phylum Chordata; class Mammalia; order Primates; family Cercopithecidae; genus Piliocolobus; species Piliocolobus tephrosceles. Next base: position 127,903,261 of record NC_045434.1, on the reverse strand, counting down.
TCTCAGTTGTCAGCATTTCCAGGAAGAGCGAACCCCTTGAGTGATCTCCATGTGACCTCGTCTGTCTCAGGTTCATGAACATGAAGGTGAGAGCAGCTTTTCCTCACAGCATGACCAGGCAGTGACAAACACACCACATGGAAGGAAATGAGTGAACAATCCTCGCATATTCTGAAGTGAGTCATTAGCCTTTCTTGTGGACTGGGTACTGGATGATTAAATTTCTGGTTTCTGTTTCTTATTTCAGAATATATTTGTAATGAACACATAGTGTCCCCCAAAGTGCAAGGTGCTGGGGACAACAGATCAACACTTTATACAAAAATAATATTATACTGTTACCACCTTGGTAACACAGTAAAAATAGGGACAGGTAAGATGCCTCTGTAAACACGGACTGCTGTGATTTTGGTGACTAGTAGGGGGCAGAAACTCAAGAGTAGCTCCAGGGACGCTCACCTCCTGTGCTTCTCTCCCACTGTGCATCTCCCATCTTCTCTGGGCTCTCGGTGTGGAGTGGAGCTTATAGTGGTCTCCACCACCAAGGCTCTGCCTCTTGCTCAAGGCCCTGAGCACCTACTCTTGGCACTCTATGTGCTTTGCCCACTTAATCCTCATGACAGCTCTTCGAGGCAGGTATTATTATCCCTATTTTATAGATGAGGAAATTGAGGCTCAAAGAGAAGCTAAGTTGCCCAAGGTTGCTTGTCTAGAAAGTATCAGAGGATGAGAATGCAGATCTGACCAGGATTCTAAAGCCCGTGTCATTCCCTCCACACCTGGGTTGCTTCAGCCTCACCTAGCTCCTGGTGGAATTTCCGGTGAGGGATGCTCACAGAGCACAGGGTGGGGAGCTCCCCTGGCATGTGGAAATCACATCACACTGGTGGCTGGCAACTCCACTTCCATGTCAATCTGGTCCCTGCTCTGGGATCCTGAGATGCCCTGCATGAATCACCAAGGGACAAAAAGAGGACTTTCCAGGGACTGATGCCCTCCCAGCCACTGTGGGACCCGGCTACTGTGACTGAGCCCAGTCATGACCCCAGAGTGCTTCACATCACATCATTCTTGCTCAGCATCCAAAATGTGAGTCCCCTGGGCAAGAATTCTCTTCTCTGTTCCACTCTCCATGGCTCTCCTGGTCCCTTCCTCTTTCTTCGCCCTACCCCTTTCTTTTCCAAACCTCTCATCCATTCTTTTCTATAGTCCCCTTCTCCATACTTGGAGGCCTATGCCTAATGTCAACCTTCTCCAACTTTCCTGATCATTAGAATCACCTGATCATCAGAATCATGCACATCCCGCAGCTCCTGTCCCAGAGGTCTGAATTGGAGAGATCCAAGTGAAACCTCGAGGCCAATGTTTAACAAGAGCCCATGTGTCCTTACGATCAAACACATTTAGGAAACCCCGAACCACACTCCTCCTGTTGTAATCCACCAAACACTGTTCCTAATTCACCCTGGAAATGGCTGGGGTCCTCAAAGCCACCCATTCCTGTCCTGTGACAGCACCTCCAATGCTCCAGCCTCAAAGTAAAATGACCTCCCAACTCCAATCACCTTCACCTGTGCTCCACCTCAGCCTACACTCTGGCCCACCTGGGTCTCGTTATTCCCTGGGACTGCTCCTCCCCTGACATCTTCATGCCAGTAGCCTCTTTCTGCCCACGTTCCCCTCACCCTCCCACATTCCTGCTCCCTGGCCTCTGGCCCTTGAGCATAATCCTTTCATGCATCGACATCATTCTGGTCTATCAGGTACCTCCTGGGCTTCCTTCTTCCTTCCCTGCCCACCCATGGTTAATCATATGAGCTAGTTTGTTGTCAGTCTGGACCCATATCCTTCTGTTGTACTTCCTGAGGAACGCTCAAATTAATTCATTCCATCTTCTCTGAGATCTTCAGAGAAACCCCATAACCCTGCAGGTCCACCCCACCACAAATCTAGGGTAAGCTCAACTTCATCTAGAATTAGAGCCCATGAGGCCATCAGGCTCCAACTCCCACTCCTTTTCCCCTACAATGGAACTGACATCACTGTCATCCTCTCCACCTGTCTCTTCACTGTGATCCTGTGGTTCAGTAGAAACCCACCCAGTATGTTCTTGCTGCCACCCATCCCATTCCCATCCCACTCTATCAATCACCCTCTTTCTCTCTATCTTTAATGCCTTCCTCTCAGCTGGCTGTTCCAGCTCAGCCAATGAAGCTGCTCAAGTTTCCCTTGCCCTGAATAGCTTGCTTGGTTTTATGCCCCTATCTACCATCTTTATCCAATCTCCTGTCTTCCTTTCACCAAAGGCTCTATAATTCTCTGCAGTCACCCCTGCCTCAGCCCCTCCTCTGAAATTGTTCTCCCTGAGGTTGATAATGACTTCCTCAGTGCAGGATCCTGTGGACAGGATTTAGAACTTGTGTTACTTGGCTTTTCTGCTATATTTGACATTGTTGACTGCTTCCTCTTTCGTGAATCTTTCAGCTCTTGTGACCCCTGAGACACCGTTTTCTCCTGACTCTTTTGCTACCTCTCTGACAGTTTCCAGCCTGTCTTTCTGTGTGTCCTCTTTCCCCAACCACCTTGAAAATGGGCGTATCCAGGTCCTGTACTTGGTCTGCTCTGCCTGGTCATCACGCACACTTCCACAGTATAATGCAATCTGCTACTGCTTCTCTCTCTCTCTCTTTTTTTTTTTTTTTTCTTGAGACAGGGTCTTGCTTTGTTGCCCAGGCTGGAGTGCAGTGGCGAAATCAAAGCTCATTGCAGCCTTGACCTCCCCTGCTCAAGCAGCCTTAACCTCCCAAGTAGTTGGAATTACAGGCATGAGCCACTGTGCCCAGCTCTGCGTCTTTAGCTTAGTTTTCACATCCAAATGGTTTGCTAAACGCTGATTATGGGACAGACAGTTTAAAATTTGCACACTCCACAGCCAGCTCCCTCTTCTCTTGAATTCCCAAATATTAGGATGGCATTTCCATCCAGCTATTGCCCAAGCTGGAACCCTGGGAACCACCCTGGGTCCCAGTCTCTCTCCATTTCCACCCACACACAAATAACACACAGCCAATCTCTCACCAAGGCCTGGGGACTTTATCCCTAAGGAATCCTCAAAGTCATGCCCTCCTCTCCTTCCCCCACCACCACTCTGGCCCAGGGTCCCCTCCTCTCTTGCCTGGATTCTCCATTGCTTCTCAGCTGGTTTCCCTCCCTCCCATTCTGCCCTTCTCCAGTCTGTCTTCCACTCAGGCCCCAGAGTGATGTTTCTGAAAGGCAAACTTGATCCATCTCTCCACCACTTAAAGCCCTTCAAGAGCTTCTTGCCACCCATAAGTGGAAATCCAAATTCCTCAGGATGCTTCCCCTGAACTCACCCTTTATTTGGTGCCTCCATGCCATTGCTCCTACAGTTTCTTTCATTCTTTATCTAACCAGCCATCCCTTGCCCAGGCATTGTGTCCCCAGCAACTTCTTTTTTGGCTCTAGGTTGGCACTTCTCAAGCATATTCCTGTGTCACTCTCCACTTACCAGATTATATGGTAAATCCAGCTTTTAGCTGTGGAGAGAAAGTTTGAGAATTGTTTTAAGGTGTTACAGCCTCCCCCAGCCCTGATTGTTACCTCAGTGACTGGCAGCTGGCGTCTCTGTGCACCCACAAATGTGTCTGAAGCCAGCCTTCCCCTCCTTCCTCAGTCTCTCATAGTGAAGCGGCGGGACCACCCAGGTACAGCGCACCTCGAGCTCTGCCCCTCAAAGGGAGTGGCCTCTCCTGGCTATTGGCAAAGCTACCAGAAACTTGGCTTCAGACCATTCACGTCTAAACAGGTGGTCCAGATATTCTGGCAGGGATGTGGATGTGAGTTTAAAAGGGGGAGAGATGGAATCATAAAATGCCATGTTTTTGGACTACCCTGAACCCTAAGGGCCAGGCCAGTTGTGAAGGGATAGTTCAGCTGGGAGGGAGGGTGTAGCCCACTTACCTGCCTGCCTCAGGCATCCTGAGATGCCAGAGCAGGCACCCAAGGTGCTGTTTATAAGACAGCCTACATGCCCTACTGGGAGGAAAGGTGAAGAGGCCGAGACTGATGCTGGAGGCCCCAGGACTTGGGGACACACTCTCTTGAACAATCTTGGGGGCGCTGCCCTCAGCCTTGGATAGGTGGGGGATTCTCACTACTATAGGAGATGGGGAGACCTTCACCTGGGCCTGCAGTGCTGAATGATGCCAGAGAGAATACTATACAGTTGGACTCTGTGGCATCCTTCAAGTGTCCTCTGACCCAGCCCTGGAATGGATCACAAGCCCCTTCAAAGAGAGGGCTAGGCCGGGCATGGTGGCTCATGCCTGTAATCACAGCAGTTTGGGAGGCCGAGGTGGCAGATTCTCTGAGGTCAAGAGTTCAACACCAGCTTGTCCAACATGGAGAAACCCCGTTGCTACTAAAAATACAAAATAAGTCGGGTGTGGTGGCACATGCCTGTTAATCCCAGCTACTCAGGAGGCTGAGGCAGGAAAATTGCTTGAACCCGGGAGGCAGAGGTTGCAGTGAGCCAAGATCATGCCTTTGCACTCCAGCCTAGGCAACAAAAGCAAAACTCTGTCTCAAAACAAAAACAAAAACAAAAACAAAACAAAGAGAGGGCTAGAAAATCCGACACATCCAGGCTACCTTCTGTGTCTTACTGAAAGCCAGCTCTGGTCATGGGAAGGGCTACGGTGGAGGCAGGGGCAGCAAGTTCAGAGGAGGCAGCAGCAGAAGCAGTATGGCCAGTCCTGAACACTGAAAAGAGCATGGGAAGCAGGACAAGGCAGCTCAGCCAAAGGGGCAACTTGGGGCTGAAATCTAGCCTATGCACCTGTATCACAAGCTGTGTGTCCTGGTGCAGGACTGCATTTGCTGGGGAAAGGAATGCCTATTTCTAATCTGCAAAAAGGCACCATTTTGGATTGTCACAATCTTGAGAGATAAGACACTGGTAGCAGCCATGAGAAAGTTTAGGAAAACATAAGAGGAACCCAGGATCTGGCAGAAGATGACAAGGGCTTTGGGAGCCCCAGGGACCGTACTGTGTGAGGGCTTAGAATTTCAGCCCATTGAGATGCTTCCCAGGCCCGTGACTGTGCCCAACTCCTCCTTTAATCCCTTCAGGACCATCCCACTCCCTCCAAGCCTACCCCAACCATAAGGCCTCCATGGCCAGAGGAAAGAAGGCAGTATAATCATGACTGTGGCCCTGGCCACCTAAACTCCAACAACCCATTCCTGAGTGGGGTGGAGGATACCTGATAAAGAGAGGTGTCCTTAGTCTGCCCTGTGACTACCACTGTGCTCAGCCTTTAGTATCAACCTTGGCTGCTAAGCTAAGTCTGTGACCAATCTGTCTGTGGACTAATGTCAGGTAAAAGGGGGCTGCTGAGTTTTCTCTTTTTGTTCCATTCCTATTTATAGATTCACCTTAACAGCATCCACTACTGACGACAGCTCACAGGTTCTGACCTGCCCAGGAACTTCTAGGAAGATTACAGCCTTGTTCTGAAAGTGAACAGCACACAACACAAGGGAATCGTGCCTCCTGCTTTTTTGGCTTGGTACAGAAGGTGGACAGGCAAGTGGAGTACCCTCTTAGGCACAGACAGGGAGGGGATACAGCGGAGGGGACCTAGCTTTTCTGAACCCCTGCTTTCTGCTGTACATGTATGTTCACATTTAATTCTCCAACAACCCTGTAAAACAAGTGTCATTATCTCCATTTTACAGATGAAGCAACTGAACCTCAGAGGGAAAAAATAACCCTGGTTGGCCATTAATCTGTAGAGATCCAATTTGAATTCTCCCCTCTGTCTGGCTCTGACACATGGGGCTTTCTTAACTCACACTGTGTCACCGGCAAAGTTTTTCCCTTGGCGGGAGAGAAACCCAAAATAGTGAAAAGGAACAGAAAAAGTTTGAAGAGTTCTGCTTCGGAACTTGAAGCCAGTCTCCCTACAGTCTTCTTCCTGTTCATGCTTCCAAGATGCTATCAGGGAGCCTGGGCCCTGGGGACATTTACACTCCTTGCCTTCCTCACCCCATCCTCAAGGATTTCTATAGGGGTGAAATCATTGCATTAAAGCTGTACCTTGTTGCGGTGGGGGGGCGGGGGCGGTAGATGGGCAGAAGAACTCATGAACTGATCATATACTGGCCTCAGTGATTCTCTCCTCCTCCCAGCCCCATGTCTTGCTTTTAAACTCCAGCAAGGAAGAATCTTCTTTCCCTCCAGCCAGCTTTTCAACCCACTGCTCCACCAAAGCATTTTCTCTCAGAAAATGATTGCCAAGACCCACAGTTTAGTTCATGAGGGATTGGGGAGGGGCCATAAATAATAATAGCCAAGTTTATTGACTGCTTGTTATGTAATAGCCAAGCACTGTTCCAGAGACATTACATATAGACCCATTTCACACACACACGTGCACACACACACACACACGCACAGTACACATGAGGAAACAGATCCAGAGAGGTTGCCCGCCATTTCCCAGCTCTTATGAAGGACTTGGACAGCCTGGCTCCCAGATGCTGCCCTGCCTCTCAGAGATCATCTCCCCTGGCCACCCACTTTACAGGTAAGGCAATGAGCCCAGGGAGGCAAGGGCCTTTCCTGGCCAGTCAAGGGCAGAGCCAGTCAAGTTGTCAGATCTTCCGACCAAAACCCAGGGCTCTTTCCTCCACCCTGGGGGCTCAGCACACCCAAGACTCCAGGAGTATGCCAACTGCACTTCACCCAGTTCAAAGTTTAGATCCTCCCTAAACTAGAAACTAGTTTTGCTTTAAACTAGAAAATCTTTTTTTTTTTTTTCTTTTGAGACAGGGTCTAGCTCTGTTGCCCAGGTTGGAGTGCAGTGGTGTAATCTTGGCTCACTGCAGCCTCCTCCTCCTGAACTCAAGTCATCCTCCCACCTCAGCCTCCTTAATAGCTGGGACCACAGGGGCACACCACTACACCTGGCTAATTTTTGTATTTTTTGTAGAGATAGTCTCAGACTCCAGAGCTCAAGAGATCTGCCTGCCTCAGCTTTTCAAAATGCTAGGATTACAGGTATGAGCCACCGCGCCTGGCCTAGGAAATCCTTAAATGCCTATTTATTTGGACATGCCACTGGCAGACATCTGCACTGTACCTGAGCATCCCCGATGGGCTCATAGAATACTAACTATAGCTTCCACCTATAGGTTAAACAGAGATTCTGCCCCTCTCCCCTCCTTGGCAGATGGATACAAACAGAAGCCAGGAGGAACAGCAACACCTCACACATCCAGTAGCACTCCGGCAACAACTCTGAATACTCCCTGCAAGGCTGGCAAATATTTTGATAATCTTTCCCCTACAGGATTCTCCTGTGGAGAACAAATGGACACAGTCGGGAGCCGTCTTTTCAGCGGAATTCCACAGGAAGAAACATTTCATCAGTGGAGAGAGTTTTGACTCAGGCCTTTCGGGGAAGGAAGCAGATTGCTCTAAGCTACTGCAGAGGGCAGGGTCCGCCCATGGGCATCTGCCGTCCCCTCAGGACCCAGCACCGAGCAGGGATGTGGGCGCCCTCAGCGGACCTCACCAGGTGGGAGGCAGATGGTGTGGTGTTAAAAGCACAGCCTTCGGGAGCAGCCAAACCTGAGTTTTGAGCAGTGGCTCTGCTACTCAAAGCTGTGTGAGCTTGGGCAAATTCCTTCACCTCTCTGCTCCCGTTTCCCCACTGTAAAATGGGGTAACGAGAATATTCGCCTCTTGGACTGGCCCTTGAGAATTAGACCCAATGATGTCAAAGGAGCATGGAGCACAGGGCCTGCCACACACAGGCACTGAATAACCACAGCAGTCATCATGAGGTCCCCACTTGCCTTGAAAGGAGCTGTGTGGCTGAGTTCTAGGCTGTCACTGGTTCCCTTATTGAGCTTGCTTTAGGGGGCCCAAAGCCTCCTTCCAACCCAAAACGTGCCTTCAAGAGAGGCAGCGACCAGCCACCCCAAGTCTCTTCCATTGGAATGGAAGTCAGGGTTCACCAGGCTGGGGGAGGGCATTGATGCCCTCACGTGCGATGGTCTGCTGGGCTGTGAGAAAAGCCCTAAAGATGCCTGGCAGGGGACATGTCTTCACAATGACATATTATTATTTTGAAAAAAGTGAAGCTGAATTAGCAAGCATTTATAAAAAGTGGAAACAAAATGAAGCCATTGGGACAAAAGAAACACTGCATAGACCACCATGTGTGATGGGGGGCCGGGCAGGCCCACAGGGGCCTGTTTTATGTGGTGGCCCTCTTTGTCCCCACTCTGCCTGCTTCCCAGCCCTGCCTCTGGGCCTCTCTCTAAGGATGATTCTGTCTCCGTTTTTCGTGTCTACGGGCCTTGTGGGACCGGGAGGACTGACCTGGGCCCAGCATTCTCCAGGTGACTCACCAGGCAGGCCATGCGGAAGAGCCATTTCCTGCGTCCCTGAGTGGCCAGTCATCCTCCTGGTACCTGCCTTAAGAACATGTGAGCCACCCTCAGGGGCAGGGTGGGACTGGGCTGTGCTCCAGGCATGGGCCCCAAATACAGAAGGGCTGGGTGAGTGTCGTGGAAGAACCCAGGCCGTCCAGGAGCCTGCGGCTTGGGGTGGGGTTGGGGGTGGACACGCTGTTCCTGGTGCTTTCTCCACAAAATAAACCTCACCTTCCTAAAGATATCGATCCACCCACTGGCGCTGTGGGAATGAAATTCTCACAGCGGAAAGTCTCAGGGCCAGCACACCTACCCCTGCACACTTCATGCCCCCAGGCACAGCACACCGCTGCAGCAGGCCCCTTCCTAAAGCTGCGCCCCCATGAATACGCCCTGTTCTCATTCTGAGAATTGGGTCTGATGTTATGGGAAGAAAATGTGTGCCTAGGCATGGCAGGGAGAGGCAAGTTAGGCACGTCAGGAGGGAGAGTGTTGACAAGAAATCCAAGAACATGGGCCACAGAGGAGTCTTAAAAACAACCTCAGCCCAACTGTCTCCCGACTGTGCCCCCAAATTATCAGCTCAGGCCCAGGTCAGGGGAGGTCCAGGCTGGCCTGGCACAGCCAGCTGAGCTTGGTTCCCAGACCCTGCAGCTGGCTCTGAGCAATGGAAGCAGCAGTGAGTCTGTGTTCATGGAGTTCCTGGGCTCAGGCCCAGATAGGGGTGGGGATGGGGGTTGGGGGGATGGGGGTTGGGGGGATGTCCCCTGTCTTCGATTTGACTCTGCTGCTCTAGTCACAGAGCTCCCTCAGAGGCACATGAAGCCAAAGCACTTCATTAAGACAGGAGGTCAGATAACAGCCCCAGCCCTCTTTGGAAACCGCACACCGCCCAGTGGCATGGAACGCGCCAGGTCCCAGCCCTCCCAGGAGTGCCAGGCATTGTATTTCAGAACAACTGAGCTTCAGCTACTCCCACAGGAAGGAGACGACTTGCTCCCACCTTGTTTTTAATTTCCAGAATACTGCAATCCCCTTAGGAAAACTCATGTTTTCATGGTAGAATGTCAGCTGCCCACACATGTCAGAGGCTTCAGACCTGATCCTGCTCAAGCCCAGAGCAGTGGTCTCTGGCCAGCAGATGAACAGCCCAGGGACCAGCGAAGGGAGCCTGCCCTGTGTAGTCCAGGGCTGGCCACCTCGGCCTGTGCTAGGCAGAAGAGCTTACAGGTGTGTCCTGCTTTACTTAACTCAAAGACAGCTGTTCAGAAGTTGCCTGGAATTGGAATTATGATCGGGCCAGGCCCTCCTTAGGTTTCCAGAGGGACTGCATATCACATGTACTACCCGTGTGGTGAGGGGTCTCACTTGAAGACATAAAAAATACACTGCAAACAGGAAAACAACTTTTAAAAATTATTGACATTTAACGATCAGCTCTGTGTGTGTATTAGGGATTTTTTAAAAGTGAAACACAGCCAGGCACAGTGGCTCACACCTGTAATCCCAGTACTTTGGGAGTCTGAAGCAGAAGGATGCTTGAAGCAGGAGTTCAAGACCAGCCTGGGAAACAAAGCAAGACTCTGTCTCTATTAAAAAAATTAGCAGGTGTCGTGGTACACTCCTGTAGTCCTACCTACTCAGGAGGCTAAGGCCAGCGGATTGCTTGAGCCCTGGAGTTGGGGGCTGCAGAGAGCCATAGTTGTGCCACCGCACTCCAGCCTGTAACAGAGCAAAACCCTGTCTCTTAAAAAAAACAAAAAAGATACCCCTGCAGGCTTTCAAATTATATACACATATAATGATAATGTACTACATTTATGTTATGTATTTTGGTTTACAGAGTGCTTATATATGCCCATTCATTTATTTATCCAACAAATCTTATTGAGCCCCACAGAGACCCAGACATTTTCCTAGGCACAGGGAGACACAGCGGTGAGCAAGGTGCATAAGGCCCTCCCACTTCTGTTGACCTTACTGTCTGGTTGGGGGAGGCAGACTGCAAACAACAAATGAATCAGCAAGACAAGTCCAGGAGTGACAAGTGCCGCAAGTCAGGTAATGGCTACAGCTGGACTGTCTAATACAGAAGCCACATGTGGTTATTTGCATTTAAGTCTAAATGAATTAAAATTAAGTGAAATTAAACATTCAGTTATTCACACTAGCCACATTTCAGGTGCTGAATAGCCAATGTGGCTCATGGTTAGTGGTATACAGGACATTTCCATTATCACAGAAATTGCCATAGGGTGGCACAGGGCTAGTGCGAGCCTCGGGGCTGATTTGGAATAGGTGGTCAGGGAAAGCCTGTCTGTGGAGGTGCCTTCATGTGGAACCTGAAAATGAGAAGAAACCAGCAACCCACAGGCCTGAGTGGGAGTGGGTGTGGGCAGACAGTTTCACTCACTCTAGGGCAAAAGTCCACATGTAGACATAAGTTTGGCAAATTTGAGGAACAGAAAGACGTCTGGTGTGACTGGGGTGTAATGAGCTGGGGGTGGGGAAAGTAGAGACGATGAGGTCAAAAGTAATAATAAAAACAGCTGAGATAGCTGTTGGGTGCTCATTACATGCATCTATGAGGTAGGTACTGCTACTCTCATTTTACAAATGAAAACACAGACACAGAGAAGTAGAGATACTTGGCCAAAGTCACACAGCTAGTGAGGGACAGAGCTATGATTCCAGCTGGTGCCATAGCCATGGAGCACTTAGCTATTATACTACACTGCACTGCATCTCCAAAGTCAGGGGTGCACTATGAATGCCCTGTGAGGAGTGTGGACCCCATCAGGGTGTGAAAGGAAGTCCCTACAAGCTTTTAGGCAGGAGTGTGACATGATCTATTGCACTTTTTTTTTTTTTTGAGACGGAGTCTTGCTCTGTCGCCCAGGCTGGAGTGCAGTGGCACAATCTTGGCTCACTGCAAGCTCCACCTCCCAGGTTCACGCCATTCTCCTGCCTCAGCCTCCCGAGTAGCTAGGACTACAGGCGGCTGCCACCGCGCCCGGCTAATTTTTTTGTATTTTTAGTAGAGATGGGGTTTCACTGTATTAGCCAGGATGGTCTCGATCTCCTGACCTCGTGATCCGCCCGCCTCAGCCTCCCAAAGTGCTGGGATTACAGGCATGAGCCATCGCGCCTGGCCGATCCATTGCGCTTTTAAGTGATCCATCTGTTCGTGGTGGGGAGAATAGATGGTAGAAGGCCAAGTCAGGGGACTGCCTCATTATTGGAGGTAATAACATTACTGTGGCTCCAACTAGGAGAGCAGCAATTCTTCTTTTTAAAAGCCTATCAGACATTGCACTTTTATTTTTCATGGTTTACTTACCTTCAAGGACTATGGCAGGTGAAACTATGTATCTTTTCTTTTTCCTAAGACAAAAGTACACACACATTCCTAAGAGTTAGTTGCTCCAAAACTCAATAGGTACATACCAACATGCATTTAGCTGCAGGAAAGCCAGTTTTTGCCAAGCCTTACCTAGTTCTGTATAAAGCATCTTTTCTATACATTGTTATCAAGTTAGGCCAATGATCTTCCTAGAATGGGAGGTCTGACTTGAGCTGGTTCTAGCTCCACCCGGGGTTGTTTCCATGTTTAGGAGAAGCGGGTGGAGTCCTGACCCAGGTGGGAACCCAACTTGTGGGGTTTCTGCATGGAAAAGAACTTCATGGGCTGGGTGGTATGTAAGCATCTCCATTTTGTGCATTTAGAGTGGCAAGTCTTAGGACTGCAGTGATAATCATGCCTCCCTGGACCCATTTACCCTGTGACATTGACTTTGAATGAGGGGTGTATGTGTTCCAGGCTCCCTCGTAAATGCGGAAATAAAGGAAAACTGACAGACCTCCCAGAGAGAGAGCAGGAATGTTATGTCATATAAACCTATTACCAGCCCTGCAAACAACTGCCAAAGTGCTTCAATAAAATACAACTTCCGACCACCTCCAGCCCTAACACTCCCCTGTCAAATGCCAATTGTTTGTTTAGAACTTCTCCTCCCAGTAGGGTTAAGAGGAGCAAGGTGGCTCACCTGCAGTTTCCCCTCCAGCCACTGCTCCCTTTGCAGGGTCTGTTTGGGATACAAGTCAAGGTCACAACTCTGCATGACCTTGCTCCCAGCACCTGAAACCCTCCCGCCTTTACGGCAGGTTATTCAGCTTCCCTGTGGCTGCCTTTCTTCACCATTGAAATGAGGATAATTATGGTAACCATCATTCTACCTCATAGTGCTGTTGTGAGAATTTAATGAGTCAGAATGAATTAAATGTCAGACAGAACAATTACGGTCAGCTATGATATCATATTGTCATTATTGGAAGGGAGAGTATAGGAAAGGAGGTGGCTGAAGCCAAAGCCCAGTCTCAAGGCTGTGATGAATAAGGATCCCAGAGTCACCCAGAAACAACTACCCTGGAGCTTCTGCAGGTTACTAAGAGGATTCTCATACACTCCAGGCACTGCCCCAGAAGTCACTTTGTAGGCTGGATCAAGACCACCCCACAGCTCCAGCTGCAGTTTCTGCCCTGTACTCTGGGGCAGAGCAGCAGGGGTCCAGGCCACTTCCTACCTTGCCTCTTCCTCCTTTCTCCAGGCAGGCTTGGGTCAGATGCAGCAGCTCCTGTAGTGGAATGCAAAGGAAAGACCTCTCAGTTGGGTGTGAGGAAATTATAGTAGCTTCGGGAGAGGCAGAGCCACTTGGGTTCTGCCAGTGGGTGAGTAACTTGGACCTCAGCCTGGTTGGATCCAAGTCTACAGTTCCTCCTGGAGTCACCTTCTCTGGGCTGCAGAGCTCACACCACCCATCCTGCCCAGATGCTTCTTTGCCTGTCGTCTCAGCAGCTCACAATTTAATTATAAATAACAGTGACTCACAGGACAGCAGTTCCTTTATTTGCCAGGGAAGTCTTATGAAGATTAAGCTATTCTCCCAGGAAAGAAAGGTCTTTACTTTTCAATAGAGGTAGAGAGGGAAGCAAGGAGAGGGCTGTGATTACAGCACAGACTTTGGAGCCAGATCGTCTGGGTTTGAATCTGGCTCTATCACTTACAAAGAGGTGTGCCCTGGCACAAGTTATTTAACCTGTGACTCAGTTTCCTCATCTGCAAAACGGGGATATAAATAGTACTTACCTCATAAAGTTATTTTGAGAGTTAAATGAGTTAATATCTATTTGGAGCTTAGAACTATGCCTGGCACATAGTAAGTGCTTATATAAATGTTTGATAAATAAAAGTGGAATAATGGAGAATAGCTTATATAAATCTTTATAATTAAATATTACACAGCCATTGCAATTTCTATAGTAGCGTGGGAATACATTCATGATCTATTACTAAAGTAAACAATATACAGTTTAATAGTACACAGTTTAGGCCGGGCACAGTGGCTCACGCCTGTAATCCCAATACTTTGGGATGCTGAGGCAGGTGGATCACGAGGTCAGGAGTTTGAGACCAGCCTGGCCAACATGGTAAAACCCCGTCTCTACTAAAAATACAAAAATTAACCGGGCGTGGTGTGGGGTGCCTGTAATCCCAGCTACTTAGGAGGCTGAGGAAGGAAAATTGCTTGAACCCTGGAGGTGGAGTTTGCAGTGAGCTGAGATCGTGCCATTGCACTACAGCCTGGGTGACAAGAGTGACTCCATCTCAAAAAGAAAATACTATACAGTTTAAAACAAACTGTGTAATATAATTGCTGAAAACAGAAAATAAATCTATATGCATTTAAAAAAATACGAAGAGTATATATACCAAATAGTGTTCCTCTGTTTTCTAAAATTTCTGTATTTTGAAGTACAGTAATTAAAGAAAACAGTGAAAACTATTCAGAAAGGGATCAAATGCAGTAGATATGCAAAATCCACATTAAATAATTATACTTTAAAATAATAATAATAGGCCTGGCATGGTGGCTTATGCCTGTAATCCCAGCACTTTAGGAGGCCAAGGTGGCAGATCACTTGAGGTCAGGAGTTCAAGACCAGCCTGGCCAACATGGTGAAACCTCATCTCTAAAAATACAAAAATTAGCCAGGCATGGTGGCACGTGCCTGTAATCCCAGCTACTCAGGAGGCTGAGGCAGGAGAATCGCTTGAACTCAGGAGGCAGAGGTTGCAGTGAGCCGAGATCGTGCCACTGCACTCCAGCCTGGGTGATAGAGTGAGACTCAGTCTCAATAAATAAATAAATAATAATAATAGTAGCTCTGACAGTCCCCAAGCCTGGATCATTCAGGGTGTCTCCTAGGCTGAAGCTGAACATTAGATCAAAAAGAAAACACCATAATATTAAATACTTATATGGATATGGTATACTATCTTTCTTCTGGAAATAATTAAAAGCTGACTACACCAACACAGCCAGACTTCAATCTAACCTAAACAACAGATGACCCACATACACAACATAAACAACGAGGTAAACAGCAGTGTGTAAAAGCAATGGATCTGGTGTGTTTTTCAAGATGATAAGCCAAGGGGCAGCTCAAAAGTTGCCAGTATAGACAGGAGGGGAGGGGTGTGGGAGGGTTCCTCTAGCCATTGCGTCAGAGGTTTCAAGAAGGAAATGGAACTTCGCAGACTGCTACAATAAAGGAAGGAGATAACCATATCTTTTTACTGCTCACTTATGTAGAGCCTGAATAGAGAAAAGAATAAATTGAGAACTTCTGAACCACGACCTTCAGTAATGGGCCAACTGCTCTACTCTGACACCAGGCCACTTCTCACCCTGCTTCAGGGTCTCACAGAACAATTAAACCCCTAAGCACCTTGCCTCCGGCCTCTGGCAGATGGGACTAATGTTAAGCTAAACCCACAGGAGGTAGGATGAATTAAAAAACCATCTTAACTTTGTTTCCAAGGGGCCTCGTTTGGTTTTGCCTGTTCTTCTCTCTTTAACCATCATCATCTCACATAGCTAATCCAACCAACAGTGTGGACCCTTTGCAAGTTGTCATAATCTTTTCCGTCTCCGTATTTTTGTCTGTAAGTTATCTCTCCAGTGTCCCGTTACTCTCAGAAAAGGAGAAGATCTTTGGGAGAAAATAAAAATATTAGTAGCAAATTCTAGAATTGTGCTCTCTGAATAAAACTTTGGGCTCACAGAAACCGGTTTCAGTTCACCCTTTAATCTTTTCAAATGTCACTACCATAGAGTCCCCTATATAATTTACGCTATTCACCACCGCATCATATCTACAAAAAAAGACCATCTCAATAATCTCCCAAACACCTGAATTGGCTGGAGTTGCTTCTTTCTTTCCAAAGAACAACGGGGTCCTAGGGGCTCCTTTGCCCCACCAGGGCTATGCCGAGGACACGGGCAGGAGGAGGCTGGCAGGCTGTTTTATCTTTTAGCAAGCACTGGCAGTACTTAGAGCATTCAGATGATTTCTGTTGATGCTCATGGGGATCAGCTTCTAACCTTCGGGCTTGCAAAAACAGGGCTCACATCTTTCGTATCAGGAGAGTTGATTGCACATTTGAAGAGGCCAATTAAAAAAAAAATCTCAAGGAGAAGTGCTGCGATGAGCTAAACAGGCTTTGTTCTGTTTGGAGAAGGGAAAGCCTGGGAGCCCTGATGAAGTCAGAGCTTTTCCCCTCCCAAGGGCATCTGTTTCCATGCCGCAGAAGAGAGGAACGAGGGGGAGTCCACAGGCTGCAGGGCAGCAGAGCAGCATGCTCATGACTGCTCAGGCACATCTGATAACACCAGGCCTTCCAGGAGGTGGGCACATTCTCCTCCTCTGACCCTGAGTTGGAGAGGTGACACTGATTTACAGCTGCATCTCTTCTTTTTCCTGTCCCTCCCAGCCAGCCTGCAGTCTGTTCAAAGCACACTCAGGGGAAAGAGAGGCCAGTGCATCCACCCAACTGGGAAGTGGTTTTGAGCAAGCACTGATGTTCTGACAACATGCTCTGTCTTCAAATTGGTCCCTTGTGCTTCAGTGAAGTGGCCCTTGATCTGTACAGGTGTTAGCCAGGGGCTCCAGAACACAGAGCCTTCTCTCTTAATGTGGGTGACCCTGTATAAGGATGTCTTCCTGGCATTAGATTAGGATTGACAGTGGTGAATGCTCAGCAGGCAGTCCCCCTTGATTGTCCTTGGAGCAGCAAAAAGGAGGGAGGGGAATATCTCCTAGACCAGAGATGGGAAGAGAAAAAGGAAGGCGGTTTAGTGGAAAACTGTTGTGGTTTTTAAAAATTCTATTTACGACCTATGGGATTGTAGATTGGGAAAACAAGTCTTTATCTAATCAACTCAACCCTCCTATATTAGGACTATGGTTTTGCTCCTGTAACGTAATCATGGTGGAATGTATCTCCTTGATAGAACATCATGTAATTTTTTCATATCTCTATCTTAAATATACATTTTTAAAAGAAAAAATAGAAATTATCTTTCTATAATCAATTCACAAAATGAATGGGCCTGTTCGATGCTGTGTTTATTTTGCTTTTTTGCAAAGCTGTTTTGGGGAACATTTGGTATCCTTAGATTCTTCTTCACTAGAGAAAAAAGATTAGGCCAGTTGGATGAAACCCATGAGAGAATGAAATAGGAGTTCAAATGTACTAGTCTTTGTAAAACAGTATAAACTCACTTCTGGTGGATAGGGGGTGGGAAGCTGGGAAACTGGGAACCAAGAAAGGCTGATCAAGAGGTGGGCTCCCTCCCTGGACCTGTGCCCCTTGTTTCTGGCTCTGCCCCTGCTGGAGGGACCAGTCCTGACCAGCCAGGGAGGCACAGCCCTGCTGGGCCTGGCTGCCTGGCATGGCTGGATCTGGAGAAGCCTTACCCATACCATGCTGGATGTTTGCTATGTCTCCCTTTGCCCCTTCCCTTGGAGACCTTGAAGGGCACCTTTGAGTAGGGAAAACTAAAAACCCAAAGTTACTAATTTGGAGGATTGGTAGGGAGAGACTTTATCTTAGCCAGGATATCTGGGTTTCCTTGGAGCCCCTAATGCTGGTCCCTCAATAATTTGGTTTCTTGTTGCTCCTAATGCAAACTTCTTAGGAAGACCCCCAGGCCACACCTAGCAGGTCTCTACCCCACCAACCTTTCGGCCTCATTTGCTCTCTTAACTCCTGCTGCATTGGTCTTCTTTCAGTTTCTTCTGGTTCTGTGTTACCTCCTACCTGAGGACCTTTGATCACGCCATTCCCTCTGTCTGGAACACTCCATCCCCTCCCCCTGCTTTATCTAGCTAACTCTTTTTGCCAGTTATCTTTTCCTGCATAACAAATTACCCCCAAACCTAGTAGCTTAAAACAGAAATTTGTTATCTCACATTTTCTTTGGATCAGGAGTCTGGGAGCAGCTTAGCTCAATGGTTCTGGTTCAGGGTTTCTCAAGAGGTTATATTCAGGCTGTCAGCCTGGGCTTTGGTCATCTGGAGCTATAGGATCTCCTGCCACGCTCACTCAGTGTGGACCTCAGTGCCTCTCAGGGTATGGGTGGAGACCTCAGTTCCTTACCATATGACCCCTCCAAGGGCTGACTGGGTGTTCTCAGGATGTGGAAGCTGGCTTCTCCCAGAATGAATGATAAGAAAGAGAGAGGGAAGGCACCCAAAACAGAAGCTGCAGGCTTTTGTGAACTAATATCAGAAGCAACACATCATCCCTTCTGCCATGTGCCATTGTTACACAGACCACCCTTGATGCAGTGTGGGAGGAAACTACACATGGTATGAATACCAGAATGGTGATCTCTGTGGCCATGATGGGAGGCTGGCTTAATTATTGCTTCCTTTCCCTTAAGATATACTCGTATGGTATGGGTCCAAATGGCCTCACTCATGTCTGTCAGGTGACTGACCATTGGCTAGCACAATGAAAATGAAAGGGCCATGTGTCTGTCATTATTCAGCCAGCTAGCCGGGGTGAGTCCACATGGCAGCTAGAGAGTTTCAAGAATGAGAATGGATAGGTACGGGGCCTCTTAAGGCCAAGATTTGGAAGAGGTACAATGTGACTTCTACAACATTCTATTGGCCAAGACAAATCACAAGACTAGCCTGGCCTGTAATCCCAGCACTTTGGGAGGCCGAGACGGGCGGATCACAAGGTCGGGAGATCGAGACCATCCTGGCTACCATGGTGAAACCCCGTCTCTACTAAAAAAAATACAGAAAACTAGCCGGGCGAGGTGGCGGGCGCCTGTAGTCCCAGCTACTCGGGAGGCTGAGGCAGGAGAATGGCGTGAACCCGGGAGGCGGAAGCTTGCAGTGAGCTGAGATCCGGCCACTGTACTCCAGCCCCGGCGACAGAGCGAGACTCTGTCTCAAAAAAAAAAAAAAAAAAAAAAAAAAGACTAGCCTGGATTCAATCGGCGGAAAATAGACTCAACTTTAATGGAAGGAGCTGCAAAGTCATAGTACAAAGGGGTGTGGATATAGGAAAAGGGGAAAGTGCAACCATTTCTGTAAACACAGCACACCAGAGTATCCCTAGAGCCTAGCACAGTACCTGGCACACAGTAGAGACTCAATAAGTACAGTATTTCTTAGAGGGATGAGTTTGAACATTTTGCCTTTAGTTGTCCTCCTCTTGTTCTTAACCTGTCTGCCTCACTGCTAAGGAAGCACCTACAGACAAGAATCCTGTCTTATTCATGTTTGTGACCCGCACAACATGGACATTGCATAGAACTCTACTAGATGATGAAAAAAATGCAATGCCGACTCTTTTCAAACCCTCTCTGCACATCTCTACTGCTATTCCTTCCTCAAAGCTTAGGGGCTTCCACAGTTGATTTGCATAGGCTTTGCAATCCTGAGGACCGGGGCTGAGATCCTGAATTTCGTTTACTGACTGTGTGATCTTGGGCAAGTTCCTTCACTCTGCTGAGCCCCAATTTCTTCTCCTACAAACTGGGAGTGGCTACTGTTGTGGGGTGAAGTGCAACGGAATATGTGAAGTGCTGAACATGCAGCAGGTACTGAATAAATGTCATACTCTTCCCTTTAATTCCCTGTATCAACTTGATCATGGTCTGGCCCCTCTGTTCCCAACCCTGGTTCACCCACCCTGTCCCAGGAAAGCCACATCTGTTCCATACTTCCCTTGGTCTCAAGAATGCAATCACTGGCATAAACCTGAGTACAGCTAAGCTCCCATGAGTGGCACAATTCCTGCTGCCACACATGGGCAGGAACACTGGATCATATGGGATTGTGCCCCACCTGGCACAGCTCCCCTAATCCAGAGGATCTTCCCCTCGTGCTCCTCAGGTTTCCGGAGGTCCAGCTGCTCTGTCCTTCCGATTTGTACTCTCCAGCCATCACAAAAGTGCTCACTGTCTAGGTCCATGTAAACATCCTCTGGACATTTCTTCTTTCCGGGTCAGCTGTCTTCTCACTAGGTTCTCTCCTTTCTTTTTCCTTATCCCTCCCTGTCTTACTATTTCTGACCTTTTTTCATAAGCCAGGCAGCATGCTAAGCACCTTACACTAATTGTCTCATTAATTTTCACATCAGCTCCATGGCATAGGAACTATTATTACCACCATTTCCCTTATGAAAAGATTGAGGCTCTGAGAGTTCACATAACCTGTTCATGGCCACACACTTGGTTAGAATCAGGATTAAACCTGGGTTCTGGTCCCAAAGCTGTACTCTCTCCCTTCACATCCTTCACTTGTTGCCTGGTTTTGCATCCCGTGGCCACTTCCTGCTAGAATGTTCCTTCTCTCTATATGGCTGGTCTAGATGTTATCAGCATTTCCTTCAAAATTACCACCTTCATCCTCAGGTTTCGTCTTTGTTTTTCTCTAGGGCAATACAGTTCAACAGAACTTTCTGTAGTGATGAGAATGTTCTCTGCACTGTCCACTATGGTTGCCAATAGACATATGCAGCTTTTGTGCATTTGATATGTGGCTAGTATGACTGAGAAATTGCACATTCAATTTTATTTAATTTTAATTAACTTAAACTTAAATAACCAGACCCAGGTAGGGGCTTCTGTATTGGACAGTACACTCTAGGGTCTTATCTTAGTGCAGTTTGTTATTGGAGGGAGAATAAGTGGCAGGAGGTAGTGAAAGGTAGATGGGGAGAAAGGCAGCTTGAGGAAGCCACAGAACTCTTTGTTCATGAATATCGACCCAAGACTAAGCTTCTCATAAGGACCAATTATTTAATGAGGTCCAGATTCCTGGTCCCAGATTCTTTCCTGGACCTCTGCCTTCCAATCACCAAATTTCTGGTGATGTAATCAAACATGCCAGGCTCTAGGAATTATGTTGAGGCTCTTCAGAGAGGCAGCCTTCCTGAGCAACATGCAGAGTGAAATGTGCTCATTTCAGGGTAGGGCAAGTGTGAGAAGTCTTACTGAAGTAAGAGTTCCTTGCTGCTAAAATCAATATTTAGTAAAAATGACCTTTGGCCTGTAGCTGCAATTGCATAGAGCTTCCCCCTTCAAGATTTCTGGAAATACAGATTTAAAAACCCACAGCAATGGTTCCAAAAACTGAAATGCCATTTTTTTCCCTATTAAATCATGTAGGCTTCAGGACTTTCACACAAAGCAATCTTAAAAGTGGTTACTTAGTGAATTTGACTGTAGTGAGCCTTCAAATATTAATAAATTTCTATTTGAAAAATATGCCCATTTCTGGAAGCAAAAATTCATTCTTTTACTTACTTATTCATTCATTCATCCATCCATCCATCCATCCACAAACATTTTTCTGCACACATGAGAATTCTAAAATGCAAGTGGGGGAGAGGCATTTTAAAATTAGAAAGACAATTTTTATAGATTCAACTTTTTTTTTTCTTTTTTTTTTGAGATGGAGTCTCGCTCTGTCACCCAGGCTGGAGTGCATTGGAGTGACCTCGGCCCACTGCAAGCTCCGCCTCCTGGGTTCACTCCATTCTTCTGCCTCAGCCTCCCGAGTAGCTGAGACTACAGGTGCCCGCCACTCCTCCCAGCTAATGTTTTCTGTTTTTAGTAGAGATGGGGTTTCACCATGTTAGCCAGGATGGTCTCTATCTCCTGACCTCATGATCCACCCACCTCGGCCTCCCAAAGTGCTGGGATTACAGGTGTGAGCCACCGCGCCCGGCCCCATTATACTTTTATTATGGAACTTAATACACTGAAATGTATTCCTTCCCATATCTCCTCCTGTCTCTAGGTTGGCAGTCCTGGAGGTCTAGGACACCATCTTATTGACTGCTGTGTTCTTGGTCCCTGGAACACTGCCTGGCACATAGTGGGAGCTTATTAAATATTCCCTGAAGGGACACAAAACAACAGAAATGTGCTCCTAGGCTAGGTCCAGGGTCACCACAGCCCAGCAGTCTGTCTCTAACATGGGAGTCCTTCAAAACATAAGCTTCAAAATCCCTGAGGAATCTGAAGCAACTTACCCTGAGATCAGTCTTCACGAATTCATCAAATCCCTTTTGGCTTTACTTGTATTTTCAGCCTCCAGTGTGAAGGGATAAAAATTCTTTCTACATACTAATCACAACTAAGACCTCCTTTCTTTTTTTTTTCAGATGTCCTAAAACTTCATATAATTCAAAGGTTATCCTGTACCTACTTCTAGCAACACAATATTTAAGATTTATAAATTAATCAAAAATCAAAAAAAGATGATAATAGTCTCATCCGTGACTTTCACAGTTTTGTAAGCTTCTGTCACATCCATTTTCAACTCCTGCCTTTATAGACCAGAAAGATTTCTCAGGAAAAGCATTTTTTGAAAATAAAAGTCTCCCATTCCATCTGTTTATCATCTCTGCATACTCTCCTCTGGGTATCTTTCCTAAGATTCAGTGACAAAACCTGTACAGAATATTCATTCATTTATTATTTACTTGAACACTCATTCAACAATATTTATTGCATGCATACCATGTGCCAGGCACTGCAATTTTGTATTAGGCAAAAATAGAATAAAATTACAAACCAGGAACACCTCCTTGTTCTTCCCCTCTGCTATTCTTCCCAGCGCAGCTTCTAGAGCAAACACTGATGTCTGGCAGTTCATCACCCCTTGTGTTTACCTCCTTTCTTTTCTTTTTTTTGTTTTTTTTTTGTTTTTTTTTGAACTGTTGATTATCTTTTAGAAATGTTTTCTTAACTTTTCACAAAGTGAAATTGTCTTTTTTCCCTGGAAAGGTTGTAAGTTCCTAGGAAAGATGACAGAAGCAAAGCATTGCCTTTGCGATTTTCACCTACCCCTTTGCAGTAGGCAGGACCATTTTAAAGGTGAGGAAATGGAGGTTCTGGAGAGGTCAACTAAGTTGCCCAAGATCTCTCAGCTGATTGATGATGGGACTGGGATTCCTACTGAACATGCCTGTTTCAGAACTGCCAAATCACCAGCCTGTCTCTTAGGGTGCCAGAGCTGGTGGCTCACATTTACCTGAGTACCCCAGAGAGCTGAGCTCAGAGCTGGCCCACAGCAGACACTCGAAACTATTTATGGACTTGACTCGATTTAAATAAATGCAGATGGTTTGGCTGACGCAAGGCAATTAACCTGACAGCACTTCTTCCCTCATGTTATAGACAGATGGTGGCTCTTCAGGAGAAATGTGAAGACCTGGAGTGTTGTGAATCATTATCTCTTCCTCTCCCCAGCTAACCGAGATAAAAGCTGCAGGCTTGGCCTTGACATTGCCCTTTTTCAATTTCTGTCAGAACAAGCCACAAACCTTAATGCGTTTGAGTAGCCCTCAGCCAGCTTGCAATTATTTGTGGTGACAGGGAGCAAGGATGGCAACCACCAACCCCGCCAAGTTTTCTTTGGACCACAAATGTCATCGTCTCTCTCCTGCCCTTAAAGCAGAGGTTTGCAGGCTGCAGGGTGTTGGGAGGGCCCAGACAGGTTTGCAGGAGTGAGAGTGCAAGATGCCACCAGGAGTGGCCTCAGAAGGAGCCAAGAGCTAGCTGCCTATGTCTTAACACACTCTAAAAACACAATGGCTATTTAAATGCTCCTTTGGTGTTGAAAAATGATTCTAACAAAAGACCTTTTGCACTTTTCTAATTTTGCATCATGTGTATGTATTACTTATTCAAAAATAAATGAACTTTAAAAGAAGATCTGCATATTCTCACATCCAAAGCCTGAAATAGCAATAGCATACAGTTGATGTCACAGCACTGGCCTGAAGTCAGTGGAACTGGGTATTATTAGTTTCTACTTTGCCACTAATATGGTTTGTAAAACACCAATTCCTCCTGCTCAAAATCCACTGAAGCTCAGTCACCTACAAGATAAATTCAAACTCATTAGCTTGGCCTATGAGATCAGGGGTGATCTAACTCTTAGCTCTCTGTCTTAGCATAGATTTCCCCAAAACCAGGCCCTAAAAGGATTTGGTTTCAAGTAGGGCAAGATCACTTGAGGGAGCTGATCCCCAGAGTGTGGTAAGGTAGAGGGGACATGAGACAACAAAGGGGAATGCCGAGAAAGGGTGCCTCACGAGCAGGTGACCGCCATGGGAAACTTGGGTTCCATCTCCCATAGCGCCTTGGAGAATCTGTGTAGAACACACCTTGAAATTACCTGAATAAGGGAAAGGAACCTGGGGGATTTGTCCATTAGCTCCCCTCCTCATTGATTGAGGGCTGACTGGAGGGCATCCACTCTCATCTTCTAGTCTGCTTTATGTAGGAGATGGACATGCTCTCAGGAGCAGAGCGTGCACTCAGGCAGGGAGACGCAGGTGCGCGAGCGGGGAAGCTGTAGATGGGCTCAGTAGATATACACTGAGGCCACAACACTTTGCAGTTCTATCAACAGATGGAATCAGTTTCTCTACTCCTTGAATGTGGGCTGGCCTTTTGATGAGTAGAATGCAGAGGTTACAAGGTCGTAGAGGTTCTTAGCTAGAACTCAAGAAATCGCACAGTATCTACTTATACTCTTAGATCTGTGCTGTGCCATGTGAATAAGGCCAGGCTAGGCTGTTGACGGATGAGAGACCTCATGGAGCAGAGAAGAGTCATCCCAGCTGAGTACTCCCAGATCAACCAGTCCCCAGCCAACCTGCTAGCTGACCACAGACACATGAGGGAACCCAGCCCAGCCCAGAAGGAGGCCCAGCTGAGCCCAGTCAAAATTGCTGAGTTTGTAAACGTGAATTAAATAAATTGTCGTTGCCTTGAACAACTAAATTTGGGGGTAGCTTGTTAGGCAGCAAAAGTTAGTTGATTTCGCATTTAGGCCAAGGGCTACATGAAAGTAAGAACTGGAGATAAGAGGCTGGACGCAATGGCTCACACCTGGAATCCCAGCACTTTGGGAGGTCGAGGCAGGTGAATTGCCTGAGGTCAGGATTTCGAGACCACCCTAGCCAACATGGTGAAACCCCGTCTCTACTAAAAACATAAAACAATTAGCCAGGTGTGGTGGTGGGCGCTTGTAATCCCAGCTACTCAGGAGGCTGAGGTAGGGTAATTGCTTGAACCAGGGAGGTGGAGGCTGCAGTGAGCCGAGATCACGCCACTGCACTCCAGCCTGCACAACAGAGTGAGACTCCACCTCAAAAAAAAAAAACACGAAAAAACAAAAAAACAAAACAAAACAAAAAAAAACAAAATGGAGATAAGAAAACTGTGCACAAGCAGACTCCTATCTTCAGGTGACAGGATGGTTTCCTTTGCAGGGTTGTTACTGGGGCTGCTCATTATGGAAAAGATACGTAAGAGTCTGAGACTGTGGCCTGCGTTTTTGGAGGGGTCTAAGCTTAATATTAAAAACAAAATCAAAGCAATTGCAAATCTCTGTTATTCACAGTGGCAGAGGGTTGAACTTTTTGTTTGTTCATTCGCAGATTACTCTAAAAAGACAGGGAAGCCTAAAGTTCACTTCACTTGGTTATCACTTGGTTCCGTTTGTCACATTTAATATTTCCAAGTGTCTAAAGACTTTCACTGGAAACTTCCACCTCTTAAAGTAAAATAATAAATTTAAACATACTCCTGTATACTTGTAGCAGATGCTGAATTCCAATCAGAGGATGAGGAGAAGTTTCATGTCAAAGGACATGTTATTTGACCAGAGTCTGGTAAAATAAATGGGATTTGGGCAGGTAGAAAATGAAAGAAGACAGAAGTAGTTTTCTAAACTTTGATACATATGATCAGACACTCCCTAGAAAGACTGAAGCCACTAGATACCAAAGACGAAAGTAGAACACGTACTAATACAGCAGGGTGAGAAAGCGCCAGCATGCGGTGCAGAGGGAGGCTGCAGCGTGAGGAGCAATGCTGGGCCAGGACACAGCAGTATGATGGGAGAAGGGCACGGATTCTGGGGTCAGGTTAAACTACTGGCTCTTCCATATCCTAGCTGTGGCCTTATGCGCACTACTTCACACCTCCGGGTGGGCCTCGATTTCCTCAACTATAAAATGGAGATGACAGATACATCAAAGGGCTGTCATGAAGATTAAGTGAACAGATGTAAAGTACCTCCAGGATGCTTGGCCATAAAGTAAATGCTCTCTAGTTTTCACAACCATCTGAAGTACATTCTTCTTCTTCTTTTTTTTTTATTCCGAGACGGGGTTTGGCTCTGTTACCCATGCTGGAGTGCGGTAGTATGATCTTGGCTCACTGCAGCCTCAACCTCCCAGGCTCAAGCAATCCTCCCATCTCAGTCTCCCATGTAGCTGGGACTACAGGCATGCACCACCATACTCAGCTAATTTTTTTTTTTTGTAGAGACAAGGTCTCCCTATGTTGCCCAAGCTGGTCTTGAACTCCTGAACTCAAGCAATCTGCCCGCCTTGGCCTTCCAAAGTGTTAGGATTATAAGCGTGAGCCACCATGCCCAGCTGAAGAATATTCAAAGAGATGTCAATAGCTTCCTGGATGATGGTGCCTCACATGGCCACTTGCCTCCCCAGACCACCAATGGAGTTGCAGGTTTATTAGTTTATCTTTTTCCCCTGTAAAATCGTTTCCGAGGAAAAGGGAAGCCTCCAAATAAACCCCACTCTTATCTCCAGGTTCTCATAGAGTCCACTACACTGGAAGGTCCAGCTGGGACCCTGCCATTAGCAAATGGTTGATGCTCCATGTTGTATGAAGGCCCTATATTGCATCAGCTTTTGCTTTGACAAAGAAATTAAAAAGCAGTAAGTTAGTCTCCATATTTAAACTTCCTTTTTTTTTTTTTTTTGAGACGAAGTCTGGCTCTGTCGCCCGGGCTGGAGTACAGTGGCGAGATGCTGGCTCACTGCAACCTCTGCCTCCCGGGTTCACACCATTCTCCTGCCTCAGCCTCCCGAGTAGCTGGGACTACAGGCTCCCGCCACCATGCCTGGCTAATTTTTTTGTATTTTTAGTAGAGATGGGGTTTTACCGTGTTAGCCAGGATGGTCTGGATCTCCTGACCTCGTGATCCGCCCACCTCGGCCTCCCAAAGTGCTGGGATTACAGGCATCAGCCACTGCACCTGGCCTCTATATTTAAACTTTCAATGTGGAAATGCAGGCGTGTAATTAGTTTAATGAGCTAAGCACTGGTGATAAATGCTGAACTGCAGTGGAGAAGTCCTTTGAACCTGTACATAGACAATCAGCAAGTGTTTCATTATGTTCATGTTTATGGCAATTCTGATGAAGAGAGAATCTCTGATCGCTCTGGGAAGAGGAATTTGTTCCCTTGATGCATGAAGACTTGAATGTTCACTTATGATTTGCTCAAAATTGAATTTTACAATTTTTATTTTAGAGACAGAATCTCTATGTTGCCCAAGCTGGAGTGCAGTGGCTGTATTCACAGGTACAATCATAGTGCACTATTGCCTTGAATTCTGGGCTCATGTAATATTCCTGGACACTGGTATGTTGTAGAGTAAACCGATGGGTCTTTCTTGTAAAAATCCTCAGTCAAGCAAGAGACTGGGATTTGTGAAGCACTTCCTTGGGAAGCCCTCTCCTTCCACCTGTTTCTCCCCCGAAGTTCCACAGGGTTTGAGGATGCTTTGGGCTGCCTGGGGCCTCAGCTCTGTGGACCTGCAGCTTCCCCTGCAGGTCACATCTCTGAATGAAGGCTTCCTCTGGAGGTTTTAAGAAAAAAGCGTTAAGACACAAAGAGGGCAAGTTGAAATCGTGAGATACTGCAGAAAGAAAGATCCTGGACTCTGAGTGCCACTCTTTCCTGGCTGTGTGCTCTTGGGCACAACAGGACCTAACTTCGGAGGCTCCTTCTTCACTTGCTGATACAGGGGCCTGCAGGAGCACTCAGTAGAGGGGCTTCTCTCTCCAGACCCTGGTCTCCCTGGACGGTGGTGCCTTACATGGCCACTCGCCTTCCCGGACCACAGCGCCTGATGGAGATCCGAAGTCAGGTCGATGATCAGTGCTGCGACTGCCTCCTCCACAGGCCAAGACTTAAAACTCCTACTGCCTTTGCTCCTTGTGTGTTTGTTTTTTCCTAATAAAAATTCAGAATCACTTTGTTAAAATAAATGAACAACTACAAACAAAAGGGAGAAAGGAGGAGGATGCTCCGGGGAGCCAGAAGAACACAGACCCACCTGCCCCTACACCCCCTGGGCCTGAAGGCCTGAACCTTTGGCCTTCCTCGTATCTTTTTTCTCACTTGGGGGGAGGGGAGAAGAATGAAGAAGTGCCGGAACCCCCAGGCCCTCTGCTTTTCCCTGTGCTCTCATGGTGTCCGCCTGCCCTGCTGTTAGCCTGCCAGGGTGGCTGGAGTGGAGCAGGGTTGGGAGTGCATCAGGGTGTTGGGCAGCAGGGCAAGCCTGAGCCAGTTCTGCAGGTGCTTCTGGCCGAGGCAAGGCTGACCCTGGGAGCACCACTGGAATAGCGGCCACTGGCAGCGACTAGATTGGCAGCTCTGGGCACTTTAGAAGTTCAGGGATGCTTCAGACTGGAAGGGTGGCATCTAGGTGGGGCAGGAAGGAAGAGTAGGAAAGGTTCCTCTGAAGTCAGCATGGCGGGGATTAATAGTAGCGGGGAGGGGACAGTTACTCAGTTCCTGCCATGCCCTGCAGACTGGAGCCCAGGGCCCAATGGCTCTGAATCGTTGGGAACAAAATCCTCAAGAACAACATCTTGAGCCTGGTGGAATACAGCAGTGGTTTGCCCAGGTTGTCCCCTCTGCCCAGAGAGTTCACCTCCACTTTGTCAACCCAGAAGAATCCTGGCATCCGTTAGGATCTAACTTGAATGTCCCCTCCCCTGGGAAGCCCTCCCTGACTGCATGCAGGAAGCATTCCTCTCTAAGAGCACACTTGGCTTTGTATTGTTATTCTCCTGGAAATACAACGGAACTTTTCTTGGTGATCCAGGGCCCAGTGGCCAGGAGACCTCTAGAACAGACTGGAAACCTTGGTAAATGTTTGCTGACCTAAGTATGATGGAGAATGCTTGAGACACACTTCTATCTGTGCTCCAAGAAGGAGAACGACCCCTTACCAGGCCTGTTCTCATGGCCTCCACTTAGGAACTGATGCCTCTCACCGATTCCAATGGGAGCTGTTCTTTCTGAGCCTTTAAGTTCTGCCGCTGCTCACCTCCTGAGACGCCATGCGACCAAGTAGGGGAGGTGGCCTCTGGAGCAAGGATTCCTCAGGTCCAAATTCTGTTTCCACCACCTACTAGCCATGTGGCTCTGGCTGGGTTAGAAGATCGCCAGAGTGCCTACTGGCTGTGAGGACTAAAGGAGTTACCATATGCAGGAGCACTTAGGTCAGTGGCTGGTGTATCACAAACACTCAGTAATGACAACTATTATTATTATTGTCTCCCCAAATCACAGAAGCAGACCTCCACACTGCCTCAGGGACTGTCCTGAGTGCATCGGGGGACAATGGGTGTGTGGGGACTGGCCATCCTGCAGCTCTCCACAGCCTCGGCCAGGTCCCATGGGGGAGGGGCAGCCATGGCCGGTGGCTAAGGACAGGTCTATGGAAGGGAGGGCCTGGGAGTGACCTGGCTCCTGGTACCAGATCCCATGCACTCATAAGCCTCTTCAGAACTCCCGAGTGAGGGCCTCCTAGAGCTCAGGACTGCCTTTCTGTTTTTGGCTTCTTGGCCTTTACTGCGTCCTTGGGGACAGGCTACTATTTTAGGTATCAGTCAAAATAAAACTGAGATTAACCCAGAATTCTTGGCAGTCAAACAATACCATAATTATGTGCTTTTTAACTTCAGAAATCAGGCAGCCACAGCTGACCCGCCACAGTCCATGGGGTGCCCTGGGGATATTAAGGCCTCCGTCCTACGCTGGGTCACCTCTGCACACTCTAAGCTGCAGGCAGCCACTAGAGGACTGTAGGGCTCTGAGGGACGCTATTTCTTTTCCTGGGAGCCATTGTCTGCACAACAGTACAACTTGCTTTCACACCAGACGTTGCCAGGTTGGAAGGGTGACTTATTACTTTCTATATCATAAATCCTCTTGCCTAAGTCCCAGTCCCAGGGACTGGTGGGCTGTGAGGGAACAGAAGAGGCTTGTGTTCCGGGCTGGGCTCTCAGGGCAGGAAATTACCCGGAGGAATATGTTTGTGCTTTGATTGCCGACAAGGGCAGCAGACCCTCTAGTCGGGCGAACAGGCCCCTTCCTCTTTGCAGGAGCCGAGGGGGAGGGGAGGGAATTAGTCACACACAAGAGCAACAGGATTAGGCCCCTGAGAGTAAAATACTTCACTCTAACCCAGAAAGAGGAAAAAAGAATGGGAGATTCAAATAGATGGGGGTTGAGATGATGTCAGTAAAGGTCACTGCCTGAAGAACAAAGAAGCAGCCGAGATTAGAGGCTTGAGCAGATCTCTAAACTCTCAGGCAAGACCTCAAAATGCCTGGAAGAAAGAAAGGAACCAATAGACCCCAGCTCCAGGGGCAGTCCCAGAGGTGTAGCTGGAAAAAAACAATTTTCCTTGAAACACTGACTTGGCCCCAGGAATAAGGTACTTCTGGAAACCTGATGCTCCTAGCAGGGGTACACATCTTAGTGAGGAAAGTGGTTTGCAGGGAGTTTTGAAATAGAAAAAGACACTCCAGTGTCCTCTGGCAGAGCTGCCCTGTTGGCATGGAGGCAAACAGATACCCTGCATGGTGACAGGCCTGCATTCCTTTAGGGAAAGGCCATCTGGGCGTGGGCACCCAGCATTCAAAGGAGCGATGTGCTGGAATGGTCTGGCTGCTCCCTCCCCAACAAGATGGAAGCCGCTTTTGCTGATGACTGGAGCTGCGCACTGTGCTCCTCTCAACCTTCAGCATCCTCCATTGACTCCTCACCGCAGGGTCCTCAGGCCCAGTCTTTTCCACCAGCTCCCTGGGAGAATCTCCTGGGAAGAGCACATCTCTTTGAAGATGGATTCTGACTTTCCACTTGGTTTTAGTTTGTTTGATTTCCACCCCATTAACACCTTTATTAAATGTCTTTCTCTACCACAGGAGCCTCAGGAACAACAAGCCTTGGGAGGTTGTTCTTGGGGACTGAATGATCCCAAGACATGAACCTTGTCTCAGAGACAGGACCTTGAATTTGATCCAGGAGGCAGGCAAAGGAAAAAGAGGCTGTGATAACCACTGAAGGAGGCCAGGAGTTTTAAACAGCTGGGACTGGAATGCAGGGCCTCTCGGCGGTTCTCTTGGTAAAGGCGGATGGGTTTTCACGCTAGAAGGACTACCCTGCTCTTATTTTCCCATCCTGTGTGGTCGCTAATTACAAGGAGATGTCAAATTCCATTATGAAAGAGAAGCCACTTGGCCACCTCCCTCTGGGGACCTCATAGCAGTGCCTTTGTCCCTGCAGATCTGGAAGAAATGAACTGATCCTCTGTCCAGGGCAGGAGGAGCTTCTGATGAGCAGGTTGGGGGGGCAACAAAGTGACTAAAGAGGGCTGAGCACTAATCCCACTGGGCTGCAGCCTGTGCTTGGGCAGCTTAGCCAAAATGAAAACAAGGGGAGCCACAGAGGGGAGCCCCACACAGTGGAGTCGAGGCCCCCAGAGTTAGGATGCCAGTGCTGGTGGCTGGGGGTGCATGTCCAGCCTCTCAGGTGGGGACATTGGTAAAGAAAGGGCCGCCATCACACCAGTCCCATTGTGAGTGACTTCCAAAAGGCTGTGTCTGTTACTGGCCTGCAGTGCCTTCCTGGGCTGTTTCTGCTGCTGGGGCCACCCTATCTTTGGGCCTTCACACACAGGAGCCCTTATTTGTTGGACTGTTATAACTCCCAAGGAAGAGACACCACCAAATCTGTACATGTAAGTGGTGCCTGCAGAATTCAGAATGCTGCCATAGATTCTTTCTAGTGCAAAGGGGTGCATCAAAGGATCACATTGCAGAAAATGCCTGCTTCCTGCAGCATGGTGAACCTGTGTCTACAGGGATGACCGGCTGTCCAGTCTGAGCTACTTGGCTCCCCTCCTGCCAACCAGCCTGGTGTCCAAGGACTCTTGTCTGGGAAAGGTCCCATCTAGTGAGTCTTGGAGAGGTGGGCTTCTTCTCTGGGATGGGCCACAGGAGAGGGAGGTGCTGGAGAAGATGGCGGGAAGCTGATGCAATGTCCTTCCTACCCGTGACCTGCCATTGGTATCTGAATAGGATGGGGCTGGTGGAGGTGTCCTCAAAGGTTTCTCTCCACTTCCACCCACTTACCCATAAAGACCTCTGAGAGGCATTAGCCCTCTAAACTGTTCTTAGCTGATACCCCAGGAAGAAACCGCCTGAAGGAAGGGTCCAAGGGAACTGATGCATGAGGGAAATGCTGTGAGCACCCATGGGGTAAGTCCCACCCGCCAAGAGCCTCTGTCCCTGCCACCCACTTCTCCTTACCCTACTCTGCTTTGTCTTTTGTAGCCTGCAGCACTCGTCACTTCCCACCGCACCACTACATAGTTCACCTCCTTCTCTTCATTGTCTATGTCCCACTCACATGTAAGCTCACAGGGGCAGAGACTCTGTCTCCTTCGTTCAGCAATACATCCCAAGCACATATAACATTTTCTGGCACCAGCAGGCACTCAAAAATATATACTGAACAAATTTCATGTGGGATGTGAATTCATGATAGTATGTGAAATATTACAAGATTAGGCCTCCAGAAATAAGCATTATGTAGGGCCTGTGAGGGCCTTAAAATGGCCCAGCCTGCCTGTACTTCCTTTGCTAATGATTAGGCCAAGCATCTTTCCACATATTTGTCACACATTTGTGTTTCTTCTTTTGTGAAATGCCTGCTTATGTCTCTTGTTCATCTTTTCTCTTGGGTTGTCTGTCTATTTCTTTCTGATTTGTAGAAATCTTTTACATATTCTGGAAACAAATCCTATATTGATCCTATTGTGTATCTCCCAGTTTGGAGTTTGTCTTTTCTATTTCTTTGTGGTATATTAATTTTAATGTAGTATAATTTATTAATCTTTTATGATTAATGCTATCTGTGTCTTATTTAATGGATTTTTTATATTCTGAAGCCATAAAGATATTCTTCAGTATTCTCTCTCAAAGTTTTTTTTTATTTTTTTTATTTTTTTATTTTTTTTGAGACAGAGTCTCGCTCTCTTGCCCGGGCTGGAGTGCAGTGGCCGGATCTCAGCTCACTGCAAGCTCCGCCTCCCGGGTTTACGCCATTCTCCTGCCTCAGCCTCCCGAGTAGCTGGGACTACAGGCGCCCACCACCTCGCCAGGCTAGTTTTTTGTATTTTTTTTAGTAGAGACGGGGTTTCACCATGTTAGCCAGGATGGTCTCGATCTCCTGACCTCGTGATCCGCCCGTCTCGGCCTCTCAAAGTGCTGGGATTACAGGCTTGAGCCACCGCGCCCGGCCTTCTAAAAGTTTTAAAGTTTCGTCTTTCACACTGAAATCATTAATCCACTAAGATTTGATATTTGGGTAGGGGTGAAGTAGCGATCCAATTTTTTGCCTTATTAACCACCAATTATTGTTACTTATTTACTAGTCTGTTGTTTTTCCAGGAATCTGCAACTTTACTTCTGTCTTATATCAAGATTCCATATTTGGCAGGTCTATTTCTGGGCTCTCTATTCTGTTCCATTGGCCAGTTTTTCCATTCTGGCATCAGTACATTTTGTCTTGATCACCACTTCATAAAATTCCCTCTTCCTTATTCTTCTTCTTCAGAGGTTGTTAGTTTTTTGTTTGTTTGTTTGTTTGTTTTTGAGACAGGGTCTCACTCTGTTGCCGAGGCTGGAGTTGAGTGGTGAACACAGCTCAATGCAGCCTCAACCTCCTAGGCTCCAGCGGTTGTCCCACCTCAGCCTCCCAGGTTCTCCCACCTCAGTCTCCCTAGTAGCTGAGACCACAAGTGCATGCCACCATGCCCGGCCAATTTAAATAACGTTTTTTTTTTTTTTTTTGAGAGGGAGACAGGGTCTCATTATGTTGCCAAGGCTGGTCTCAAACTCGTGGGTTCAAGTAATCCTCCCAGCTTGGCCTTCCAAAGTGTCAGGATTACAGGCATGAGCCACTGTGCCTGGCCTATTAGCTATTCTTAATACTTTACAGTCCACCTAAATTTGGAATTATCTTGTCATATGTCTCAAAAAAATTCTATTGGGATTGTGAGGCCAATTGCATTGGCTTAATTGCTTTAATTAATTATTTTAGGGAAAGCTGATGTTGTTGCGATAGGGAGTTTTCCTGTCTATGAACTCAGATTACTTCTTGACTTTTAGAACTTCTTTAGTACCTTTGAATAAAGCTATACTTTTCTCCATGTAGCTCTCATACTTTTGCCCACAATCTGGGTTGTGTCTTATAGTTGATGGCATCTAGAAATTATAATTGGCAGTCTTTTTCCTTTCTTAGAGTGTATAAAGTCATGGTTCATCATATCACTGATGGCGTCTTAGATTCTATGAAATACACTACTTTTGTTGCTTTGCAGTAGTATCTTTTAAAAAAAAACAAACCACTAAATTTCTGCTCACACATGGTGACTACAATTAATTTTTGTATATTGATTTTGTATTCATCAACAGCCTGTACTTCCTTTACTAATAAGGCTGAGCATCTTTCTACATGTTTATTAAACATTGGTGTTTTTTTCTTTTGTGAAATGCCTGTTTCATGACTCCTTTCATCTTTTCTCTTGGGTTGTCTTTTTCTTTTTGATTTGTAGAAATCCTTGCAGAACTTTTATTTATCTAATAATTTTTAATCTGTTGTCTGTTCCTTCCACTGACTGTTGTACATGGTGGCTTTGTTTCCTTGTGCGTTTGGCTTTCTTTCATTGTAGGCTTACATTGTCATAGTCTTAATCTGTGGAACTATGGTCCTAAAGTGGGGATAGGGACCCACTTTTCCTGCATAGGGAGTTTGCATTTGCTTCTGTCTAGATCCAGAGGATGCATTAATCTGGAACCACACAAGCCCCTTAAGAGGTCCCTGGACTTAATGTGGCAGCCTTACCTTACCTCTAGCCCAAGCCTTTTTCTTCTGGACTAGCTCCTAGATAGGCACTTACTCTCAGGTCAAGTTTCACTCTTGGTTATTTACTGCTTTACCCAGGTTTAGTTTCAACTCTTGAATTTGGGTCAGAAAAAACTGGGAGAGAACTTAAGGATTCACCATACTTTTTGTAAGCCTGGCAATGTATTAAAAATTGGACTTTATTCAAGAATTTGGGATCCAGTCATTTTTTAATGGGAGAATCCTTCAGCCTATCTGTGGCCGTTACCTCTTGCCCTCCACTCACGAGGCAGGTACCTTTTAATTCAGACTGTGCACTTTAGGCTAAACCATCAACTCTAAAAAATTACCATTACAGAAGTTATACATGCCTTCTGTACAAAATTTGGAATAAACAAAATAGTACAAAGAAGAAAATTAAAGTTACCTGTAAATCCCCATTCCCACCCTGGGATATAATCACTTTAATATATTGGTGTACGTAGCAGGTTGACTAGTGGCCCCCCTAAAAGACACATCCACTTTGGAATCTGTAATTATAATCTTATTTGGAAAAACGGTCTTTGCAGATGTAATGAAGTTAAGAATTTCAACACGGCCGGGCGCGGTGGCTCAAGCCTGTAATCCCAGCACTTTGGGAGGCCGAGACGGGTGGATCACGAGGTCAGGAGATCGAGGCCATCCTGGCTAACACGGTGAAACCCCGTCTCTACTAAAAAATACAAAAAACTAGCCTGGCGAGGTGGCGGGCACCTGTAGTCCCAGCTACTCGGGAGGCTGAGGCAGGAGAATGGCGTAAACCCGGGAGGCGGAGCTTGCAGTGAGCTGAGATCCGGCCACTGCACTCCAGCCCGGGGAGAGAGCGAGACTCTGTCTCAAAAAAAAAAAAAAAAAAGAATTTCAACATGAGAACATTCTAGATTCGAGTGGGTCCTAAATCCAATGGCAAGTCCTTATAAGAGAAGAGAGGGGGCAAGAAACAGACACCAGGGAGAAAGCCATGCAAAGACCAAGGCGGGATGGAAGTGACGCTGCCACAGACCAAGGAACGCCTGGAGCCGCCAGAAGCTGGGAGAGGCAAGGAAGGATTCTCTCCTCCACCCTCCAGAGGGAGTGTATCCCCACTGACACTTTGATGTGAGGCTTTTGGCCTCCAGAATTGGGAGAGAATAAATTTCTATTGTTTTAAGCCATCAAGTTTTTGATAATTTTTCTTACAGCAGCCGTAGTGAAATGGGAAATTCCTTTGTCCCCCTCGCAGGGCGTGTGACAGGGAGAGTGCCTCGCTTACTTAGCACCCCGCTGCTCAAACCTCTAGGGGAGCACACAGAAGGGCAGGTCGTGGGGCTCCGACCCCATGGCAGTGTTGAGGGGTTGATGTTTACAGCTCCCGAATCCCCAGTGGGCGTGTGTTACAGGGTGCTCTTTTAGTTTTGCTGTCTATAGGTGGCTTGTGTTAACCAGTTCAATTAGACCCTCTACCCTGTTGCAAGGATAGAGAGCTTTCTGTATCCCGGGTTCTTGCCTTGGTGTACCAGAAGAATTGGATCACACGTGGGCTTGGAGAATGAGTGCAAGGTTTTATTGAGTGGAGATAGCTCTCAGCAGACAGGGGAAGCCAAAAAGGGATGGAGTCAGGCTACTCAGCTGCCTGGGCTCTCCTCCAACTGCCCCAGACAAACTATGCTTTCTTCCAGTGCTGGTCGATGACCTGCGGGTGTGCCGGTATCTGTCATGTCCTCTTTTTGCCAGCGTACTTCCTCGACGTCCTCTTGAGGTCGAGCCGCTTGTATCTTCCTCCACCGATCTGCTCCTCTCAGTGTCCAGCTGTCTGTGTGTCTGCCTGCTAGGGTCTCAGGGTTTTTACAGGCGTAGGATGGGGGCGTGGCAGGCCAGGGTGGTCTTGGGAAA
Source organism: Piliocolobus tephrosceles (assembly GCF_002776525.5). Lineage (NCBI taxonomy): Eukaryota > Metazoa > Chordata > Mammalia > Primates > Cercopithecidae > Piliocolobus > Piliocolobus tephrosceles. The sequence goes on along the minus strand of NC_045434.1, from coordinate 127,866,473 downwards.
CACAACATTTGGGCAGGAAAAAAAAAAAAATGCTTGTCCTCACTTAGGTCCGTGGGGGTGGAGCCCGCCCTCCTCTACCCAGCACTTCCCTTCCCCGTTTCCCTATCATTTAAAGGAACCATGCTCTTCCTTTCTGTATCACTAGGTCTCTAATACAGTGTATATCTGCTGTACACTGTATTTTCTGGGGTCAAATTCCCCAGGAAATGCATTCTGAGGCAGAGATTTTCATGTAGGCAGTTTATTGGGGAATGCTCTTGAAAACAATACAGATGATCTGGTCTTACGGGGTTATGTCCCTATAAACCTATTGTGAGTTGAAAATATCTTAAGTTGAAAATGCACCTAACCTACTGAATATCATAGCTTAGTCTTGCCTCCCTTAACTGTGCTCAGAACACTCACATTAGCCTAGAGTTGGGCAAAATCATCTAGTACAAAGCCTATCTTATAATAAAATGTTGACTATCTCATGTAGTTTATTAAATACTGTACTGAAAGTGAGAAACAGCAAAGTTGTATGGATACTGGAATTATGGGTTCTACTGAATGTAGATAGTTTTTGCACTGTCAAGAAGTCTAAAAATTGTAAGCCGAACCATGATGTTGGGGACCAACCGGATCCGACAGGCTGTGAGAGGAGCAGCACTGGGCAGAGGGGAAGTTGAACTGTGGTGCAGTTGTCACAGAGGCCTTAGCCCACCCCGCTGGGAGCCCTGATGCTGGGATGACTTCTCAGAGTTGTCTGAGATTGAGGCCAGGGAGCCAGGCCTTGATACCTCTGCATCGGCCAGTCATCAGGAGGGGTATACTGTGGGTGGGCAGCTCCCCTCAGAAGAAGGCAACGCTGAGGGCTGTGAGCCCTCAGCAGTCACCACTCCAGCATCTGGAGAAACGAGAGCCTCTGTCCTGAGATGGAGAACTGGGGCCACATCAGCTTGCACTAAAATACCCTTCCAGTCATTTCTACACTTCTCTGTAGTACACATTTTCAGTTTTAGCACTTAATTTCTGAAACACCTGAACTTTATGCATGTTTATACATAAATTTAGCAGAATACTAAAGCATAAATCTATTATCAAACACTAGTGCGTTTTATATCTTAATTTTATAGAACAGGCTTATTTTAAGAAAGTAGAACTATTCCATATGACTAAATAATCATGTGATTTTTTTCCAGGAAGCAGTTTTCTTTCCATATAAGCATCTCTCAGTTCCTCCAGATGTCCCTCTTGACACTAGTTTGTTTTTAACACATATTGTTCTCGCCTGGTGAGATTTCTCCTTGGAAGCCCTCCCTGCCCCTCCCCTGCCAACACCTGGCTCACTCCTGCCCATCCTTCATGTCCACAGAGAGGCCTTCACTAACTCCCCTTACCTGAACTCTCCAACAGCACCTGGGACTTTCTTTCCATCTTATTGCTCATCATGCTTGTAACTGCTGTTTCAAAACTGGGCTGACAGTGGGTGTGCAGAGATATCTGGTGAACTGCATGGCATTCCAGCCCGCCACTCCTGGGACCTAGATTGAGTCTTATTTGCCACTCCACACCTTTAGCACCCAGCAGAGTGCTGTGCATTTGTGTACCCTTGCTAAACATTTTTGAATAACTCTGTGATTTTACACAGTGGTTACATGTTTATACACATACGTCCTGTACTCTGCATATCCAAACCGGTTTCTCTCATACCAAGGAACTGAAAACCCCCAGGGTATGGCCCCATGAGATGCTCTACTTGAGGTCTGTGGCACCAGCCTGGCAAAATCCACACATCCAGTACCGCTGACCTTTTAGTAAGTGCTGGAGGGAATGTCTGAGTTACTTAAAAAACATGTCTGGGATCTCCCCTACAGAAGATTCCAAGTAGTATGTGTCATACTCCCTCAACCAGGAGGTGGAGCTTACCTCCTTCCCCCACATCCCTTGAGTGTGGCTTGCTTCAGAGAGTATAGGATGGAAAATGGGGAAAGAACTTGGCTGTAGAGAACCCTGGCAAACACTCTTCAGCTAGGTGATCCAGGTGAATGGACATAAGGAATAAGTCACGTGGGCAGCATGTGACCTTGGTACACCGTGATGAGAAAGGTACTGCACCTCCATGGTCTTCCTCCACAGAGTTCATAACCTTAGTCTAGCCATGGTAGAAACAGCAGGCAAATGCAAACTAAAGGACAATCTACAAAACACCTGACCAGTAAATATTCCTCAGAACTGCCAAGGTCATCAGAACAAGGAAAGTCAGAAACAGGCCAGAGGAGGCCAAGGACAACTCTGAGCAATGTGGTATCCTGGATGGGATTCTGGAACAGAAAATGACACGGGGAGAAAACTAGTGAAATCCAAATAAAGGGTGAACACAATGGCTATTTAAATGCTCCTTTGGTGTTGAAAAATGAATTCTAACAAAAGACCATTTGCACTTTTCTAATTTTGCACCATGTGTATGTATTACTTATTCAAAAATAAATGAACTTTAAAAGAAGACCTGCATATTCTCACATTCAAAGCCTGAAATAGCAATAGCATACAGTTGATGTCACAGCACTGGCCTGAAGTCAGTGGAACTGGGTATTATTAGTTCCTACTTTGCCACTAATATGGTTTGTAAAACACCAATTCCTCCTGCTCAAAACCCACTGAAGCTCAATCACCTACAAGATAAATTCAAACTCATTAGCTTGGCCTATGAGATCAGGGGTGATCTAACTCTTAGCTCTCTGTCTTAGCATAGATTTCCCCAAAACCAGGCCCTAAAAGGATTTGGTTTCAAGTAGGGCAAGATCACTTGAGGGAGCTGATCCCCAGAGTGTGGTAAGGTAGAGGGGACATGAGACAACAAAGGGGAATGCCGAGAAAGGGTGCCTCACGAGCAGGTGACCGCTGTGGGAAACTTGGGTTCCATCTCCCATAGCGCCTTGGAGAATCTGTGTAGAACACACCTTGAAATTATCTGAATAAGGGAAAGGAACCTGGGGGATTTGTCCATTAGCTCCCCTCCTCATTGATTGAGGGCTGACTGGAGGGCATCCACTCTCATCTTCTAGTCTGCTTTATGTAGGAGATGGACATGCTCTCAGGAGCAGAGCGTGCACTCAGGCAGGGAGACGCAGGTGCGCGAGCGGGGAAGCTGTAGATGGGCTCAGTAGATATACACTGAGGCCACAACACTTTGCAGTTCTATCAACAGATGGAATCAGTTTCTCTACTCCTTGAATGTGGGCTGGCCTTTTGATGAGTAGAATGCAGAGGTTACAAGGTTGTAGAGGTTCTTAGCTAGAACTCAAGAAATCGCACAGTATCTACTTATACTCTTAGATCTGTGCTGTGCCATGTGAATAAGGCCAGGCTAGGCTGTTGACGGATGAGAGACCTCATGGAGCAGAGAAGAGTCATCCCAGCTGAGTACTCCCAGATCAACCAGTCCCCAGCCAACCTGCTAGCTGACCACAGACACATGAGGGAACCCAGCCCAGCCCAGAAGGAGGCCCAGCTGAGCCCAGTCAAAATTGCTGAGTTTGTAAACGTGAATTAAATAAATTGTCGTTGCCTTGAACAACTAAATTTGGGGGCAGTTTGTTAGGCAGCAAAAGTTAGTTGATTTCGCATTTAGGCCAAGGGCTACATGGAAGTAAGAACTGGAGATAAGAGGCTGGACGCAGTGGCTCACGCCTGGAATCCCAGCACTTTGGGAGGTCGAGGCAGGCAAATTGCCTGAGGTCAGGATTTCGAGACCACCCTAGCCAACATGGTGAAACCCCATCTCTACTAAAAACACAAAACAATTAGCCAGGTGTGGTGGTGTGTGCTTGTAATCCCAGCTACTCAGGAGGCTGAGGTAGGGTAATTGCTTGAACCAGGGAGGTGGAGGCTACAGTGAGCCGAGATCACGCCACTGCACTCCAGCCTGCACAACAGAGTGAGACTCCACCTCAAAAAAAAAAAAAGAAAAAAACCACGAAAAAACAAAACAACAACAACAACAAAAAAACAAAATGGAGATAAGAAAACTGTGCACAAGCAGACTCCTATCTTCAGGTGACAGGATGGTTTCCTTTGCAGGGTTGTTACTGGGGCTGCTCATTATGGAAGAGATACGTAAGAGTCTGAGAGTGTGGCCTGCGTTTTTGGAGGGGTCTAAGCTTAATATTAAAAACAAAATCAAAGCAATTGCAAATCTCTGTTATTCATGGTGGCAGAGGGTTGAACTTCCATGGGAATGTAACAGGTTAACAACAGGGAAACTGAGTGAGGAGTTTATGGGAATTTCCTGTACTATCTTTGCAACTCTTCTGTTCATCTAAAGCTAGTTTGTTTTTTCTTTTTTTTAATCTAGGAGAGGCACAACAACGATTCTATGCCAGGGGAAAGCCGCTGGGCCTGCTCCGCCCTCCCATTAACCCATTTTATCTGAGAGGCTGGAAAGGAAGAAGGTACAAGGCCAGGGACTCAGCTATGAAAACATGCTCTAGATGGGATAAAAACATCAGTGGGAAGCCTGTGTCTTATATAAATAAATAGTAGATGTTAAAGAAAAATAAAATAAAATAATTCAAGTGCCACCTGAATCCAAGCAATCTTCTCTCCCTTTGGCACAGTGCATGGCTGAGAGATTCCAAAATGAGGTTCAAAATCTCCCAAACAGTCCTTTTCAGGCATAATGCCCCAAGCGCCTGAGGAGTAGGGAGTGGGAATATTATCCCCCAGATTTCAAAGGGCCTTCTCCTTGCCCGCCCCCACCGCCTCTGGGCAAAGAAAAGGAAGGCAGCAAGGGCTCTGACCCTGGAGCTGGTAGAGGCAGAGGCCCTGTGGGTGAGGCTCAGAGGTGGGCCTGACAGGCAAAGCTGGGAAACAAGAGCAAACCGCGAGGACAGGTGACTTCTTTCTAGTGTCTGCACATCCAGGAGAGACTCTACTCTCCAGAGAAAGTGAGAAAGAAAAAGAGACAGAATTGGCATATTTAAGGAATAGAAAGAGGTTCACAGAACCGGTGGCTTCACAGTGTGGAGCCAAAATTAGCAGGGCTACTGTTTAGGACAGCGCCCTGGGGGTGAAACCTGTTCCTAGACAATGTGTTCATTGCCAGGGGATGCTTTGTAACGCCAACGAAGCCTCAGGACAAACAAATCAGCACCAAGAGGTGGAGGGAGACAGAGAATGAAAGAGGTTTGAAAAGGAAGATCTGGCCGGGCACGGTGGTTCATGCCTGTAATCCCAGCACTTTGGGAGGCCAAGGTTGGCGCATCATGTGAGGCCAGGAATTTGACACCAGTTTGGCCAACATGGCAAAACCCTGTCTCTACAAAAAATACACAAATTAGCCAGGCATGGTGGTTGGTGTCTGTAATCCCAGCTACTCCCAGCAAGCTGAGATACAAGCATCACCTGAACCTGAGAGGCGGAGGTTGCAGTGAGCTGAGATTGCACCACTGAACTTCAGCTTGGGCGACAGAGTGAGACCCTGTCTCAAAAAAAGAAAAAAGAAAGAAAAGGAACATCTGATTTGAAAAGACTGAGAAAAAAGACTTCAGCAGTTGCCTTGAGGCCCTCTAGGGGAGATCCCACTATCCTTCAGCCATGATGCCTTCTCCAAAACCCCAAACTCCAGAAAACAGCCTCAGGAAAGTAGAGATCTCACTTCCTCCCAACCTGCCTGACTTCTCAGGGCAGCAGTTTCAGAAACCTTCCATATATACTGAGCACTGCAAAATGGTGCCCCTTCCTCCCACACCTGCAGCAATGATCATTTTTAGACAAAGACCAGCTAAACACAAACAATAACTGCAGAAGGAGAAGCATTTGCACTGCATCCAAACTCTATCAATGGAGTTAATATCTGAGTCCCCCAGCAAAAAGAGCAAAATACAAAACTGAGACCAATGCAGCTTTTTACTAGGTCTTCTACCAGAGCAGAATTTTGGACTATGGATCCTTGCTAGACTGCTTTTTTAAATTTTTTTATTTTTTTTAAGTCCCTGAGGAATAAGTGCACTGAAAACTCCAAATATTCTAACCCTCCCCACCAGCAGCTGAAGATTTGTCTCCTACTCAGGCCCACCTGGGGACAAGTTCCCTGGAAGTACAGACACACCAAACCAGAAAAGCCACAGGAAAGATAAAGTTGCCCCAGCTTACTTAGTAGTTTGGATTTTTTTGTACATTCCCTACCCCTGCCCACCCACCTCACAGACAGTGGGCAGGACAGTGGAGGGGGATTAAGGACAAAATGCCCAGGAACAGGAAGCTGGTGTTCAGGAGGAGGTTTGGGCTGGGGGTAAAGGAGAGCTTAGAGGAGACACACAAGGCTCTAGCGGGATATCCCCCAGCACTTGATTGGGGCAGCTGCCTCCCAGTGGGGTGGTGAGGAGTGACAAAGCCTGCCTTCCTTGTCAGGAACTTTGTGTACCCCAGATGAAAGGCACAATGCAAACACAGGCCAGTACCCTGCTCTCTAACCAGAGACTTCAGAACAGCTGGATGATGTGTGTGTGAGAGTATGTGCACACGCATGCACCTGTATGGGCACTCTTAGAACATATGTGTGCACACATGTGTATGCACGTGGGTTGTGTGTGCGTGCATGCATGTGTCTACCCTTCTCCAGATCCTCTCATTTTCTCAGAGCCCTTGGCCTGTTGGGTACTAGTATAAAGGTTATTCATTCTTTTTTCTTTTAAGCATTAGGCCAGATAGGCATAGCAGACAAGTTAATTTGAAAAGCAGAACCTAAAACCAAAATCCAGTCTCTGAGGAGTAGAAACCAGTTACTTTTCTCCCGAATATCTGGCCTTATTTTATCTCTATAGGGAGAACTGGGTTTTCTTTGGAGGAGAAAGTTCCAGGCTGCTGAGCAAATGTGGGCTGGCTGTCTCTCTCAGCTGGCAGACAGGATGAAGACAAATAATAATACCCATTTGTAATTACATGGCCTCTTCAGATGGAGTTCCAGGTGTCTTATGTGCCTCACCTAGTCTATATTAACAACATTTGTGAAGTATGCAAGAGTACTGACATGAAGTTTCAAGGCACACATTTGTGTTTGGTTTATAATCGTGTCAACTAGAAGAGACTGCATTATTTTTCAGTGCAGTGTTCCTCAAACTGGAGTGCATGGATATATTTTCAGGATGCATTGGATTCCCTAGTTTGGGAAACGTTGCTCTGTGACTCCAGCATTCTTGTAGGATCTGTCACATGCTGTGGTTGAACCGGAGGCCTGAGCCGGAAGGAAATGGTGGGACTGCAATAGGGTAGATGGCTGACTCCTGCAGTCACCAAGGCCAAAGGAGGGTGACACACAAGGGTGTGCTCTGACCTGGGCTGATCTCTGAGGAGGTCAGATGGGGTGGGAGGGGGTGTGGTGTTCCAGGGCAGTGGCGGCGCTTGGGAACAGGTGGCAGCAGCAGTACAGCTTTGCATGGGCCACCCAGGGCAAGCCATCTAGTGCAGAGGCTGTTACGTCCAGGCAGGGAGGGCCCCAGCAACGTCGGCAAGGCTAGCTGTAGTTCCAGCACTCAGGGCAAATCAGGAAGCCAAGGCAGGGATTCGGAGGTGTTACTGGGCCAATCAAAAGGGGCTTCGGAATAGCGGGCACACAGAGGATGCCCATTCCTGGCATCTGACACCATGTTAAGGCAGCATGGGGCTTTCTGTGCAAAACACTTTCCTGTGGCTGACTCCTACTCACCCTTCGGTTATCACACTAAATGTTAGTTCCTCTGAGTGGTCCTCCCTCACTCCCAGACTAGATTAACCTCTCTACCAGACACCCATGATAACCTGCACATCCCTTTGCAATCATTCTTGACTGGTGGTGAGCTTCTTGGAGTTTGTTTTTTTAACTGCTCTGTAAGTTCCTTGAGACAGGGATGGTGCCTATCTTGCTCACTGTGGTGTTCCCCATCACTAGGAGAGTTCTAGACACATAACAGGGCTCAGTACATATTTGTTGAGGAAATGCAAACAATGTGTTTTAGGCCCTTTGGGTTTGATGGATCTGGGCCTCTGGTGCCCACTCTAGCCTGATCAGAACTGGCCTGGACCTCAGTGCTAAAAGCTGAGCAGCAATCATCTACACAAATGTCTTTCACGTGTGGAACCACATTCCAAAACCCTGGATTGTGGGATAATTTTCCATGTGATTCTCTGGATCTGACTGTCCGGATAAGGACCCTTCTGTCTTCCTCTCCCACTCCTCACATGGACTCCACTCAAAGCCATGAGCTCTGTCATGGCAGACAACATGGGATCATTTTGAGAACTTCCCAAACGTCAGGCACTTTTGCTTTTGGAGACCACATCCCATATAAAACATTGTTAAAATGTGCTCCACATGAAATAGAACATACATAACCACATCAGAATTGAGCTCAGGTGCAGTTGGCTAGTTGGAATCATTTTATATTTTGTAGACTTTTAATTCAATTTATCAATTTTGATTCTGGAATTTCCTTTCCTTATTTTGAAAAATACATACAGTTTTACAAGTCTCAAAAATCTTTATAGGCCCATGAAAAGCTCATTTATCCATTTATTGCATAAAGTGGTCTTGAGATAATATTCTCAGAGAGAAAAGATGATATTTTAGGCCTAGGCAGCTAGCTTCCATGGCCTGCACCACCATATAAGCTTCTAGCTTCCACTGGTAGGAACCAGACTTCCTTAGGAGACTCAGACACAACTCTTTGAAGCACAGCATTTGGTGGCTTTCCTATGGATTCTGTAGGCAGAGCAGAGAAAGAACATTCCTGCCACCAGAATTGAGGGTTGTATCTATGAGTGGGTGGTAAGCCCTAGTTCCTAAATAAGGTATTTGGAATGCAAAACATCCAGCCAGACTAGTCACTGCACACTGACCACAGTGTGAAACTTGGAGCATCTGGGAGAGAGAAAACAGGGAGTGTGGTAGGAAGAAAGAAGAGCTAGTATAATTATTGAATTAAATTAAGAAAAAAATCATGCAATTCCATTTTAAAACAATAAATTAAACATTCATTGTATGAAGAGATGTGATAAGAAGTTTATTTTTTTGTGTGTTTTTGAGATGGAGTTTCGCTCTTGTTGCCCAAGCTGGAGTGCAATGGTGCAATCTCAGCTCACTGCAACCTCCACCTCCCAGGTTCAAGCAATTCTCCTGCCTCAGCCTCCCAAGTAGATGGGATTACAAGCGCGTGCCACCACGCCCAGCTAATTTTTTGTATTTTTAGTAGAAATGGGGTTTCATCATGTTAGAGGCTGGTCTCAAATTCCTTACCTCAGGTGATCTGCCTGCCTCAGCCTCCCAAAGTGCTGGGATTACAGGCGTGAGCCACGGTGCCTGGTCAATAAGGAGTTGAATTATAAAACATGCCAGACACTCTACTAAGCCCTACAGAATGGTAAGTGCCCTCAAACTGTTTGTTCATGTATGTAGACAGAAATATGTGTGATTCCTTTGCATAATATGGTAATGGAACAAAGAATACCAGCAATAATTATGGGGGAATGGACAAGAAAACAGTAACTAAGGGGGCACTAAGGGGGTCCAGGAAGATTTTACAGAGATGATGGCCTCTTCACTGGATTTTGAAGGATAAAAAAAATTATTCCAAGTGATAAAAGGAGGGAAAAAATTCCCAGGAAAAGTAGGTAAAATGAGCAAAGCTATGAAAATAAAAAATCATCATGGTTAACTTTCATCGAGTGCTTTCTATGTGCTGGGTTCTGTTAGGCTTTTGTATTTTATGCTATAGACCTTTCTGAAAGCATGGCCTCCGGTCCATCTGCATCAGAATCATCTTACGCATGTTGAAATGCAGATTCCAGCTTCTCCCAAGGCCTGCTGAATCAGAAGCTCCGGGATGGAGATCTCTAACCTGAGTTTTAAGAAGTTCTCCAGGTGATCCTTTTGCACACTCAAGTTTGAGAACCACTGCTAGAAGCCATTTAGATATGTGACCATTTTTAAGTTGTGGAGTGCTGTGGTCAGATTTGCTTTTCAGAAAGCAAATTTTTGAGCAATGGATGAATTGGAGAGGGGAAAGCCTCAAAGTGGAACAGTGGTGATGGTGAAAGTCTGGAGTAGAGAGATAGCAGTTGTACTGGGTTGAACAGTGTCCCCCAAGAATTCCTGTTCACCCGGAACCTCAGAATGTGATCCTATTTGGAAATAGGGTCTTTGCAGGTGTAATTACTTAAGATGAGGACACAACGGATTCGGGAGGGCCCTAAACCTAGTAATTGATGCCTATATAAGAAAGAAGAGAGAGAGATGTACCTAGACACAGAGAGACATACAGGGAAGAAGCCATGTGACAACATAGGCAGAGCCTGGAGTGGTGCAGCTACAAGCCAAGGAATGTTGAGGATGCTTGCAATCACTGGAAGCAAGGAGAGAGGCACAGGACGGTTCTCCCCTTGGAGTCTCCAGAAGGAACCAACCCTGCTGACATCTTGATTTTGGACTTTTGGCCTCCTGAACTGTAAGAATAAATTTATGTTGTTTCAAGCCACCCAGTTTGTGGTCATTTGTTACAACAACCCTAGGAAGCCAATACAGTGGTATCAAGAGGCATTTCAGTGGCAAAATCATAAGGACATAGGATCAGATGGGAGAAAGAGTGAGGTATGAACAATTAATTATTCAAAAGTTTCTGCTTGGGTGGCCAATGATGCAATAATAGAGCATGGGCTTGGGGTAATTTTTTTCAAGATGGGCTCTTGCTCTGTCACCCAGGCTAGAGTGCAGTGATGCAATCATAGCTCACTGTAACCTTGAAATCCTGGGCTCAGGTGATCCTTCCATCTCAACCTCACAAGTAGCTAAGACAAGCAAACACAACCGTGCCAGGCTTATTTTTTTATTTTTACTTTTTAGAGACGGGGTCTTGCTTTGCTGCCTTGGCTGATCTTGAACTCCTGGTGTGAAGCGATCCTCCTGCCTTGGCCTCTCAAAGTGCTGGGGTTACAAGCATGAGCCACGGCACCCAGCCCCTGGGCTTGAATTTAGAAGACCAGAGTTTAATTCAAGCTTTGAAATGTACCAAGAGTAAGATGGTGGCACCTTAGTTTTTTCATCTTCAAAGTAGGGACAATATTACTGACCTCATAGTATTGTTACGAGGATTAAGTGACATATCATCAAGCAATGTGCACATTCCTGGCACTCAATATTTTCATGCTCATTTCCAAAAAGGGAAATTTAAAATGAAATGAAATTGAGGAGAATAACTTGTCTAACAAGCATTCCCAAGCCACAGTCACCACTTCCATGCACTCTGAGCCTACCCTGTAGGCCGGTGATGGAGCTAAGTCTGTGCTCCACCCTACCCCGCCACAGGACTCAGTGCCAAGGATGAGCTGCACTGGGAAGGAATGCACAGAGGTCCTGGCAGAGCTGACCGCAGGTCAGAGATGAGTCTCCACCTGGCACTGGCATCTTCCATGGTGGTTAACAGCTTGTCTGTGAAGTCTCCATCAGAGGACTGGGCAGGGCAGGGCAGGGCAGATCAGCAGCTAAGTCTGAGGAAGCCTGGTGGGAGATACTGGTGGGGAGAGCACTGGTCTGGGAGCAGTTACAGTCATGAAGAAGCCAGTCCTGAGTCAGCCAAGACAGGGTGGGGTGGGGGGTGCCAGGGTTAGGGCTGGGGGTGCCAGATACAGTCTATCCAGTTAAATTTCAACTTTGTATTTATTATTAGCTGAATGTAGCAACTTTAGTTAGGACCCTTCAGGTGAACAAAGGATAACCTGAGAGCCAGGGCCAGAGAAGGGGAACCATGGGAAGAGCAGAGGGGCAAAGCCTTGACCTCAGTCCTCTGAGGATATGTTTTCCTGACCCCACCCACGCAACTGGTGGAAAGGCACCTGGCACTGCCTCTAATCTCCTGGAATTTGCACCTCGACTTGCTGGACAATACTGAACGTTTTTCTTCCTCTGTGCTGTAGGTGTTAATCTCCCAGGTTCTGCTGGGTTTCAAGCTGTACAACTGGGAAATAAACTTCCCTTCCCCAGGGAAATGGTCCTCTCTGGGTGGCATGGTTACATGACAGCTACCACATCCTTAGATGACCCCTGCTCCAGTTAAGAGGAGACATTTCAGAGCCACAGAGGAGCCTGTGAGATGGGAAATGCAGTGCTGCTCAAGGATGGGAGAAAATTACAGTTATGTTAAGTAGTGATTAGAATCAGTTAAGTGTTACTAGAAGGGGTGCCTAGATGTTCATATCTCCCAAGTGTAAGGACCTCTATATTTAAAAAATAACTAGTAATGACTGATTAAAATCTTTATGTTTTAATCTTTTAATACAGTATTAAAATATTCTAAAATTTAAAAATGACCAAAAATGTATAGTGTCATCTTTGACCCAGTTAACCTTGCCTATAGAAATGTAGCCTCTTAGAACGCATGCAGGGCCCTGAGCTGGAAGGATCCCATAGCAGGTTTAATGCTCTGCGATTGCCATCTTGTAATTCTTAATAACTTTAGAATGAGGCCCTCCCTGCATGTTCATTGTTAACTGGGACCTACAAATTATGTACTCGGCCCTGCCCTAAGAGGATGGAATATGCCTAAAAAGCAAGTACGGTACATGGAAGAAGAAAAGAGCTGGCCAGGCACAGTGGCTCACGCCTGTAATCCCAGCACTTTGGGAGCCAAGCCTGACCTGAGGTCAGGAGTTCGAGACTAGCCTGGCCAACATGGTGAAACCCTGTCTCTACAAAAAATATAAAAAATTAGCCGGGCATCATGGCCCGTGCCTGTAATCGCAGCTACTCGGGAGGCTGAGGAAGGAGAACTACTTGAACCTGGGAGGCAGAGGGTGCAATGAGCCAAGATCATGCCACTACATTCCAGCCTGAGTGACACAGTGAAATTCAGTCTCAAAAAAAAAAAGAAAAGAAAAGAAAGAAAGAAAGAAAGAAAAAGAAAAGAGCCTCCGAAATACCAGCCAAAATTTGATATGCGGTGGCACAAAATCACAACAAGAAGGCATTTTCATCTGGGGAGAAAAGTCAATTCAAGCAGGTATCTCGTCACCTAGGAATCTGCTCATGGTAACACCAAATGCCGACAACAATGGCTAGGTGTGTGTGGCATCCAGGCCTAGGAAACTCAGCATGTCAACCAAGATGTTCTTTCCCACAGACAGAGGAGTTAACAGCACAACGTCAAAGGGGCATACTGTGGAGGAAGAGGCTTCCAGCCTCAGCCACAAGCTGGGCCATCCACTTTTAATTGCACAGAGATCACTCTCTAGACCCTCACCCAGAATCTCCCTGCAACCCCTGTCCCATCAGCCTGTCAGGGTTTGTCCTCACCCAAAGACAGACTTGCTCAGTGGGCCCTGGGTGGGTCTGAACTTCCAGCAAGATGCAGGGAGACCACTAACAGGAAGGGGTCCTTGAGCTTGTCTGCTCTGCTCACTCAACATTCTTTCCTTCTTTTGTCTTCTGCTCAGTCCTCCCCTCACCCCACATGCTGGCCCCTGCCCCTTCCAGCCCGCAAAACCCTGATGCATCTAGATTCCCACAGGATCAGTCGCTCAGTGGAGCAGAGGTCAGGGAAGAGGCGGCCTTTCCCATCCTTTTTGTTCTAGTCCAGCAGCTCGGCCTAATATCTTTGCTATCTTAGGTGATAGGCAATAGGGACTGGCTGCCAAGCAGAGAAGCCAAGTGGGAAATTCAGTAGGGCGGGCTTTTTGTTTATTTCTAATAGGAAGTTAGGAATTACCCAAAAGCACTGGCTGTGTTTCCAGCTGACAGCCTTGTGTTCGTTCAGCCCTTAGATGCAAGCGCATCTGCTGACTTTCACATCCTCTGCAACCGGCTTTATTGATAACAGCTGCAGATGGCCAGGGTGCGAGCTTGGCTTTTTGCCTGTCTCTGAACTAGAGTCCTTACTTGGCTGACATCAAGTGACCAGTGCCTAAATCTGTTAGGTGGCTTCAGGAAATACGCTCAATGGAACCAGAAATGTAATTGAGAATGTGGCACTGGAAGGAAGTTGTAACTACCATCAGTTGAAGGTAGGGGTTGGTGGTTGGGCCCCAACATCCCAATGACAGCAATGGGAGCAGGGCCCAGACTTTTATACTAGCTTGCAACTTGGGGAAAACATGCTGAATAATAATGGCCTATATCATTATTAATGCCTGATACCTCCACAAACCCATTACAGTTCAATATGAAGATCATGGACTCAGGTCAGACTGTTTGTGATGCCTCACTGTGACACTAGTTAACTCTGACCATGGGGAAGTTACTCTCTGTGCCTGGGTTGTCTTTTCAGTAAAACAAAGATGATGAAAGTAACTACTTCATAAGGTTGTTGTAAGGATTAAATGAGCTAATACTCATAAAGCACTTACAATAATGCTTAGCACATAGCAAGTGCTCAATAACTGGAAGCTATTATTTTATTATTATTATTATTATTATTATTAGAGATGGAGTTTCGCTCTTGTCACCCAGGCTGGAGTGCAATGGTGCTATCTTGGCTCACTGCAACCTCCACCTCCCGGGTTCAAGTGATTCTCCTGCCTCAGCCTCTCAAGTAGCTGGGATTACAGGCATGCACCACCATGCCCAGCTAATTTTTTTGTATTATTAGTAGAAACAGGGTTTCATCATGTTGGCCAGGCTGGTCTCATACTCTTGACCTCAGGTGTTCCACCCGCCTTGGCTTCCCAAAGTGCTGGAATTACAGGCACGAGTCATCACACCCGTCCTTATTTTTGAAATTTGATCCTCACAATGATGTGGTAAGGAATGCATATTGACAGATTAAAAAGTAGCTCCAAAGAGGTTAAATCATTTGTCCATCTAACCCAGATGGTGAGTGATGGAGTCTTAATTTAAATCAGAGCCCATGTACCTGCCTCCACCACATGGTGCTTCAGTGTAGACAGGAGAATGGAGAGTTGTCTAGGTCTGGCATCTCCAACCAGCGTTCCTCACTCCTAAAATGTCCCTTTGAATTCATCCAGGGCGCTGGAGAAAGGGAGGTGGGTGGTGCAGGGTATCAGAGTGAAGACATCTCTTTTGAAGAGCAATTTGCTAATCAGAAGACTTAGGAGCAGGAGAATTAAGGTGAGGGACATTATGCTTGCTGGATTATGCCTCCTGCTATAATCCAAAGAGCTCTCTGGAGTGAGAATTCAACAAGCAGAGTTGCTCCATATAACCACTAAAACTGTGTCTTTATAGTCTTAGGAAGAAAGTAGAAAACTACAGTTCAAAGTTTAAAGCAAGAGGCTTACTGACTCCTGAGTTGACAAGGTGCTAATAGTTTCTAATAATCTCCCAAATCTCAGTTAAGTGTTCCTCACACAGGCTGTGATTAAAACCCGCCACTCCCAGGGGACCCTGGAAACGTTCTCTCCATTTGCCAGGTTCCATTTTCTCTAATTGGCTCACACACCTGGGTCTGCTTAAAATGGGATTTACACCCATTAGAAGCAGTTTTCTATCTACACAGATTTCATCCTTGTTGTCTATTTTTGGTGAACTCTTTCCCACGCTGAATTAGTCTGGGAATAAAATTGCTGGTACTAAAAATCTCTTGTGTTTAAAACCACTGACAAGACCTCCCTAGGTTTCTGCTGAAGTCGATTATTTTACAAATTGAAACAGGGATCTTTTTTTGTAAATCTACTATTTCAAAAACAACAAACAACAAACCCACATATAATTATTTCAGAAATGGTACCACACAGAAAAGAAATCCTCTTGCCAAAATGCCATCATACAAAGAAGGGAACCGAAGAAAGGACATATGTTGAAATGCCACCTCTTTCATACTGAGTAGAATTGAAAAGAAAATGAATATTCTGCTTAACTCCATAAGTTTTCAAATCATTCTTTATTTTTAAAAATGCAATCTATTTTATTAAATCATATGTATTGAATCATAAGCAATCAAATTCTTTATATAGGTTAATCCAAATTATTTGATCAGTTTTTGGTATCAGAAAAAAATGTTGATATGGTGCTAAAGTGAATACAGTTGAGAGATTGCTGGGTTGGGTAACAGAAGACCTGTTTTTAATATAGGTGCCAGGTGCATTTAAAAAAATTATGCTGTGTATTTTTTCTTAAAACATTTCATCTAATAGGGAATGAGAAATAGACTATAAATTAATTGCACTTTCTCAAAGTTTTATCATCATGCAAGAGAGAAAAATTGAGTCCAGGAAAAAGACAGATCTGGGGGTGACCCTTCCAGATCAGGGGGCTAGTAATACTGTCAGAGCTTAAGAGTCCTATAAACAGCCCCAACTGCTCCATAAATCTCACATATTCTAGCTTAGTTTCCACTGCTCAGGAGCATACAGCCTCTGCATTGGGCGGTTCATAAAAAATAAATTCATTTAAACTTACCAAATATTCCCTGTACACTGTTAAAACACGGACCTTAAGGGAGAAAGTACTGATACGGTTTTTCCTTGAGACACTTGTCTAATTTGGATCTAAGCACATGGTGTTTTCCCAGGTTAACTCTGTTTGGAAAATGTTGTAGGGACTTTGCTAAGAGCACTCAATCAGCCAGGAAGTACAGACAAGCCCATTCTTACCCAGCTACTCCTAAGTACACTGACTACATTATTTGTCTATAATGTAAATAGGTATTTATTTAATGTGTCTCTTTGTATAAAGATCATAGATTGGTCTGTGTGCCTGTCATCTCTCAGTCCACATTACTGTTGTTTGTTTCTTAAAAAGAAAGGTTAAGGCTTAATGGTGCCAACAGTATGATATCACGATGTCACATAAAAAGATGCTGGGGAAGGGCATGGGGATGTGTAGTGGGAGGGGACAGAAAGTGCAGGGAAGACCTATGGATCTAACCTAGCCAGGCCTGATTAGCCTGAGGCCTGGGAGTCAGCAGGCTGTATGCAAGAATCGCCCCCACTGGCCGGTAATCCCAGCACTTTGGGAGGCCCAGATGGGTGGATCACGAGGTCAGGAGATCGAGACCATCCTGGCTAACACGGTGAAACCCCGCCTCTACTAAAAAATACAAAAAACTAGCCGGGCGTGGTGGCGGGCGCCTGTAGTCCCAGCTACTCCAGAGGCTGAGGCAGGAGAATGGCGTAAACCCAGGAGGCGGAGCTTGCAGTGAGCTGAGATCCGGTCACTGCATTCCAGCCTGGGCGACAGAGCGAGACTCCGTCTCAAAAAAAAAAAAAAAGAAAGAATCACCCCCACCACCCACACTGTACATTACAGTAACCCAGGGCATTCATATCTGCAATCTCCCTTCACCCTGGCAATAGCCCCGTTATGTAAGCATTATTATCCTCACTTTACAGATTGGAAAGCTAAAGCTCAGAGCATGACAGTCTTAGTCACATCAGAATTTAGTGGCAAAATCATTTATTCCCAACAGTGCTTGATTGCAGGGTTAGGCCCAGGTAAAGTATGAAGTTGGCAAGCTGTCCTCATCAGTCCCTGTCTTCCTCCTGAGGATACATTTCAACAAGGGTAAATACCCATAAAATGAGCCTACTGTAGAGGTAGTCATATTGAGAAGACCATGTTGCTAATGTAAAGTGTTTCTCCAGTAGGAGCACTTTACATTAGCAACAAATGAGTACAAGAGAGAATCTAGGACCTTCCTTGGATCTCAGGCCACCAATCTGTATTGCATGATGAAAAGGCTGGCCTTTCTGCACACACAGGAGCTAGAGCCCTGCTCAAGGCAGAGGTAAGCTGGGTTTGAAAGCTAGAAGCATCCCTGAGCTTCCCTCTGGGCTCTCTCAGGCACATCCCATGAAACCTTTGTCTTTCCCACTGTACTGTTGATCATAAAGGGGACCAAGCCTGAGGCCAGCAGAAACCCCTGTCCCGCCTTCCTTGGCTCAGTTCTCTAGACCTCCCTCACTGACATGCTTTATTGCTTTCATTAAACAGGATGCTCAGCCAAACGCAGTGGGTTTCATGTCTTCCCCACAAGGAAATCCCCTTAGGAAGAAAGCTGCCATGGTGTCTGAGAGAAGAAAGAAACTACAAATGAAAGAGATTTGCCCAAACTGCAGTTTCTCTTTCCCCTTCCAGGCCTTCTCTAATTTTACTTTGAGCTGGGCCAAAACCCAAAGGCATTTCTTTTTTACTTAATTATCTCCAGGGAACCATAGCTAGAAATCAGGCAAGCACATGTCTGCCCTACCCAGCAGGTACACTCTTGTTGGATGGCTGGGGTCAGAAGTCCTATGGGTGACAGCAACTCTCTTTCCCACAGACAAACAGACTCTTTCAAAGAGTCAGTGACAGAAAGTCTCCCAGGTGGAGCCCTCCATGTGGGGCAGAAGCAGATGCTCCAAGAACCTGCTGGTTTGGTCATGTGACTGGGAGTGGAGGGAAAGGAGTGATGCTGCCAACTTGGCTGTGCAGATGGGAGTTGGCAGTTGGATTCAGCCTCTGCCCACCTCCAAGGAGTTAGGTGCTTTGAAGACAGATGAGTTCACCGTTCAGCAAATGAACACAGCCTTTATCAACAGCATTTGTGAGAAGAGCAAAGGAGCCCATGGCTCAGTTGTTTCCCGAATTGCTTTGTCATAGGCCCTTGTAATTATTCAGAAATTACCAAATGTTAGCTTCTTGAGCAGAAATGTTTTATGCAAATTAAAGGTGGGAGATCAAGATGCTTTTATCTTTCTCCTACCCTCCACCATCTTTCTTCTCCTCAATCAATCCCCTCTATCACCAGCACAATCAAACATTCCATAGCCTCTTGTCTCTTGCTACTTGATATGCAGAAGAAAGTGTCCTGGATTCTTATCTTGTCTCTTCCAGGTGTTCACAACCAGGTGTGGGGCGGGGAGGCAGGGGCAGCAGGCAGACAACCCTATCTACTTGTTCATTAGTTCCCCATCTGGAAAGTATGGCTGGGCTTGATGGCTTACACCTGTAATTCCAGCACTTTGGGAGGCCGAGGTGGGAGGATCACTTGAGACCAGGAGTTCAAGGCCAGCCTGGACAACATAGTAAGACCCCATCTCTATTTTTAAGAATTACAAACAAAACCAAAAATATTTTACTCTGGGCATGTTTCTGGGGGAGTGTGATAAGTGAAAGTGCTTAGAATTCTTCAGAAGATAGAAGCTTTTATTCACTTAAACGTAGTATTTGTGTGAAACTAAAGGTGAGACAGTGGTCTCGGGATGATAGAAGGTTGCAACTTGGATGAAAAATTGAACAGAAGCCTAATGCTTTCCTTGTGCTCTACTGGGTAAAAGGCAGCTGGCTGTGGCTCAGCTCTGGGGTTTGCAAGCATGTGGGTAGGAAGATGTCAAGAGCATCTAACTTGCCAAGTCTTCTGGGACAGGCACAACAGGGAGTGGCAGCAGCAGCCACCAGCCCAGGTCCAAAGGAATATGGGCTGGGTGCCAGTCCTGTCTAGGAGCTGGAAAGAGATGCACTAGGCTAAAATGCTACAAGGCTGTGCTCAATTCAAGCCCTCCCGCCAACCCCCACTCCTCCCTCCAGCCTTTTAGAATGCCTCTTGAAGTAAACATTTGCAAACGCTAGATGTAAAGTTGAGACTTTCTATGTTCTTAATCCTTAAAGAAAGAGAGCCTCATGGGTAGTTTAGTCTTAAAAAGAACACTAATACCTTTTGTGGAACAGAGCAACTTTCTCAGAGCAGCAGAAAGGGAGAGGCCATTACTAAATTTGTTCTCCCCACAGCCTGTGGGCATCCTCAGAGAACACAAGGTTTGCCCAGCACGTACACCTATAAATGTAGTCAAGGTGCCCCAGGCTCAAAAACCCAACTCCACACCCTACCATTCTATGCCACTCCTTAGTTTCGACTTTCTCTTTGTTTTTCCCTTTGCAGTCAAATTTTTAAAGGTGATCCACACTCTGTCTTCACTAACACAACTCCCACACTCCTGAGGTCCCTGAAGTCTGGCTTTTACCCCCACTTGCCCCTGAAAGTGCTCTCCCACAGGTGACTGGCTACCTCCTAACTGTCAAATCTAATGGCTGCTCAGTCCTGCTCAAAGCCCTCTCTTCTCAAGGCTTCTACAATACTCCTACTCTTCTCAATCTCCTTTTATCTTTTTTCTTCCTTCTCCGTTTCCTTCACTGACTCTTTCTCCTTTGTCCCTTAAATATTGGCTTTCCTCAGGGCTCTGGTCTTGGTTTTCTTTGTTTTCTTCATTCTTCGTATTTTTAATGGACATTTATCATTCTTTACACCTGACCAACCCCTCTAAACAGGTTTCTTCTTTGAAGTCTCCACCTTAAGACTCTAGGTGGGAAGGAGAGGTAGTCTGGATACTGGTTCCTGCTTCCCTTGCAGCTAGGGTGCACACATTCAACCTTGGCTCTGGCAACCAGATGCACCTGAAAGCCACCTTTGAATGGGAAACCAGGCTCAAAAGGCATGCACTGGCAGGCTCCATTCAGGTGAGGATTGATGCTGCTATGTCCAGGTTCTAGAAGTAGTGTTCAGTGTCCAATAGCACAAGCTGTGGTGTCTGTGCCCAGCATTGTTGCAGACAGTATAGGGGCTACCCACTACTTTCCACAGGGATCCTTCTCTTATACTTCCAATCTTGAGTAACAGCATCACATCCTATTTGCATCATCTTCACCCAGTGAGATTAAACGAACCTTGAACCTATCTCTTGATTTTGTCCTCTCCCCTGTGTCCCAGCACCACTTTGTCAGTTTAGGGTCTCATTAGTGCTCACCTGCCCTATCAAAATAGCCTCCTAGTGAGTTTCCCTGCCTCTCATCTCTCCCATTCCATCTAATTTGAGCTGCTACGAGAACTGTCTTTCCTGAATGTAAATTGGACCTTGTTACTTTGCTGTTTAAAATCTTTCAGCACCTCTCTATTGCTTTGAGGATAAAATCTGAACCCTTTAGCATGACACTCAGGTTCCATCTCCTGCCACTTCCCCCAGTGCACTATGCTCCAGCCATACTCAGCTGCTTGTGTTTCCTGTACATGCCACACTGATGAAAACCTCTAGGCTTTTGTTTACTATAATTCTGGAGAGTCCTGCCTGCTCCAACCTTACCCACCTGCCAGCAGTAATGACCCAGCAAGTGCCTCTGGTCCTGACTAAGAACCAGCCCTGGTGGTTCATTGGAAGGGCCTCACCTTTGGTGAGTAGAATGTCTGCTTCCCTGAGCCCTGGAAACAACAACCCTAGAGTAAACAGAGCCCTAGGTGCCTCCTTTTCTTCCTCATTTCCTAATTCATTCATTTATTTATTCAACACTTCTTTATTGAATACCCACTCAATATTAGGTACTGAGTTAGGTGCTTGGATTGAGCATAGACAGATAGCCATTGCTCATCTTGGAGGGCAGAGCCAGCTGAATGCCCACTTTTGGGGCTAGCTTGCTTGCCTGGGCTTTTGCACTGTCTTCTGAATTCCATTTCAATGGCCAGCTCCCCCATACCCCACTGACCAGCACCCATCTCCCTCTTTACTCTCCACTCACAAAGAGTTGCATCCTAATTGCCATATCCTTTCCTTCACCTAACTTGGTCTCCAACTCTGTCATTTACCCATCCCCAAGACGTATTTCCATCTAGAAGCCCTTAGCACTGTGCCTGACTCCATCCCTTGGATCAGATACTTTGATTATTAATGCCATTCCAGACTGGACTTCAGTTGGCCATATTCAATGATCTTGTGATTTTTAACTTCTGACTCTTCATTAAAGGGAAGTAGCCCCTTTGGTCACCATCCTTCTCAATATTATTTCTCACTGCACCAATCTTCTTTTGTCCTTACTATCCGCACAATTAAAAGCACCTCAAATACTGACCTATATATTCTTATGGTCTGCACAATTAGTATTATTTCAAATACTGACCTATATATTTTTCCATAGTGTCGCATGGCCTGGAACTCTATTCTTGCTTTACATAATGTTGTATACAAACCTGGCTTGTTCACTGTGGACTGTGTGTATGTCTCAGCCCTCCAGCTAGATTGGGGTACATGGGAATAGTAACTGTGTCCTATGCTTCTTTTAACTCCCACAATGCCCAACACAATGCTGAAAACAATGAAGGTGCTGAATCAACATTTGACTGGGTCCTCAAGTAGCCTCACCACCATAATGTGCCAGTTTAGTTTTAAAAACTAAATTATCATTAAGTTTAGAATTACAAGATGATCTGCAATAACTACAGGGCATTGTATAGGTCTCAAAGAAATGTTACTGTATCCTTCAACAAAAGAAATAATGGTATGTGTGTGGGGGGTGTGTGTGCGCGCGCATGTGTGTGTGTGTGGTAATTGCATATTAATCTCTCACAATGGCTTTCAGAGCCACTAATGAAGAACACACTTGGGTTTAAGTTTTGGTTAATGTTTCTTCATGGTTCTCCTTCCTATTACCCTTCCCTCACAGCACTTTTCAAAATATAAATCATGGGCCGGGCGAGGTGGCTCATGCCTGTAATCCCAGCACTTTGGGAGGCCAAGGCGGGTGGATCATGAAATCAGGATATCAAGACTATCCTGGCTTTACCAGAGACGGGGTTTCTAAAAGTACAAAAAATTAGCTGGGCGTGTTGACGGGAGCCTGGAGTCCCAGCTACTTGGGAGGCTGAGGCAGGAGAATGGCATGAACCCTGGAGGTGGAGCTTACAGTGAGCTGAGATCACGCCACTGTACTCTGGCCTGGGCGACAGAGCAAGACTCCGTCAAAAAAAAAAAAAAAAGAAAGAAAAAAAGAAAATCCAATCTCTAGAAACCCAAATTAACAAAACCGAAACTAGGAAGTAAATTTGCACAGGAGCCTTTACTAGGAAATTCCCCATTCTCATATTACTCTCAAGTCAATTTAAAATAGACTTACAGTATAAATGTTTAATTTCCACTCACCAAATCAGGAACACAAGTATTACATAAATCAAATTGCACCTGCACAAATTTAGTAATTTTATACTCTTAAAAATCTTCATTCTTGGTATTTGCTCAGTGAGTAATTTGTTTAAAGATTATCTTGATTTTTTTTTTTTTTTTTTTTTTGCTTTTCCTGCTTTGGTTGAAATGTTTCAGCTTAAAGATATATGATAAATGGGGGTTTCCTTATCTTAATATGAGGCACCAGAATTGGTCTCAGTTGAAGGAATTTGTACTACAATTGAGCAAAGATTATTCTTTCAACTCTCCTTTGATATTTGGCACCAGACCAAAGAATCTAAAATTAGCTGCCTTCAAGAATCCAGGTGTGAGTTAAGTGGAAGCAATTCGGTTTGGCCCAGGAAGTCACCAAAGTTGTTCAAAGAGCAAATAGAGTTCTGATCAGACTGCTTCCTTCACTAAAACCAACTGCTCAGGACTGCCTCCTTCAGCAAGGAATGGAAAACCACTGCATTTCAGGCACCAGTGAGGGCATCTTGTATAAACTGTTCATCTTGTAGCTCAGGGGAATGAAGTCGTGGCCTTTCTGAGGCTGTTTCCACATCTGCAAAATGAGATTTTGCTACCTGTCCTGCTTACCACTCAAAGGCACCGTGAGGATCAAGTGAATGGGCTTTTGAAACTGTAAACATTCCATGAGCATAAGGCATTATAATTTTCTGTAGTCACTATGATGGTTTTAAAATTCTTTAATGGTCTTCCCATCCATAGCTGCCTTCTCTTTGAATACAGACAGCTGACCTTAGAGACTCACTTATAACCAACAGAATGCCACAACTTTCTGAGGCTAGGTCAGAAAAGGTGATTCTGCTTCTGCCTGGTTCTCTTGGGACAGTTGCTCTGGGAGAAACCAGGCACTGTGTTAGAAGTCTAACTACCCTGAGACCACCATGCTGTGGGGAAGCCACACAGAGAGGCCACGCGTAGGCCCTCTGGCTGGCAGTCCTAACCGTCAAGTCCCTCCCAGATCAGGCTCAAGACATGTGAGTGAATGAGCTTTGAGGTGATTCCAGGTTCCAACAGTCCAGATACCCTGGATCTTTACCCCTCCCAGATGATGCCCCAGATATCGTGGAGTAGTGACAAGTCCTCTTTGCTGTGCCATTTCTGAATTTCTGACCCGTGGAATCTATGAGCATGATAAAAAATAGTTGGGGTCCTTCTGCCACTAAATTTGTGCTGTGTGTGATGCAGCCATGGTAATCAGAATAGTCACACCGGGTAACAATGACCATGGTGACCAAGAAACAACACCAAACACCAAGCACAGTGGTAAGCCCTGCACACTCACCTCCCTTCATCCTGACCAGAACTCGGAGGAAGTCATCATTTTCCTCTTACACAGCGAGGAAACTGAAGACCAAGGGGCTAAAAACTTCAGTTCCATGGGGAGGAAGTGGCAGAGCCGGGGCTGATACCTCGGCTTGGCTTAACTGCGAAGCCCACCCCTAAGCTGCAGCTGACTCCTCCCACGCAGCGGGTGACAGCAAGACTGTCAACATAAACCTCTGGACTTCCGCTCTGACGGCCTTCCCCTTATGCCCTTAAATATTTGGTTCCCCTGGTTCCTCTCTTTTCCCACTTGCTACCTACAATTCCCTTTTTTCAAGAAAGGAATGAAGCCTCTGCATTTTCTGACCTGGGTAACTTTACACCTGGTACCAAGCTGGCCTGGAATCACCAGAGAGGTTTACAGACTATGGCAGCAATACTGCCATGCCTCAGGCTCAAACAGCCATGCAGCTTCACCTCAGAAGCCCTGCTTTGCCTCATAAACCTTGGCCAAGCCCATCAGACCTAGTTTTCTTCTAAACTGCAGGAAGAAAATATCAAATAATTCACAGAGCAACTCATTTACACATTCCAATCTCCAAACATGCTGTATCACCCCTTTCCTCTTGGCCCCCAGAGCCATTAGCACATTTGTGACAAATTATCTAGAAGATTCCCCACATGCTGGTGCTTTCAGTCAGCCCCACAGACTGGCAGCCTCCAGACTGCTCCAACACAAGGGCGTGTGGCTGGGGCTGCTGCCCTGGCAAGGCCTTCCCAGCCTGGCGGCGTACAGCCATGCCAACTTTTGCCCTGGTATCTGTGGATGCCCTGGGTTACAGATCCACCCACATGACCCAGATAGAAGCATGTGATTTTGAATGTCATTAGGAACACAGCTCAGAATGCATCTCTTTGCTGTGCGCTTGCAGGTTTGCTTTGGCTTTTCACATTTATTCTCTGGGCAGTACCACTTGCACACTCATTTCATCCAGCTCTCACCAAGCCCAAACCTCAGACACTTCTTGCTGGCAAGAGGTCACCCTCTTCAAAGGCAGGCATGAAAGAAGCTGGGCACTTACTCCTCCACTTAACACTGTCACTACCACAGAGTGTGAAGGGAGCTGGTTTGTCCTATATTGAAATCTCCCGTAGAGGCCATTTCTGGTCTCCTGTCATGACTGTGATGCTCCTACAAGGGCTATGACTACCCAACTAGCCCCTCTGCATTAGGAATGGCCCCAGAGCTCATGGGTAGGGAGCTGTGAGGTTTCTCCTTCCCAGGCTAGGGCCAATTCAAGTCAGCAGTGAGCATCTACCCGGGCATTGGAAATTCTAAGATGCATAAAACAAATTCCTGCGTCCATCCACGGTTGCAGACATTTGTCCTCAATATTGACTTTCAGTTGCGCCATCACATGTCAATCGGTTGTGAAGTGAGTCATAAGTCATTTGTTATCAATAATAGGAAGTATCAAAGGTTTGAAATAGTAGTGAATTCAAAATAAGAGTGAGTGAAAAGTGGATTCCTGGGTATGCATACGATATCATTGCTCTCATTTGCATTGGACACACTTTCTTGGATGAAGGAAAAAGTGTTGGAGGTGATCCGAGCTCTGACATTTCTAAGTGTTGTCTGTGAGCCCAGGGAAGGCAGGACATTGGCTTGATCCACACTGGGCCACTCTCCATAGCTCTAACAAAGAAAATGCCTCCTTCACCATTTCTCATAGAGAAGGGACTAAGCTTGAAGAAAGGCCACCTTTTGAGAAAACAGAAAAAGCAGTCGAAACTATTGCCTTTTGACTCTGGCAAGATTTGTTTGTTGTTTGTTTAGGAAGGGAACAGTGCACTGGTTATAGCTATGGCAATATTTTTTATTGCTGTGGGCTTCACCTGTCTATTTGCTATCTCACAGATGGCCCGTGATGAATCATGTGATGCACAGTGCTAAGTTAATCTCTTTAACGATATTAATGCTATTTACTTGTATTGTGCTTTAAAATTACAGTTTAAATGTGAACATTTTTGCATTCATTGACTCAGGTAGGTTCAACTTTAAGAATCTTTGAAGTAGGTCTTATCTCTACCTACTGTGAAGAAATAACCTCAGAGAGGTCTTGCTCAAAGTCTATAGCAGGTGAATGATAGAGCTGCGATTCAAATCCAGATCATGTGTTTCCAAGTGGTGTTTTTGTATTCCACTAGGGCTGTGTTGCACCCAACTTCATAACAGTGAAGAACAAAGATGCAGCTACACTTTCAACATTGACATCTCAAGGGAATGTAGCCAGTTTCATGTTGTTGGATGGAATGTCTCACTGGTTCAGAGAAGCCTATCTCTTGGTAGTGGAGACACATCAACCTCTCTCTCCTCAGTCTGTCTTCTTGACTTTGTCTAGTGAGGTAGCCATTCTGCAGAATTTCATCTGCTTTAGGCGTGCAGAACCTGTACTGCACGCGCTCATGCACACGTGGGTACACACACACACACACACACGGGACCAGGGCTATTCCAGATTTGGCAGGGGGAAACATTTCCATTAGGAACTTTAATGGGGAGCTCAACCCGGTGACTGCCTGAGATCCCAGAAGTGTCACTTCTGACTATCTAAAGACCAGCACCTACTTGCTGCCATGGTTAGCTGCTGGGCTGGTTTTGGGGTTCTTCTGCATTATGGGCTTAAGGGCACTTTAATGTGACTTAAATCACAGGAAATCTTGCACAGAAGAGCAGATAAGAAACGCTCCCGCAATCTTGCTCCCTTCCCCCAACACACACATACACATACACACACACACAAACACACACACGAACAGACACACGTGCACCCTTCTGGAGCCCTGCACACCTGCAGCAGGCACTGGCTCTGTGACTAAGATGCCCCTCCCAGGGAGTCACCTTTGGCAGGTGCCCAGACTGTGACATGGGCCACTGAACTGTTCATCATTCGTCTTTCAAAGCCAAGGACTTTTCACCCCTCAGCAAAGTATTTCTCAATCAAAATGCTTATAGAACTTAAAACTGAATGGCCATCTAAAGGGTGGGTCTAGCACTCCCACAGTTGAAGAAATGAAACTTTTGGCTTTGCTGATGCTGAGTCTTGGCTCAAGGTTCCAAGGCTGGATGAAATTCCGCCCTGTACTTGCAAACACATTTGCAGAACTGCTCAGTCAGCCTTCCGGGAAAACCATGCCCACATCCTACGGATTCCTCTAGCTTTTGTGTTGTCAACACGGAGATCGCTGAGAATTTAACTCTAAATCGCAGGCCTCCGTTGTTCCCTGAACACAAAGGGCAAGGTAGAGAGTAATCAGATAACAAGTGATGAAATTACGGTTTTTGGTGGAAATGCCTTCCATTTCTACAGCACTTCATCTTTCTGGAGAGCTTGCATAATATGATTTGACCCATACAACATATCTCAGAGGTGAAACTGAGCCAGACTTTCTTTTTTATCTCCATTGTGCAGATGAAGAATCAGAAATACATATATACAGTCAGTGATGACTCACATCTATGACAGTGGTCCCATAAGATTGTAATGGAGCTGAAAAATTCCTGTTGTCTAGTGATGTCATGGCTGCGGTAACATCGCAGTGCAGTGCATTCCTCACATGTTTGTGGTAATGCTGGTGTAAACAAACCTATTGCACTGCCAGTTATAGAGAAGCCTAGCACATACAATTATGTAGAGTACATCATAATTGATAATGATAATAAATGACTATTATACTTGTTTATGCGTTTATTATACTATAATTTTATGTTATTTTAGAGTGTACCCCTACTAAAAAAAAAAAGTTAACTGTAAAACAGCCTCAGGCAGGTGCTTCAGGAGGTATTCTAGAAGAAGGCACTGTTATCCTAGGAGAGGACAGCTCCACGTATGTTGCCCCTGAAGACCTTCCAGTGGGACAAGATGTGGAGGTGAAACACAGTGATACTGATGATCTTGACTCTGCCTAGGCTGAGGCTAATCGTGTGTGCTTTTGTCTTAGTTTTTAACAACAACAAAAAAAAAACTTTAAAAGTAAAAAAATTTAAAAACAGATAAAAGCTTACCAAATATGAATATAAAGAAAATATTTTTGCACAGCTATATGTTTTTGTATGTTAAGCTACGTGTTATTATGAAAGAATCAAAAAGTTAAAAAAACAAAACATTTATAAAGTTAAAAAGTTAATGTATTATTGAAGAAAGAAAAATAAAGTTTTAAAATAAATTTAGTGTAGCCTGAATGTACAGTCTTTATAAAGTCCTCAGTAGCATACCGTAATGTCTTAGGCCTTCACATTCACTCACCACTCACTCACTGACTCCCCCAGAGCAACTTACAGTCCTGAAAGTTCCATTCATGGTAAGTGCCCTATACAGGTGTACCATTTTAAATCTTTATATTGTAGTTTTACTGTATCTTTTCTATGTTCAGACATGTTTAGATACACAAATACTTAACATTCTGTTACAGTTGCCTACAGTATTCAGTACAGTAACATGCTGTAAAGGTTTGCAGCCTGGGAACAATAGGTTATACCCTATAGCGGAGGTATGCAGCAGGTTATACCATCTAGGTTTGTATAAGCGCACTTTATGATGTTTTCACAACGATAAAATCACCTAATAATGCATTTTTCCAAATGTGTCTCCATCATTAAGCTACACATGACTATATATAAAAAGATATAGAGTGAAGAAGTATGTGTGTGGTGTGTGTGTGTGTGTGCATGTGTGTGCGTGCATGCAAAAGGGAGGAAACATTTAATCACTTAAAATTATCTCAGATAATATCTGATGACAGGGACTTTTGTAGCATTTAAATTTTTTGTTGTGTCCCATCTCAAGGTTATCTGGAGTCACACTGACTCCAGGGCTCAAGCCAAACAGAGTGGGAATTCCCACAGCAGGAGCCATCTTGTTACTGAAGTTCACCTGCCCTTGACAAGTAAGAGTAGGGAGAATATGTCCCCAGTTTCACAGGCTTTGTGGCTCTCCTGTCTAGAGCCTCTGACTATTTCAGTGGATTGTGGATAACTGCCAATAGCACAGACAAAATGCACAGAACTGATAAGCAGGATTTGAGAGTGATCTATAACCTAAAAGAACCAAACTAAGCTGCTCTTTAATTGCATGCAGTGGTCTAGAATTGTTTTCTTTCCTCCTTGTATGTTAGTGCCCTTGGTGGCTTGGGTTCCCCTTCTTTTAGAAAACAATGGCTGGCCCAGGGTCACCCAAAGGCTGTTATTGGAGTGCTCACTCTTAACTCCTTCCCAAGCCATTCTATCTCTGTAATACCACTCCCTGGTCTAATAATCAACACCCCACCACCCCAAAGTCATCCAGAGCCCTCCTTGGCATGGGACATGAATGGCTGGTGCTTCATGCCAGGAACCATCCTGGTGACTAACTGAAGAGCCCAGCACCACTTTATGTTATACAAGTTCTTGTAAAGTTTGCATTTCATTTCTCCTATTCTCTGGGATCTCTTAAAGGTTGGGGAAAAGCTGATGAAGCAAGTCAGTATATGTGCTAATTTTCTAATTCCAATTAAAATGGTTATAAAACACATTTTTAAAAATTACTTTTGAACAAAAACCTTAACAGAAACTGAAGGGGCCTTGGTTAGTTCCTAAGAGGCAATATGCCATTTGGAAAGAAGTGTGTCTGTGCCCATTGTCCGTGCTCCATAAGGAACACTCCAGGGAATGCCCAGGTGCAGCCTCTGGGAAGGGTTAGAGTGATTTTTGGCACCAACAGCACTCAGAGTCTCATGGCTTTGATGACTATCACTGGCATTCCTATGGCTGCTGTGCCAAGTGCTATGTAATGGTTATCCCCAAATGTAGGGGTGCCTGGCCTTACACAATTTACACTCTAGGCTTTTAGAGTTGCCTGGAATGGGAGAGGCAGAGAGGCTGAGCTGGACTGGCCTCTTTGGAGTCAGGGACGGGTGGGGAGGACCTGCAGGCATGTCCCCTGACTAGCTGCAGTTCCAGCTCAGCTCCCACATAGGAAAGTCTCTGCTGGTTGGGGTCTGTTCTAGGTCTGATGGGCAGGTTAGTGTGTTTAGCCTCTGGAATCCATGTTGAGATGCAAAGAGGAAGACGTTCTTCACTCCTGTTCTCTGTTATAGTGAGGAGTGGTCTTCCAAAAGGGGCACACAATCATGGGGCCTGGTGGCTGAAGCCTGGCCAAAGAAGTGGGGCCAGGCCTACCTGATGATCTCTCTCCTCCACACCCCTGTTCTCCCACAGAGGAGTGGAGCAGACAGCAGCTGCCCCCATTTTCTCTTTTCTCTGATGTCCACTTTGCGTTCACATCTCGCTCCGCTGAGACAGCTGCTGGGAAGTCTCACTGCACCAATTCCCAGGCCAACTTTCAATGGAGAGAAGCCATGACTGGGAGGTGAGTTTGCCTGGGCAACAAGGAGTAAGATCATTTTGCAATATGTGTCTGGTTAACTGTTGTATAAATAGTTGACCCTTCAGCAAGCATCACGACTCCTCTGCACTTCTTTTTCTCTCCTCTTCCTTCAGTTGAGAAAAGGCAACCCTGCATGGGTTGCAGAGGGCAAGGCAGGCATCCTCCAGAGTCAACTCTTCCTCCTCTAGGTCATTCGTTCATCACCCTCCCAAACTCTTGGGTGTACAGTCTCCAGGCATTGCTTCTCTCACCACACAGCTTCCTTGCTGGTGTGAGTACAGCCTGCAGAACGCACATGCTGACCTCTGTGTTGGCAGCCTCTTGCCCATTATTTCTAAGTGCCATGGGTCAGGTTGTCTGGGAAACAGATTTTGAGAAGGAAATTTATGTGCAAATGTGATCTTGGGAACAACACCCATGAGGGAGTGAGAGAAGGAGGCTCGGACACAGGGTTGAGTAGTGCACAATTGTACTAGAGGCCTCAGCTGATCTCACAGGGAGCTCTGAAGCCAAGTTGGCCCTTCAGAGATATCTTGAATGGAGGGAAAGGAGGAGCCCTTGGTACCGCTGCATTGTCCACTTGTGCCTGAGGCATGTAACCTTTGGGAGGCAGCTCCCATTGGCTAAGGGCAACTCCCAGGGAGGGACCCATCAGCAGGCAGCACTCCTGAAGTTAGGAGGACGAGTGTCTTGGTTCATAAGGGAGATGTGGGCAGTCTCTCCAGCATTTGCTCCTGTCAGAGACCAGAGAAAGAGGAGTATAAAGCTGTGGCCTCTGGTCTGCACTGCTCTAGGTCAATGCCTTGGCCTGATCCATCAGGATACAGGGCCAGGGGGGGACAAAGAAGAGTTTCCAGGGAGCCCTGCCAGTGCTTGCTGGAAAAGAACAAGTGTTACCTGGAAGCTGCAGGGCAGACCCAGTATGAAGAAGAACTGGCCGCCATCTTGTAGATGGAGTTCAGACGACC
Organism: Piliocolobus tephrosceles; assembly: GCF_002776525.5. Taxonomy (NCBI): domain Eukaryota; kingdom Metazoa; phylum Chordata; class Mammalia; order Primates; family Cercopithecidae; genus Piliocolobus; species Piliocolobus tephrosceles. The sequence continues at coordinate 127,834,924 of NC_045434.1, read as the reverse complement.
AGCTTAGGCCTAAGAGGAGAGTCCCAGTGCAGACAAAGAGTTGGTCTGGAAAACACCCCTAATCGGGAGCCGGTTCTAAGATGGTCTAAATCTATGACACTTTCACTAGATTCCCAAAGGTGATTTTAACCTTACTCTGCTTTGCACTTCCTAGTGTATGTCATTTTTAAAGCATAGCAGACTCATAGGCACTGGATGAGGAGAATAGCTGAGAAACGTTCTTGGGAACTGAGAAATACTGACCAAAGCTAGGGGTGATGTCTGCCTATTAGCGTTCACCAAGTCACTTTATCAGGTCCAATGTGGTTCTCTGCTCTCTGTTCACCCCACTGGGCATCATTGCCACCTATCTTTATTTTTCTGTTGCATTTGGGAGGAGGGACAGAGGGTGGCAACGGAGGAGAGTCTGTTTGAGAACCGAATAGGAGAAAAGTCTGGCTGTCTGCACTGTGAACCTTTCTCAGGCCATCATGGGGGTGGTTGGCCAGATGCCAGGGAATGGTGGAAGGTTCTGGGCCTGCATTCCCTAGCCAAGAGCATTCGGTGTATAACTGTCATCACCCTGTTACCCCTCTCCCAACACTATTATGCAAAATTAGGTATAACCCCAGCCAGTCATTATCCCCAAACTAACCTCACAAGCATACACACAGACTGATGCAACCACAGCCTACGGCACAGTTAGCTGGCCCCTGACAACAAGGTTTAAAGTGTGACCAAGGGTGAAATATTGCCTCACTGGTCTGAAAAGGCTTTTGCTACCAACAAAGAACCATTATGATAACAGGAAGGCGCCGAAAGCCAAGCATAGTATAGACAGGAAAGATCTCTCTTTCTCTACCCTTCACGAAAAAGAGAGAAGTTTTTTAACCCTCCAGTGTCTGGCTAATTTCCTAAGCAATACTGGCCAAGGGTAACTGCAGTTCCACAATGAGCTGGGCATTCAGCAGAGGCAGGAGCAGTTCTTGGCTGGAAGCCTGTCTGCCAGATAGCGCCAGAGGTGGCACCTGGGTGTGTTACCAAGTGGCCTCTAAAGGTGCTAGGGGAAGGAGTGTGTGGAGCAGAGAGTGCCACTGGGGCCTCACAAGCAATTTTTGTTTTTTAAGTTTCCTGCTTTTTCTTCATTTTCATGCCAACTGCATCAATCAAACATTTAAATAACCAAATGACAAACATTGCTGGAAAGCCCGCTAGGTGTCAAGCACCACACTAAATGATTCAGGGGAGAGAAGGAACACACCTGCCCCTGCATTATTTGGAAGGAGAAGATAAGTACACATAAGAAAGAGAAAATGATAGCCTGACGAGCTGCTGTGAGCATACCAGAAAGCCACACAGGAGGTGCTGCTGAGGTCCAGGGCTGGAACAGACCAGTGGCTCATTTTTCCTTTTAGGTCTCACTGTCTACCATGGTCCACGTGGACCATCAGTCACATGCCTTGCTCCTCTCTGGTCTCAAAGGTGGCAAGAAATGGAAATTTGGTCAATCAGAGATCTCTATTCCTTGGGTCACAGTGAAAGATCCAGGGATAAACTGGACCTATCCAGTGAGTGGTTCAGTAGGTCAGGGAAAGCTTGCTGGAGGAAGGGTAACATAAACTAGGTGTGAAAGCAGGAACAGGATTCAGATAAAAAAGCAGGTGTTCCAGGCAGAGACCCAGCAAGTGCCTGGCATACAAAAGGCCATGGTGAATGAATGAATAAACGTGGCCCACAGAAAAAAGAAGGCATTTCTGGAGTCTTCAGGCTAACCATTCAGAGAGGTCATCTAAGAGACAAATGGGGAAAAGGAGGGTTGAAAAGAAAGACTAGAATCAAAGGAAGTCTTGCACTAGGAATTAAGGTATTAGACTTTGATCTTTCATGATTTTCAATGCGGGCTCAGCAATAATCCTGCTTATAAGGTGATAAAGGTCTGACTTTGGGTGAAACTCAATGAGAAATGGGGAGCAGGAGGGTGTCTTCCAGGTATAAAGTATGATGAAGCATGGTAGCGGGCGCTTTACTCACTCCAGTGAGGATGAAAAGGAAGGGACAGATATGAGAGACATTATGGAGACTAATAAAATAAAGATAAGTTTGAGAAATCAAATTTGGATGCTGTTGTGGCTGCATTAGATTTAGTTGCAAATGGTAAAACCCTATATAAATTAGCTAAAAAAAAAAAAAAGAATGTATTAGCCATGTCACTAGGAAGCGTAAGGAAACTTCTTGCTGCAGGCACAGCTCCACTCATGACCAGACTCTTTCTGTGGGCAGGCAAGTGTTCTAGGCAGTCCCAGACTCATCTCCCAGCAAACACAGGTGAGCTTTCCCATGACCTCTGGTAGAAAGGTCCTAAGAAAGACTCTGATTGGCCAGGCCTTGGTCAGGAGTTCATCCCTGGACCTATCACTGTGGCCCAAGGAATCAAGGTCTCTGATTGACCAGATTTCCATTTCATGGCACCTTTGAAGCCAGAGAGGAGCAAGGCATGCGACTGATGGTCCACCTGTTGTAGACAGTGGGACCTAAAAGGAAAAATAAGCCACTCTTGTTGGAAGGAGTGAGATGGGACAGCATGTAGTACACTCAGAAATGATAACTACTGTGGTTCTATGCTGGGACCATTAACACAAATATGGAAAGAAGGAATTTAGGGTCAAGGAGATGATTTTAGGCATGTGGAGTAGAATCCTGCTGGGACAGAGCTAGTGGTAGGAGTCGGACCCCGGTAGACAGACACGCAAGGCTGAGATGACAGGGGGTGTGGAGCCTCCACTCCCTAGAACACTAAATCTCCACAGCAGTTTCCACCTATTTCTGCTGACCCCAGTGTTGTCTTCACAAAGTTGGAACCAGTGAACACAACCAGTATAGACCTGCTCAGAGAGGAGGTCTGGCCTCCTGATGCTGAAGTTCCAACCCTGCTTCCGCAATTCACCCAGCCCTTCCCCACTGAGATTAATTCCTAACACCTTAGTAGGTGCCATCCTATCACCAAAGGACACTCCAGCTCAGGCAGGGGCCACCCTGGACCTGCTGAAATCACAGGCTGGTCTTTGGCTGAGGTATTTTTCTCTGTTTTCACCATAAGAACAAGTGTAAGTGGTGACCCAGACAGGCTTGGAGACAGATGAACTACCTTGAGAGCACCCAGCCCTGCAGTTACCGTGTGCCCAGCCACGGCAAACCCCCAAGCTCAAGCCAGCCAAGCCAGCATGAATGTGGTCTTCTAATGTTTCACTTTCATGGGTAATCTGAACACCCCCAGGCCACCTTCCTGTGGATCCTGTTTAATTCCAAAGAAATTCAATAACACAAAGATGATGTTCTTATCCCACTTGCCTACATGCCCATGAGCCAGTTCATTGATTACATCAATAGCATCCTCCCTGCTATTCCTGTCCCCTTCTAGTTTTCTCTCATTGATACCCTCACCCAAGAAGCCACTTGAGGGTACCATACTGCTGTCTGGGCTGTCATGGTTTATGATAAGAGCACCAGCATGCAGGCCCACAGCGCTGACTTCCTGCAAGAGTTGGGATCATGGTTTTCTCCCTGGCTCTGTGCCATATCTTGTCACCAGGGTCCCACAGAAGCAGAATATGTGCTCTAAGTATCACAAAGTCCCTCATGAAAATAGCTCTTTAAATTTTTTCCTCCAAGCTCTCTCTCCATAGGGGCCTAAAACAGCAGCACCAGGGACCAGGCTGAAGACAGACACATCTCACTCGTCCATGGTCCTTCTCTCACTTTCATGATGCACAGTTAACAAGCAAGACATCTTTCCACCTCCTTTGCTAAGAAATGAAAGCCTCCACGCACATCAACTCACACCAGCAGACCCCTGAAGGTCACTGTCCCCAGCTCTGCTCTGTGCACCATCCACATACACGGCAGACAAAACTGTCACGCAAGGCTCCCCATCATGCTGACCACAGAATTGGGTCAGAACTCGGAACCATCCTGCTGAGAGCTCATGTACACCCAGTGGCAGCAGCAGTGGATGCAGACAAGTTAGCAAGGGCAGCAGGAGGACGTGTGCTGCTGGCCACACCTGGCTAAGACCCAGAGCCAGGCAAAGGCAGGCCAGGCCACAGAGGGACCTGACTGTGCTATGGACTCATGCTCCTCTGCTGAAATGACACCCTTCACCCCTGAACCCAATCATTGTCACGCCGTACCAGGTACTCCATCCCCAACTCCAATACTCTCTGAAAAACACCTGTTCTCCTCGCCTATTGCTTCCTCCTCCCTCTTCTCTGCAAAGATAGCCCTTCAAACTCCAGCCTGATCCCAGCCTCTTTCCCAAAGCCTTTTCTAGTCACCTTACCCACTCTCCCTGTCTCCCTCCTGAATCACAGTCAATAAATCTCCCAGTCCCCTCCATTCCACCTCAAGCTCCTTCAAATCTCCTCTCTTCTCTCTGCCTTAGCTTAGGCTCCCCCATGTCTTGTCTAATGATTGTTCCTTGCCTGCTCTTCCTGCCTTCTCTCTTGCCTCTTTCAATGTATTCTCTACACTGTGGGGTTCATTCCAAAAGACAAATACAATCATGTCATGATCTACATAGCCAACACTGTTTTTCTGTTTTGTTTTTTGAGACAGGGTCTTGCTCTGTTACAAGTGTGGTAGCACGAAAACAGCTCACTGTAACCTCAAACTCCCAGGCTCAGGCAATGCTCCCACCTCAGCCTCCAGATTAGCTAGGATTACAGGTGTACATCACCACACATGGCTAATTTTTAAATGTTGTGTAGAGTTGGGGTCTCACCATGTTGCCCAGGCTGGTCTTGAACTGCTTGCCTCACATGATCCTCCTGCCTCAGCCTCCCAAAGTGTTGGGATTACAGGCGTGAGCACTGTACCCAGCCTGCTAACACTTATTGTTGAATGCTTACTGCATGCTAGGTTCTGTTCTAAGTGCTTACATGCAAAATGTGTTGAAATCTCATAGTAACCTCATGAAGTAGGCATTATTTCTGCCATTTCATAAAGGAGAAAACTGAGGCCAAGAGAGGTTAAGTAACCTGGCCAAGGTCATACAATTAATGACAGAGCCAGAATGTGAACTCAACCCTCCAGGCTTTAAATTCCTCACTCTCAAGCAATGCACTGTAATCATACTGCTTCTCAGTTGTTCTCCAGTCTTCTTAGCTCATTTTTCTGGCTCCTGCCCACCTCTGTCTCCAGACTCATCCATTTTCACTTGCCCACATGCAACTTTGCTCCCCCTTCCACCCCAGTGGTGTGCCAGTGAATATTTAACATTGGCTTTCTGGAAAATAAAGTCCTGACTTGCAGCATTTGCCAACCTCCATGGTGTAAATATTCCCATCATGGCCAATTTCAAGCTATGAATATGATGTCACTGAATGCAGAGGTGGGAAGAGATGCGCACAATCAGTCTGTGAGCTGAGCTGGCAGGAGCTGACTCCAGCACACCACTGATGGGATCCAGCTCTGTCACCCTCCATGACTGCTCGTCAAGGATGGAGTACCTTGAACCTCACACACCCACCCACCTGATCACATGTAGATCCGGAAAGTGCTGTTGAAAGCCCACATTTGTTTCTTTCCCCACCACTGGAAGTCTTAAGGCAGAACTGAAGGCTGCTGTCATTTCCAGACAGGCCCCTGTCTCCTACTTGCCACAACAGATTTGACTCATCACAGCCTCTGCCCTCCTCCACCAAAACACCCCACCCTGCTGCCTGGGTCTGTGCGTCTGTGCTTCTCCATCCTCTCACACTTCCAGGGGGCCCATCTCTTCTCATTCCTTCCTATGAGGATGTTTCGGGAATATGGATGTCCCATAGGCCCCTCCTATGAAGCCATTCTTAGGCCTCCTTGATCCTCTTTCTCCACAGACTCAACCCTTCCTCCATGTCCCAATCTCTGACTGACATCGCCATTCATCACATCAGCCAAGCCAGGAACATGGGCATGATCTGAGACCTCCCTCCCTTCTCCCACTTCAGCCTAGGCACCAAGCCCTACAGAGTCTACCCTTGTGATATCTGTGGCCTCCATCTCCTGCCTCTCACGGTCCCATCTCTGCTGCAGCTATCACCACTCTCTTCCTGAATTGCTGCCACAGTCTTACACCTGCGTGCCTCTGCTCTGGCCCATCCCCACATCGCTACCAGGAGACCTGGCTCCCCATGATACCAAGCCTACCCGTCCTGCTCCTCTCCTCAGTGCTCAGGGTGCCCAGAGTCCTTGCCTTTCACCTGGGCTTCCACACCTACCTGGGTTCTTCAGTGTGGGGGACCTGGTCAGAATGCTTCCTCTCTTCAATTTTAGTCTCTAGCTCTCCTTTGGTCTCTGTCTATGCCCTTGATTGAGCACTTCTGCCCCCTAAGTGGGAGTCTGGGTCCAGAGGTATCCTCTTGCCCAGTCTACCCCAGGCCACATCCACAGTCCTAGGGGAAAGTGTCTGCCCCACTGTAGCACACATGTGTGTTTGCATCTCCTGTTCAAGTGGGAACTCGCTCTTATGCCAGGCAGCCCCAAGGATTCAGCTCCACTGCTTAGAGGTCAGAGGATATTTCCAAGGTCAGGATGAGCTTCAGTGGACATCCTGGGGGCTACTCCTAGGGGAGGCGGCTAAAGGTGGGCACAGCTGATAGCCAGGACCCTGTATTTTCCTCCCAACTCCTAATTAAAGACCAAGGGGTTTACCCAAAGAAAGTGCTTGCTTTCCCTTTGTGTGTCTCCAGTGCTGTGTACAATAACCACTTCTACTAGGTGTGGCTTGGGAGTAACATTTTCTTAATAAATATTTCATGTGGTGTTACCATAGAAACCACACTCACCATATAAGAATGGTCAGTTTTCATAGCCTCACAATCAAATGTTAATATTAATACTACCGACTGAGACTGTAACACACTTCCCTGGTCTTGGTTATTCTGAATCTTGTGGGACCTGGGGCCATCTCTAGGATCACCAGTCAGCATCTCTTTTCTTTAAAACACTCTCCTGAGATGTGATTGACAGGTAGAAAGCTAGACATAGTTAATGTATACAACCTGATGACTCTGTAGATATCACTGTGAAACCATTGACACCATCCACCAAGACCATCCATCACCTCTCAAAGTTTCCTCCCACTCCCTTTATTATTAATATTATTATTTTTGTGTGTATGGTAAGAACACTTAACATAAGGTCTGCCTTTTTAGCAATTTTTTTTTTTTTTTTTTTTTGACAGAGTCTTGCTGTCGCACAGGCTGGAGTGCGGTTGCGTGATCTTGGCTCACTGCAACCTCTGCCTCCCAGGTTCAAGCGATTCTCCTGCCTCAGCCTCCTGAGTAGCTGGGACTATAGGCACCCGCCACCATGCCCGGCTAATTTTTGTATTTTTAGTAGAGACAGGGTTTCACCATATTGGCTGGGCTGGTCTCGAACTCCTGACCTTGTGATCCACCCACCTTGGCCTCCCTAAGTGCTGGGATTACAGGCATGAGCCACTGCTCCCAGCCTGTAAATTTTAAGTATACAATATAATATTCAAAGCTACAGGCACTATGCTGTATAGTAGATCTCCAGAACTTGTCTTGTGTAATGGAAACTTTGCACCCTTTGACCATCATCTCCCCTTTCCCCTTTTGCCAATCGCTGGCAACCACCACGCTACTCTGCTTCCATGAGTTTGACCAACATCTTTAAATGTGGTGCCAGGTCACAGAGATGTGTGGGATAGTCAGTTTACAGAACAAACCTGTGGAGAGAGTTTCCTCAGAGAAAACCACATTGGTGACCCCTCCTGACTCATCCAGAGCCACCTGAGCCAGTGAATTAAAAGCTCTTTGTAGAGAAGTGATGACTTGGGACAAATGCATTAGGTGACACTAAGTGTGCATGTGTTTGGGGTAAAGTGTTGGAAGACTGTGCTGGGCAGTCTTGGAGACGGTGCTGACCATGACTGAGCTAGCGGGGTCCTTCCTCCAGACTGAGAGGCAAGAGCGCCCAGGAAGTGGGCAGCCAGAGCTCTCTAAAGGTCCCTCTTCCCAGGTGAATTTTCTTTCTGACTGCAGGAATGCTGGGCTCTTGTTGCCTGCTTTGCTGACCGCTATCCAGAGCCAGTACTGGCCACAGCACACATCCAGCCTGAGCCTGAACATGGCTGCCTGTCCACACTTCTGATGCCTTCCTCTTCCTTAGAGTCCACTTCAAGTTATTCAGATAACCAGAGTCTCCTCCATCTTCACTGTATCACAGCTGTAATCTTGTCAGGATAAACCGATTGTGCTGGATCTTTTAAAGTCTATCTGTTGGAGGTTTCCAGGGAATTTATTTAGTGCTTATCTGATTAACTGGGGCCAATTCACTAAGCTTCCAAGTAATGGAATCTGCTTTAAGCTTCAAGACATTGAAACAAAGAAACTTAGACAAAGATGGCTGAGATAAAAATTCATAGTACAACAAAGGCTACGTTGTAGACTGTCAGAAACAGAAAAAGTTTAGGACAGAATTTATATAGCTCTCAGGGTGGGGAACAGGGCAGTTAATTCAATCCTAAACGGCAAATGTGTGACAGAGCGAAAAAAAAAAAAAAAAAAAAAGGAAGCCTCCTTTTCTATTTAAGTAGCCAGTATGTCATTGTTTTTGAAGTAGTTGACTGATTTTTGAATCAGGTACGAGACTATCAAGATTCATCTTAAACACAAGAAGCCAAGAACAGTAGTTACCTAGGCAGGGTGGGAACTGGGCAGAAGGGAACAAGATTGGGAGAAAGCATTTTTGCTGTCTAAGAGTATTTATACTTTTTGGCTGGGTAGAATGGCTCATGCTTGTAATCCCAGCACTTTGGGAGGCCGAGGTAGGCAATCACTTGAGCACAGGAGTTCCAGACCAGTCTGGGCAACATGTTGAAATTCCATCTCTACAAAAAATACAAAGATTAGCCAGGTATGGTGTCATGTGCCTGTAGTCTCAGTTACTTGGGAGACTGAGGTGCGAAGATCACTTGAGCCTAGGAAGTTGAGGCTGCAGTGAGTCATGATCACACCACTGCACTCCAGCCTGTGTGAGAGTAAGACCCTGACCCAAAAAAAAAAGTTTATACTTTTTGTGTTTCAAACCATACAAATGTATTATGCCTTTTGAAAATTAACCCATTTCCTGTTTAGAAAATAAAAGTGCAACTCACTGCCAGCAATTTTATATAAACATGCTCTTTGAGGCTGAAGGAAATCTGATTTTCAGTATGAAAATAAAATATAAAAACTATTCTTGGAGTTATTTCTAAGCAGAACTTGTCCCTAATCCTAATGTAACAGAAATATATGTGATGTTACATTAGGATTAGAAGCAAGAGTATTCTCAGGGCGAAGAGGAAATGGGTTAAATGAAAATAACAGTTTAATTTACTTTGCTATTTTGAAAAATAAATATAGCATCCGAGACAACATTTCAATTAGGCAGATCTTCTGAAACTAGATAGGGGTTACAAAAGCATATATTTCTAGTCGTGGAAAACATCATTTATCAAAGAGTTCTGAGCCTCTTGGTTTGTGCTCTGCCTTAGTCTAGGCCTTGAAAAAGACGAACATAACAAGGCTGGTGCCTGTCTTCAGGCTTTGCCGAGGTACACTTGGTGAAAATCAATGTGACTTCATGGATTAGAGTCAATGGCCAGAGCAGCAACGAATCACCCCATTTGCAGAGAGACGTTGTGCCGGAGAAGCCAAGTGCCAAGGAGGAAGGCTGGCAGAAACTCTGCTCAAAAGACTGAGTGAGTGTGTGTGTGTGTGTGTGTGTGTGTGTGTACAACAGCCCAACAAAAAGCAGGTATATAAATAGGAAGCAATGAACAGTAGAATCTATGCCCAAGGTTGAGATAAGTGAAGAAAGAAAATTGTGCCCTGATGGGTTTGAGTTCAAATTGTATGGTAGAAACCTACACCACCCATTTGGGCAAATCAGACAGGCACTAGCCGTGCAGCTGAGCTGGAAAAGTGTCTGTGGGAGGATGTCAGGAAAAACACCATCACCCACCCTTTGAAGGAGGGGGATGTGCTGAATCTTGACAACCAGGAGAACTTAAAACTGGAGCCGGGAGTGTGATGTGATCACCCAGAGGGAGAATGCACAAACAAAATATGAAGGGGAAAAAAGTTTAATTAAAAAGACAGCAGTGATGAGAGATTTAATTTCAGCCATGCAGCCAGCCCAGGGCCCATGTGGGGAAGTAGAGATATTGCAGGAAGTGGGGCAGGAGGGGATGCTGGAGGCCTCTCATTTCATGGAGATAAGGTATCTGGCAGCCTGTAGAACAAACAAGGCGCTGCCTGGGAGAGATGCAGGTACCCCTCAAGCCATAAAATCCCTCTTCTGGTACCCAGCAAGCACTGATTCTGTGGTAGGTAACCTGAGGGGACTGAATAGTCACAGATGAAAATAATCCCTTTAGTTCAAAGGTCATCTCTGCCACCCTGCTCAAGGACAGCAGGTTTCAAGACCTGAGATCCAAGTGTCGCCACCTTTGTTCCCAAGGGCCTTTGAGCACTGGCCGGAAAAGGCCCTAGAGCATCTGGGGTTCTACAGGGTAAAGAGAGCAGGGTCTATAATTTCCCAGCCCTGGGGGAGGAGAGAGAAGGAGCAGCAGACATACAACTTCCCGAAAAGCACAGCTGGCAAGCACACCCACACTGTTAAGCTGCAACTCCCTGAACTAATTAAAAGGCAGAGCAGTGGGAATTTCTGTACTGCTGCATAAGCAGCTCTTGGGGAAAATATGCTCATGGTATTGCAAACACAGGGCTCCCTCTTCACTTCCAATAGCCAAGTCGGACACAGGTGATTACAGTTTAGGACTAAATATGTGGGTAGGAATGTGTGTGTGTGTGTGTGTGTGTGTGTGTGTGTGTGTGTGTGTAGGAGGTGGGTGGAGAAGAGCTCAGCCAGAGAGAAATGCAATGTGATGGAAATACTTAAAGAGGCTATGATCTTCTCTCTGATTCCACTTGAGGACAGAACAACAGGCAAAGGACTCAAATTGCACCACTAGAGAATTTGTGTGGCCACTAGGAGAAAAAAAAAACAAAAAACCCTACAACTTATAAAGGAGTATTTTTGCATTGCAATCTCTAGGAGGTGTTTTCCTCTCTTTCTAAGTTTAAAGAATTATTGTTTGAGTTTAACCCTGCTTGAAGCCAGAAAGATGGGCCAAATCAACACCGAGTGTTTTTCTGCTTTGTGAATCTATGGAAAGGAAAATTTTTTCCAACTCTTTCCTCATAATAACACTCTATCAATGTGGAGAACTCCTCTGGTGCAGAACTTTCATATCTTGGATTGGGGATCCCAGAGGGAGCCCAGCTGACAGGATGCCCTTAGGACACCCACTTGTGGGCCACCAGGAGAATTATTTGATGAGGGTGTTGGGAATGTAGCTGAGCTGCAGGATGTCAGATAAAAACCCTGACACCAAGAAAGAGGACAAAAGCAGCGCATCCCCTCTGTCTTCCCTGGGGAGGGCCCAGTGGAGGCTGGACTTTATCCTGGGACAGTGATGGATTGCACTGTCTGGGCTTATGAGACAGAAAGGGGAAAGGTTTTTCAGCAAGATAGTCAGGGACAGAAGGTGGCTCAACTGTCACTTGGCTCAGACGCCACTGGAAATCAATTCCAAGTCCTTGGTCGAGAAGATTTAAAGTTGAAACAGCAAGAGAATACTTTGAGGCATCTAACAGAAGAGCTGTGACCCTGCTGGGGGAGTGCCCTGCCCTATCCCCACCATAAGGATTACCAGAAAGGAGGTATAGCATCAGTAATGGCAAAGGCAATGACAGCTCACGTAGGCCACCAGGAGACAGTGCAGAGAATGCCTCTGCTCTGATCCTGATCCTGGCCTCAGAAAAACTTGAATGATTGCTAAAAATCTGTGTGGGCCCCCTGGGACTCTGCAGGTAGAAACTGGGCTATGCCTTCAGTGGGCTTGGGGTTCCAGTGACTCTACTAGGAGGGAGCTCAGAGGCAAGCATATTTTGTTGCCAGTATGTTGCCCCTTTCTGACTATGTCCCTCAGGCAGGCATTGAGGGAGGAGTTTATATATATAGAATGGCACATAACCTGGGAGCATCCCCATGAACATACAGAGGGAGTGTGTAGAAAATACCTATATTAAAATATAAGGAAACTAATGCTTCAATAGGTTATCAACAATTTATCCAAATAGTAGTTGGTGGGAGAACTAGTCATAGGCAAGGAGTTATTGAGGAGGGAGGAAAGACATGGGGCAATAGAGTACCTACCAGTTTTCTAGAGAATTAACTAGGTCCTACTAACAAACTGTATTTCAGGACCACAGACAGCAGCACAGGAGCACCATTTTGGTGCATACTCTCACTCCATTTATTTAATCTATGTCAGTAGTGTCATCTCTTACCCATTAAACCCAGTGCAGGCTCTCAGTGGAAGCTCTGAGGAACTTCTGAGGCTACACAGAAAACAATCTGAAGACCACTGTACTATACTTTTCACAAGGGAATGATAAATCAATTATCTTTATTTCCAATCCAGTCCTTGTCCAGTACTAGTAATACCAGCTAATGTTTATTAAGCATTTACTATACCCATGTACTGTGTTCTCATTTTATCCTTATAACAACCCTACAAGGTTAATTCCATGATCATATCCATTTTATAGATGGAGAAATGGAAAGATGAGGAAACTAAGAGAAGCTGAAATAGGAGAAACAGCAAAATTAAGTGACTTTTTCTGAGGTCACATAGGCAATCTAATTCCAGAACCCATACCTACAGTCACCCTGTCAGAGTTGTGTTCTTGAACTTTATACATAGAATTCAGGCAAAAGGCCGGGCACGGTGGCTCAAGCCTGTAATCCCAGCACTTTGGGAGGCTGAGACGGGCGGATCATGAGGTCAGGAGATCAAGACCATCCTGGCTAACACGGTGAAACCCCGTCTCTACTAAAAAAATACGAAAAACTAGCTGGGCGAGGTGGCGGGCGCCTGTAGTCCCAGCTACTCGGGAGGCTGAGGCAGGAGAATGGCGTAAACCCGGGAGGCGGAGCTTGCAGTGAGCAGAGATTGCGTCACTGCACTCCAGCCTGGGCAACAGAGCGAGACTCCGTCTCAAAAAAAAAAAAAAAAAAAAAAAAAGAATTCAGGCAAAATGGTAAGAGATATGACATAGGGCAACTTGGCACGTGAAGTCATCAGGGACCTGGAAAAGCATCTGCTTTAGTGCCTAGGAACTGAGAGTTCTATTTCCTATTAAGATTCTGCCTCTTATTACTACCTGCAAAAACTACGACAAGTTATATAACGTTTCTATGTCCCTTTTTCCTTTCCCAGTGGAACAATGAAGTGAACCAGGCATCAAGGGCAGATTTGGAATAGGTAAATACCCAGAAGCTGCTAAGGAAAATAAGTCATAAGTTAGAATGTCTGTTTAGTTTTCTAAATTGTGTGGTGTTTTAGAGCTGTCAGGGACCTGCAGATCTTAGAATCCATGTTCTGCAGGATCTTTAATATTTTATCTATATGAACACCTCACTCAACACAGGAATCCTTCCAACCACATTTCTGAGATGGTGCTGAGGCCTTCTAGGGCCAGGTTGCTCCTTGGGTCACCAGGAAGCCATCCCTTCTCCACAGTACACCCATCCTCTACCAAATGTACCCAAATGTAGCACATCATAGCATTTTCCAAAGCTGCTTCTAAGATTGCACCATATCCATCTCCCTCCCACCAGAGATACTATTTGCCCCCTCTGCTGCGGCCAGAACAAATAATATCCCACTTCCTCCTGGCAGCCCTTGCCATGAAGGTGAGTTATTACGCCTCTCATGTCAATGGAAGGGTAGGCATTTCAAAGGAACAAGTGAAATATGATTTGCTCTAGCCTCATCAGAGGTGAGGGTCATGGATCAGTGGAGTACAAGAGATAGTCTGGAGATGTCAGCAGGGGCCAAATCACAAGGGACATTGTATGAGATTCTATGCTGAGGGCAATGGAGAGCCCTTTTAAGCAGGGCTTTTAAGGCTTTTAAGCAGGAGAGTGACACAATCAAATTTGGATTTTAAGAAAAATCACTCTGACTACAAGTTGGAGAGAGGATTGGAGGCAAACGTGAGACTGGGGGCAGGACATGCCATGGCCAGACCAGGGCACAGTAAAGCAGGCCTCTAACCTCCTAGCTTCTAGCAATGCTGCCAGTGATGGTGAGCTATACCAGCAGCCATAGCTCACTCTTGTTTCACATTCAGCTCTGGGCAACAGAGCCTTTCTATAGGAATAGCAATGTTAGCTCTTTCCCAGCATCTATCTCTGCAACTAACTGTTTTAAATATAATCTTGTTAGTTTCAGTTCTTCCTTTTGGGCTATTGAAATCCGTGTGCATCTTGATCCAACTTCTTTTTTTTTTTTTTTTTTTTTTTTTTTGAGATGGAGTCTCACTCTATAGCTCATGCTGGAGTGCAGCGGCGCTATCTCGGCTCACTGCCACCTTCGCCTGCCAGGTACAAGCAATTCTCCTACCCTCAGCCTCCCGAGTAGCTGGGACTATAGGCATGCGCCACCACGCCCAGCTAGTTTTTGTATTTTCAGTAGAGATGGGGTTTCACTATGTTGACCAGGATGGTCTTGATCTCTTGACCTCTTGATCCGCTCACCTCAGCCTCCCAAAGTGCTGGGACTACAGGTGTGAGCCACCACACCCGCCCATCAACTTCTTCTTTTTTACTTAAGGGGAAATACTGAAAGATTTGCTGAAGGGCCATGGATAGTCATTGGTGATAGGGACAATACTGAACCCAGATTTTCTGACTCCTAAACTAGGCACCCTGATATTCTCTCTAGGAAATTGATCTGTTTACAGGAACTAGAATCAAGATTGACTAGAAGATTGATAGGTTAGTAGGAAAAACAGGTTGTAGCTTACAGACCCCAAAGGCAGGGAGAGAGGACCCTACATCCCTTTCTCATGTTTCCTCCTGTTGACTAAAAGATGCCTGAGTTTGAATCTACAATCCACAGGGATGGCATAACAAGTCTTCAGGCAGCTGAAAGTCACAGTTGTTCAAACTAATCATTGTGGCACTTGACAATATCAAAAGATTTGAGGGAATTTCATAGGTGAAAAAAATATCTTACAAGCTAATGAATGCTAACAAAAGCTTCTCTATGGAGCTGAACTAGTTCAGAACATAAATGCTGTTTAGGGAGACTGGACAGGAAATGGGACACCCCTGTGCAGGTGGGAAGGGGATGGGGGCAGACAGAAAGCTTCCCTGGATGATTTCCTAAGAATCAGTGTCTGTCTCCTGGGACCTAATCCACTTGATTTCTGGTCAGGATTTATTTCCACAACCCCATGAAACCTGGTGACTGGTCCCTGCTCATGAAAGTCTTGGACCAGGCTCCAGTTGCACAATCAGCCAGTGCCCAGTGCCTATAAAGTCTAGGACTGGATTTCCACATGGTGCTGGGAATCAGCAGTGAACTGTGTCCGAAGCTCTGTCTCAGCCTGACCAGTACCTCTTAGGTTAGTCCATTCCCCCACCCCAGCCACCACACCTCCATTAGCTCTTTTTTCTTTTGTTTTCTTGATATTAATGCTTATATATATATATATATAAAACAGAACAGCCTTCTCCTTCCAGCGAGCTTATCCTACATCTCTTGTGTTGGCCTCATAGGACTTCCACTCAACTCCTTCTCTATTGCCCACTTGAATCCCCTCCTCAAGTCCTGCTAAAACGGTGATTTCTGAGTAGCCTTATTTGTAAGCCAAATGCTGTTACTGAAACATCAAAGTTGTCAGATCAAAAACTTTGTTGGTCCCTTTAAAGTAACCATATGCTTCTCTTCCAATAACTATCAATTGGCCACGTTTCACAAAGGAAGCTAACAGCAATCAGGAGTAACTCCAAAATACACTCTTCAGGGAGAGACTACGTAAGCCTGCATTGACTTTTCAAACAGGCACATGAGCATTATTTAAAAAAGGAGAAGCGGCTGGGCACAGTGGTTCATGCCTGTAATCCCACCACTTTAGGAGGCCGAGGTGGGTGGATGAGGAGGTCAGGAGATTGAGACCATCCTGGCCAACATGGTGAAACCTTGCCTCTACTAAAAATACAAAAATTAGCTGGGCTAAAAAATACAAAAAGTAGTGTGGTGGCATGCACCTGAGTCCCAGCCACTCAGAAGTCTGAGGCAGGAGAATCACTTGAACCCAGGAGGCGGAGGTTGCAGTGAGCCAAGATTGCACCACTGCACTCCAGCCTGGTCAACAGAGCGAGACTCTGTTTAAAAAAAAAAAAGAAAGAAAGAAAGAAAAGAAAAGAAAGAAAGACAAGCAAACCAAATTATGTATGTTTTGACCCTAGCCCTGATACTTATTGTCCAAGCTGTAAAGGAGGCCCCACATAGCCGGTACTGAGACAGTTGACCATCACCCAAGCCCTGTCCCTATGGTCTAACAAACCTCTCCTTGGCAAAGCAATGGCCCAAAGTTATCTATCCCATTCAGGAGATTGGATGGCAAGAGCTTCATTAAGCAGTCAATGAGGGAATACTTTTTCAAAGAGCATTTTCTATAGCTTTCTATCTGGTTTCTCACACATCTTCAATGACATCTGAAAAGCTTTGTTGAAGTGAAATGTATTTGTCTGTGGCCAGGTTACTCAAATTGCCTCTCTTCCTTGCCAGGGAATTCCAAAATCTGGCAAGAGATGTCTTGTATAAAGTCTCACACAGCAGGAAAGAAAAGCCATGCTGACACAGAGGACTTCCAGAGGATTAAACACAAACCACATTTTTAAACAAAATAGAGTAAGCTAAAAAGTAAGCTAAAATAAAAGCTTACTCTGGTTACCCACTTTCAGAGAAGCCACTAAGCCATCAGAGGCACTGGTGCTACACATTAACATTTTAGCTTCTTAACTTGGACACACCACCAGCTGAGCAATTGCTGCGTCCAGGTAAATTTAATTGAGTTTAACATCCCTCAGTCCTAGAATCTCTTAACGCCAGTGCCTGTGAACTAAGCTAATGACCGGAGGCAGGTGAATCTCATGGTGCTGATGCTTTTATCTCTCCTAGGCTTGGGCATCATACAAGAGGGGATTCAGGGGTGTATCAAGCACCCTCAGCCTGGGGGCAGCTGTGTGCTTTTGGCCACGGGTGCTCTCCACAGAGAGGCAGCAGGAGCCAGGCATGCTCCTGACCACTCCAGCCTCTACCTGCCCAGCGCTTGCATGTCTGGTGAATCACAGGGTGATGTGGACAGGTCCAGGAGGTTTGTTGTGTGCTTGCTTCTTATCATAGGGTGCTTCCTGTCCTGAACTGGCAGGATAAAGGAAGGACTTTCTTAAGAGATGCATATTTTTTAAAAAATTCATTTTCTATATGTTTTCAAGAAGGTACATGGCAGCATTATCTCTAAGAGGAAATAACTGGAAAAAAAAGTGCCTGCCATTCAGGGACCAATTTGAAATAAATATGATTTTCCACATAATGGAATAAAACAGAGGAGGATGTGTATTTGCTGCTATGAAAATGTCTCTAAGATATATTGCTGGGTGGAAAAAAGTAAAGTTGCAAACATACTTAGGCTTACAGTAAGGTCCAAATCATGCTTATTTTTGTATATGCTTAGAAAAATGTCTGGAGCAATTCACAAGAAACTTGAAACAGTGAAGACTCTAGGAAATAGAACCAGGGAGGAGTGATCTTAATTTTTCTGCACTTTCTGAATTTTCTTTTTGACTCTGTATGTACATAGGACTTTTATAATAAAAGCAGTTTTGAAAAATTCTTTTCTTGCCTAATGGAAAATAGTCTTGTCAGCTAGCCAGGAGCTTCCAACAAACAAAAGGTCTCCATCAGCAATCAAGCTGCAGTGAATAAGCTTGAAAAGAGAAACTCAATTTCCTAGGAAAGTATCTAGAACAAAGGATCTCAGTGAGGCTGAGGGAGGGAGGTATCTTCAGCAGTATCAGGCAGGTTCTGATACTTCCCAAGCTGAGAAGCATTAACTAAACAAACTGCATGTTAACTCTTTTTAATTTTATAGGCTAGAAAATGTCTGCATATGAAGCAGAGAAAATAATATAATGAACCCCCATGTCCTCACCACCAAGTGTCATTAATTAACTTGGCTAACCTTGTTTCATACCCAACCCACCCCCTACTGTCTTCCCACCCCCAAACATGCCATTTTATCTGAGGAAATGTATTACTGTAAGTTAAAGATTCTTCCCTTTTTAAACATTACCACAATATAATTGTTTTTTAAATTGTCAATAAGCCATTATTTTATTAAATATCTAGTAAGCAAATTTTCAAACAAAATCTATATATTGTATTTGGTTGTTATTATGTCCATTTTATTATAATTTACAGAGCTCTCTCCTGGAATTTCCTTGCAATTTATTTCTTGAAGAAATCAGGTCATTAGTCCTGTGTAGTTTCCCACATTCTGGATCTTGCTGATTCTACTGCCTATGGTATTTTTTTAACATGCCTTTCTGTACTCTCTACTTCCTGTAAATTGGTAGGTAGATCTAGACTTACTCTGATTTATGTCCAATTCTTTGCCAATGGGTGGTATACTCTGTCAGAAAATATATAAAGTCTTATGTCTTCCTATTTGTGATCTAGGCTGCCCTTGATGATTATTATGGGTTGAACTGTGTTCCCGAAAAAGATATGTTGAACTTTTAACTACCCACCAACACTGTGCCTGTGATCGTGACCTCATTTGGAAATAGGGTTCTTACAGATGGAATCAGGTTAAAATGAGGTCATACTGGATTAGGGTGGGCCTTGATTCAGTCCTTATAAGAGGACAATTTGAACACAGATAGACACAGGGAGAAGATAGCCACGTGACCATGGAGGCAGAGAAGGGAGTGATGCTTCTACAGGCAGAGGAATGCTGAGGATTGCTTGCTGGCAAACAAAAGGAAGAATTCTTTCCTAGAGGTTTCAGAGGAGCACAGCCCTGTCAGTATTTTGATTTCTGATTTCAGCTTCCAGAGCTGCGAGACAATAAATTTCTGTTGTTTTAAGCCACCCAGTTTGTGGTACATTGTTATGGCACCATAGGAAACTAATACAATTATTTTTACCTAGAATAATTATTTCTTTAAGAGCTTGCAAATATTTCTTCTTCCTCCTCTTCTTCCTCCTCCTCTTCCTCCTCCTCTTCCTCCTCCTCTTCCTCCTCCTCCTCCTCCACCTCCACCTCTTCCTCTTCTTCTTTCCCTCTTCTTTCCTTTTCCTCTTCCTCCTTCCTCCTCCTCCTCCACAGGCATGCACCACTGTGCCTGGCTAATTTAATTTTTTTTTTTTTGTAGAGATGGGGGTCTTGCTATATTGCCCAGGCTGGTGGCAAACTCCTGGGCTCAAACAATCCTCCTGCCTTGGCCTCTCAGAGTGCTAGGATTACAGGCATGAGCTACCACACCGGGCCCAATACTTCTAAATTATTGGCTGGAATACTCCTATAGAAAGAAACATTCCCTCCTCTACCATTTGGTTACCCTGAGGTTCAATTTATATGGCAAATGTAGATTCCTTTTCTTTACTTTCCTGTTTTCAGAATAATGAGTTGGTTACCCTGTATCATACAAAGGTGAACAATGGTGTTTATTTATCTTTTTTGAACATCATTATAAACTTGTGAATTTCCAACAGAATTCACGTGGATTTCAGTCCTTTTTAGTTATTCTTATTCATATTCACGTTGTCCCATTTGTGGCCAGTGAGAACCTTGACAAGTTGACTTCTGAGTCCTGTTGACATGACCCCAGGGATCTCTGACACTTCCCTCACTATCTGGTATATCATGTTTCAGTCTCATCATGTGCAATTCCTCCTCTGGACCATCCATTTCTGAAAGAAACCCTGGTTCCATTTGGTGGGAAACATAATTTAGAGAATACAAACCGGTACTAGGGGCATGGACTGCATTTGACTAGTCTTGTTTCTTAATCAGAGATAGAAAACAGATTTAAGATAAGAAAATGTATCATTAAGTTAACACTAATATATTTTATTCAAATTTAAAAGTATAGAATTTTTACTAATTATTAAAATTTTATATTTGCTTCTCTTTTATAGTGAAGAATCTTGGTTTCTATCAACATTAGCCTAATTACTTATTTGCTCTATCCTATAATATATATAGTGAATAGTGTCAGAATAATAATACCAATATTATTACCAGCAATCTGATTACTAAAATCATGGAGTCTTTTTTTTTTTTTTTTTTTTTTTTTTGCTAACCAAATCAGCAGCAGCAGTGAAATGGAGTTATTTTTGCCTTAGGATAATCTGGTTCTAACGCTTGTTGCAGCCCTGGTTTTAGCCACTACTCACACCTCCTACTGGGTTCCCAGCCACCTGCCAGTTCTGGCTCCTCCAACACGACCCACTTCTCTAGGATCAGGGATTTTCCCTGCTGTCCACTTTTCTCCAACCCTTCTTTGCTCAGCTGAATCCTACTCATCCTGCAGTTTAATACTCAGGTATCGTTTCTTGAGGGAAGCCTTTCTGAAGGTAGCACCTCCCGTGCTGTGGTTCTCATTAAACCATTATACAATCACCATGTTTAATTATCAATTCCTTCACAACATATAGGCTCTTGGAGAAAGGAGGGTGTCTGTCTTTGTTATTGAAAGCCTCAGGCTTTGGTATGGGGTCATGGTAGGAGCTCAATTTTCTGATACTGATCTCAGGTTCTGATATCTTGGCCAACATCAGAAAAAGCAGTTAAGGAGGATGGGAGGAGGCAAGATGGGAGGAGGATTGGTGAAGGCAAACAGCTGAGTTTCTAACAGTCAGAGTTTATTGTCTAAAACTTTGAGGGAGAAATGCAGGTGCTGAGTTTTAGGCAATTCACTTTTGTATAGGAAGCATGGTGAAGAGAGGCCACCTAATGGTTAACAAAATCATTAGAGTAGCAACAACTTCTAATTGAAAGATGCCATTCCTGAGGTCCAGTGACTTGGCCCTGGCCAAGTCATTCATTAATTCCTTTGCTCACAGCTGTTTATTGAGCTGTGCTCTATGCTAGGCACTTTTCGGCAGTGGAGAATAGGGTAGAGAACAAAAGGAAACTCCTAACCTCATGCGGCTTACATTCTAGTGAGAATGACAGGTACCAACTAATAAACAAATATAGGATGAGTCGGTGGACATAAGTAAAATGAAGAAAAATAAAGCATGGCAAGGGGATAGTGAGTGATGAGTAGGGCTATTTGGGTACTGGGATCAGAGAAGGCCCCTCTTTGAGGGAAACTTGTTTGAAGAAGAAAGTGAGCCATGCAGATACCTAGGGGAAGGGTGTTCCAGGGTAGCATTAGTCATGTTGACAGAATGTCATTAGAAACCTGAGCCTCTTCCTTCAGCGCTTTTAAGTAATTGCTTAGTGCGTTGTTCAGGAAATGAGAACAAACTTACCAATGCACGTACTCCTGGACATTCTGCTAAAAGATTTTACAGCAAGGGAATGGCATGTGGCAGCTGCAATACCCACCTCCAGCCCAGCAGGGCCTCTCATGTCCACCTCCTTCCTCCTCCCCCAATCCCAGGATGGGAACAACCTAACCCCAGTGCTTCATTTACAATTTGGGACCAGCTAATCCTAGGTGACTCCGGTTCCTGTTGCCCTTGGCCTCCACCCAAAAGGCAAACCCCTCAGGACATGTCTTTTCATTCTCAACCCCACATTGTTTCCAACCTCCTTCCCACTGACCTCATCCCCCACTGCTCCTGGAATTCCCTCCCACCCTCAGGGCCTGCTTAAGATAGACAACACCCAAACCTCAGCCTTTTCTCTTCTCTTCCCTTAGAGGACTCCTCTGTGGCCTTCCTTTGCCACCTTTTTCATGGAAGGCTGCTCATTTTTCCACATCCTGTGGGGACTCAGAGGCGATCAGCATTGTCCTAACTCCCCCAATACTTTGCTCATCTTTCCTCTGTACAAACGATCTTTGATTCTTATGCCATCTATCTCTTCCTTTTGCTTTTCCCACCAAGTCCTGGTTATCCCAAAATAGTGACTGAGGAATTGACTCATAATGTTCTTTCCACTCCCAACTCTTACCATCACTTGGTATGTCTACGCTGGGCTGATGATTCTCTTAAAACTCTTCTCTCACATTTCCTTGGCTTCTTCAAACACAATGACATTCATCTGCTTTCTGCTCTGGCCATCCAAAGCAATCAAGTGGCCCAAAGCACAAGCACAGAGACTGGAAAAGAAAATGGAGATGGTAAACAGGAAGCAAAGAGGAAAGAAAAAAAAAAAAAAAAAACAAGATGGAGGAGCCAGGATTTTCTTTGCAGAAAGCGCTAGAAGCTCAAAACTCCATTTTGGGGGTGGGTTTGACATGCATTGTGGATGGTTTCATTTGGTTTAAAATCTTTTTTGATCTGGACAGAAATTAGGGTATTCTGGTTAATAATACATTTTGTTAAAAGTGACCATAAAATACATTACTAAACTTACGAAGAAGAATAAAATACATCCAAACCTCACCAATAACCATTTAACCATTATTTGCTAAATAACATCCCTTGCATTTATAAGTACTTTCACACATTTTATTTCATTTTAATCTCAAAACAGCTTGTCCTGATTCCCCCTATGATTCTGCAATGATTTGGCTCATTGTTCAGAAATCTAGACCTCAGTGCCCTGGGTCAAGTGGAGTTGGCTTGACCAAAAGGGACTCTAGAACCCCAGGGGAGGGCCAGTAGGAAAAGAGTAGCCAACATGTATAGAGCTGTGGAGTGGAGGAGATTGCTCAGTTCTCCAAGGTCCAGCTGATTAAAGCACCTGCCCCTAGTCCACTTGGCCTATGCCAGGAGTCAGCAAACTTTCTTGGAGAGGCAGAAAATAAGACAATACAAAAGAAACAACTATGGCTATGTTCCAGTAAAACTCTATGGACACTGAAATTTAAATTTCATGTCATTTTCACACATGAAATAATATTCTTCTTTTGATTTTTTTTCAACCATTTACAAATATAAAAATCACTTTTAGCTCATGGACCACATGGCCAATAAGCTGGATTTGATACACAGGCCATAATTTGCTGACCCTCAGTGTGTGCCAGAACAGCCATAAAGGAACTGGGCAGCTGGTCCTCTGTTCATTAGTCCATTAATATTACCATCAATTAGTATTGATAATGCCCATCATTTTGAACACTTACTTTGTTAAATACTATGCAAATGCTTTACATATTTATCATCATTTAATCTTCGTAAAATTGAGCATGTTATTACACAAGCCCCACTTTACAGATGATGAAAACAGGGTTGTGGGAGGATAACCTGCCTGAGGTCACACAACTAGTAAGGTTAGGAGATCCTTGCCTATCTACAAAGCCCATGTTCTCAGCCATTATAATGCCTCCCATGCTGGCTCTGCATCATAGGCATACATTTTGGGTTCTCAAATCCTCCTCTGTCTACTTTTCTATCTCTTCCTGCTGTTTGGCTTTTTAGATTCTTTCTTTTACCTTCTCCATGTTCCCCACTTTAAGATTTATCTTCTCCCAAGCTCGACAACTGTTCAAGTTAGGAACCTGGAATCGTATCTCTTCAACTTTATCTAGGTCCTTGGGTTTGGGTCATCATGACTTGAGCTGGGATAAGGTGTCTTTCTTGGGGCAAACAGGAGCTGCTGGAACCAAAAGGTGGGTTTTGCCCAAAGCCCTTACTGAGTGTGAAAGCCAGGGAAATCCAGATGAATGTGAAGTCTAAAGGATGGGAGAAGGATCCAGAAGAGAGGACATTTCAGAAGTCAGGATGTGGACAGAACGGGAATGGAGAGAAAAGGAAGCAAAATTAACTCTGAATGATTTCCCTGGATGGAGCAGACCTTGACCTAAAGGGACTCTAGAACCCCAGGGGAGGGCCAGTAGGAAAAGAGTAGGACAGACCTAGGCTGTCCTTTAATCATGGTCAGCTCTGAGGGCCCCTGGGTAGGTTGGCCTGGCTAGAAAGTATGTGGTCAGAGCACACAGGCTCATCTTGGGGTGTCCCTCCTGTGAGCAGCAATGTTCCTGAGGACCAGTTGGCATCTTCAGCTTTGCCCCATTTTTTATTTTAGCCCTAGAGGAGAATACCCCACATGAGTGCAAATGAAACCATCCAAGTACTGTAAAAAACTGGGGCTCAGTCCTGGCATGGCTAATCTCTAAGGGACATCTTCAGCAGTGCTGATACTAAGTGGGGCACTATGGTTCCAGAGAAGTCAGTTCATTTTGAGGCCAGTCCCGAGACAGTAGAGTCCAGTCCCAGGTAGAGAGGCCTAGAGAGGTTGTAGAAAGAGCCCAACAGAGAAAATGGAGTACATTAGGAAATACAATCTGAGTGTTCATAAGGACTGAGCAAACACAGTGGAGGATAAGGAAGTCCAGGCACCTCTGGGGTCAGCAAGAGGAACTCCAGGTCTTGCTAGCTGGAAAAGATAAAACCCCAAAATGCTGCTAGGCTTGGGAAGCAATGATAACCTCAGGGCAGGACATTCTTTCTGTAATAATAACCCTAAATCACAAGCCTTGAAGGATAGTACAAGATTGATGGATTTAACTACATGAAGCTTAAGAACATCTGTTCATGAAAAGAATCAGGACGAAGTAAGAAGATAAGCCACAGACTGGGAGGAGATATTTTCAATAGATACAACCAACAAAGAATTAGTATCCAGAATATATAAATAATGCCTACAAATCAATCCTATAAAAATGTACTCTATAAAAATGGACAAAGCATACAAACATGCATTTCAGAAGGAAAAAAAACATGAACTGGCAAAATCTAAGAATGACATTATCAGAGGATGTGGAGCCTCCCTTTGGTAGAAGTATAGACTTGCTTAACCACTTGGGTAAACAATTTAGTATTATAAAGTTGAAACTGTGAATACCTATCATCGAGAGAGAATTCTACTCCTCCATATAAACCCTAAACTAGGATTTTTCAACCTCAGCACTATTGACATGTTGGACCAGCTAATGGTTTTAGGGGGCTTTCCTGTAGGATATTTAGCAGCATCCATAGTCTCTACCTGCTAAATGTCAGTATCAATGCTTCCTACCCCAGTCATGAAAACAAAAAATGTGCAGGACATTTGCTAAATGCTTCTGACATTGCTAAAAATCACCCTGGTTGATAATTCTTGCCCTAGGCTCATGTGCAAAGTTCTATAAGAATGTTCAGAGCAGCTGTACAAAATAGCAAAAGGCATAAATATATAGAAAAAAAGGGTTGGAAACATATAGAAAAAGCACAAACATTCAACAAAATAACAGACAACTAAATTGTAGCAAATAATTGCAATGAAGTATTATATAATTCTAAAAATGAACTCCAGAAATATAAGTGACTCATAAATGTTGAGGGAACAAAGTTGTAGAAAAACATTCAGTGTGGATGTTTCTATAAAGTGTAAAACATGCAAAATTAAATAGCATATTGCCTAGGAGTACATACATATGTGTTGTGGTGGATTGCACTTCCCCAAAATGGCTACAACAACATTTCTGGTCCCATCTCTCTTCCAGAACCTTACCACCCTCCCATCAAGGAGAGTGTAGCCAGTATCTCCTCCCCTTGAACCCAGGTGGGACTTTGGGACTGCTTCAATTAATAGACACTATGTGATTTCTGAGGCTAGGTCACAAAAGGCAAGTTTTGCTCTCTTGCCTGGTTTTCTATCTTGGGATGTTTACCCTTAGAACTCATCCACCATTTTGTGAGGAAGTCCAGGCCACATGGAGATGCCAATGTGGAGACAAACCAAGGCCCCAGGGCCTCAACCCAGCATTAACAGCCAGCCAGCAGTGAGTCATCTTAGAAGTGGATCCAACAGCCTTCAGTTGAGCAGCATGGCTGATGCTGTATGAAGTGGTGATGAGTTTTCCCTACAGAATCCTGCCCAAATAATGGATCTGTAAAGAAAGAAAGAAAAAAAAGATTGACACCACTAAATTTTGGGGCATTTTGTTATGCAATAGGTATCCAGAATAGATAGTAAAATATCTAATGAACAGTAAGGGAATAAACATAAAATTTAGGATTATGGTTATTGATGAGGGGAGGACAGGGAATGTGATGGAGCAGGATCAAGTGGGGGAACTGCCTGCCCCAGAATGTCCTAATTTGGTGGCAGAGCCTACTCAGAAGGTTAAGAGGAGTAAAACCACAGACCTTTCCTACTCCTAAGCACCAGCAGTGCTGAGGGTGAGCAGTTCTCCCAGCATGAAAGAGCCAAAGAAAAATCCAAGAGCCAAAGGGGAAGAAAGTGTCCTGATTAGACAGAGTTGCCTAGTCAGGCACAGACTATCCTTTCTGTGCAGGCTGGAGCTTCTTTAATGGGCTTGATGAAGACCGCACAGCCAATGCTCTCCTTAGGCAATGCTCTTGCTTGTTTAATCAACACTTAGAGTTACCTGTTGACATTTTGGAAACAAAATCAAGAGCCTTTGACAGGACAAAGCGAGCATTGTGACATTAAGAATATTGAGAATTGGTTCTCAACAGTGGATGAACACTGGGTGCTTATCTTCCAGAGAGGAGGTCTTTGTGTGCAGACTTGGCTCTAGGCAAGATTGTGGTGTTAGAAAACTTTGACGTTGGTGCTCCCTGTATGAGCTTCCCTTATTCCTGTTGAGAATTCCAAGTTATAAGGATCCAGTGTTGGTCAGGCAGTGAACATAGCAAATTCAAGGGATTAAGGATAGTTCTGCTCCATCTTGGGGATTCCCAAAAGGGCCAGCTTAGAAGGGAAGGGCTAGAACTGGGCAGCTGGGCCATTCTGGGAGTTGGGGCATATCATTCATTGCAGTCAGTAGAGAGCTGAAGGTGCCCTTCAAACAAGAAACAGCAACCTGATGGTCTCCCCAAAAGAGAGAGAGGATTAAAAAAGAAACCCCACAATGCAGCTTTCTATAGCAAGTACTTTGGAAACGCCAAATGAAGGGTAGGCTATCATAATTTTCCATAGTAGAGTCTGGGCCTATTTTTTCTAAGGTGGAAAACCTCAAAGTCAAATGCTTGTGAGACATAAAATGTAACGAGTTAAGTGGTAACAGGGAGTGGTGGGGACTGTGGCAAACAGAGAAGGTAGGCTCCTACCTAGGGAGCCACCACTACTCAGCTGCAGCTCACTGCTGTTAGGAGGAAAGCTTGGCCTAGATTTATCCAATCTTATGATTGTGAAGAGAAACCAGAAATTCAGATACTTATGTAAGAATTCACAATTTTTAAAATAATGTGCTAGCTATACCAAACATGTCTGTGAACCATATTTGGATGTATACAAAAAGATCTAGCTACATCACAGGATTGTGAAGAGGATAAAATGAGATGGAATAGAACCAACAATAATTAACTAGTGAATATGTATCATTAATGCTTTTAAGAAAAACCCACAGACATAATACAAAACAGGTCAGGGTCTGGTGACAGGTTGTACTTTCCAAAGATGGCTGCAATAACATCTCCCATCCGCATGCTATTTTTATAAGGTAACCATGACACTTTTTCTATCAAATGGTGGAGGTTACTTTTCCTCCCCTGAATCTGAGTGGGACTTTATGAATTCCTGAAACAATAGTATAGTGGAAATCATACGATGTGACTTCCAAAGCTTGTAAGTCATAAAAGTGTCATGCATTTCTGCCTTACTCCCTGGGAATGCTCACACCTGTAACCCAGCCTCAATACTATGAGGGAGCCCAAGGCCCCTGTGGAGTGGAGAGGCCCATGTTGAGAGGAACCAAAGCACCTAGCTCACACACTTAGCTGGGTTCTTAGCCAACAGCTAGCTCTAACTGGCCAGCGATGTGAGTAAACTATCTCGAAAGTGGGTCCTCCAGCTCCCATTTAAGCAGCCCCAGCTGAAACTATGAAGAGCAGAGACAAAGCCATTCCTGCTCAGTCTTGCCTGAATTACAGATTTATAATCAAAATAAATGAATGTCATTGTTTTAAGTCACTAAGCTTTGGAGTGACTTTTTACACAGAAATGTTGAATCTGTAGCCAGAGGCACTACTGGAAGGGCAAAGAAAGGCCCAAGATCAATTCCGAACCGCCAAAAGCACAGATACCAAAATTTTTAAGTTAAAAGGAAAAGATATTTTCTTTCCAGGTTTCCAAGGCTGAGAGAGAACTCATTGAGACAAATAGCAGGGGGAAATGGACAATCTGAAGCTTAATTTGAATCTGACATCAGGCTGAGGAAGGAGTGGTAACCCTTCCATAGCTGAATGTAGCATTGCTCCAAACTCTTTTTAAGTGTGAAGACTAAACATTTTAGTTGATCATCTGGGCCAGTGTTCCTCCAACTGTGATTTTTCACACTGTCCCCTGCAGCCAACTGTCAGAATGGGGCCTGGGAAGCTGCATTTTTCAGTCACTTTCCAGATGATTCTTTTGCACCTAAGAATCACTGATTGTTTCTAAGTTTAGAGATCTATACTTCACACATCTTCCATGTAACCCTTTAAGACATTTTTCCTGCAGTTTATTTCTTAAAGAAATGCTCATAATTTAACATTTAAGCCGTCCGCGTCTTGTCAGGGGAGGAAGCAGGGTTTCATTTCTCAGCTGACAGAGGACCTGTGTCCCCAATGACTGGATATAGTGGGCTTGGCATTAAGCTTGAAGGAATGGAGGAAAAGGGGCATCTGAGACAGATGGTAGGTAAAAAGAGGAATAATCATTTAGTTCTGCTCTGATCTTTGTTAATTTATTCTGCTGGTTTTGTGTTTGGTTTGTTCTTGTTTCTCTAGTTCCTTGAGGTGTGACATTAGATTGTCTATTTGTGCCCTTTCAAACTTTTTGATGTAGGGATTTAATGCTATGAACTTTCCTCTTAGCACCACTTTTGCTGTATCCCAAAGGTTTTGATAAGTTGTGTCACTAATATCATTCAGCTCAAAGAATTTTTAAATTTCCATCTTGATTTCATTGTTAACTCAAAGATCAATAAAGGGCAGATTATTTAATTTCCATGTATCTGCATTGTTTTGAGAGTTCCTTTTGGAGTTTATTTCCAGTTTTATTCCACTGTGGTCTGAGAAGATACTTGATATGATTTCAATTTTCTTAAATTTATTGAGACTTGTTTTGTGGCCTATCATATGGTCTATCTTGGAGAATGTTCCATGTGCTGATGAGAAGAATACATATTCTTCAGTTGTTCAGTAGAATGTTCTGTAAATATCTGTTAAGTCCATTTGTTCTAGGGTATAGTTTAAATCCATTGTTTCTTTGTTGATGTTCTGTCTTAATGACCTGTCTAGTGCTGTCAGTGGAGTATTGAAGTCCCTCACTATTATTGTGTTGTCATCTATCTCATTTCTTAGGTCTAGTAGTAATTGTTTTACAAATTTGGGAGCTCCAGTGTTAGGTGCATATATATTTAGGAATGTAATGTCTTCCTGTTGGACTAATCCTTTTATCATTATATAATGTCCTTCTTTGTCTTTTTTTACTGTTGTTGCTTTAAAGTCTGTTTTGTCTGATATAAGAATAGCTACTCCTGCTTGCTTGCTCTTGGTTTCCATTTGCGTGGAATGTCTTTTTCCACCTCTTTAAGTTTATGTGAGTCCTTACATATTAGGTGAGTCTCTTGAAGTCAGTAGATCCTTGGTTGGTGAATTTTTATCCATTCTGCCATTCTGCATCTTTTAAGTGGAGCTTTTAGAACTTTTCCATTCAACATTAGTATTGAGATGTGAGGTACTGTTCTATTCATGTTAGTTAGTGACTAAATACCCTGTTATTTTTCATTGCGTTATTGTTTTATAGGCCCTGTGAGATTTATGCTTTAAGGAGCTTCTATTTCAGTGTATTGTGAGGTTTTGTTCCAAGACTTAGAACTCCTGTTAGCATTTCTTATGGTAGTGGTTTGGTAGTGGCAAATTCTCTCAGCGTTTGTTTGTCTGAAAAAAGACTTTATCTTTCCTTCAGGTATGAAGCTTAGTTTTGCTGGATATAAAATTCTTGGCTGACAATTATTTTGTTTAAGGAGGCTAAAGATTAGACCCCAATCCCACTGGCTTGTAAGGTTTCCGCTGAGAAATCTGCTGTTAATCTGAGTTGACTGTGGGGACAGGAGCCTCTTCTGGCTGGCAGAGATAGACCATTGCCACTCCCTGTTCAAATATTCCTATAACTTCATTTTTTGGGCACTGTTTGGGCATCCT
The DNA here is from genome assembly GCF_002776525.5 of Piliocolobus tephrosceles. NCBI lineage: Eukaryota > Metazoa > Chordata > Mammalia > Primates > Cercopithecidae > Piliocolobus > Piliocolobus tephrosceles. The sequence goes on along the minus strand of NC_045434.1, from coordinate 127,804,719 downwards.
TAATCCACACCAAGTCACTGCTCAGTCTCAACTACCACCCAGAGTCCCACTGAGTCCTGCTTTCCTTTCAGTAGTAGAAAGAATTTAGGCTGCAAGAACTTAGGCTAAAAGTTAGAGAATGTGTGATTTTAGTAAAAATAATACCAGCAAATATTATTAAAATATTCCCTGCCTCCCTCCCTCCCTTTATTTTTTCTTCCACTATCTTTCTCTCTTTTTTGAGAAATGATCTCACTGTCACTCAGGCTAGAGTGGAGTGGTGCGATCCTAGCTCACTATAACCTCTAACTCCTAGCCTCAAGCAATTCTCCTGTCTCAGCCTCCCAAGTAGCTGGGACTACTAAAAATTAGCACCCAGCTAATTAAAAAAACATGTAAAATTGTTGGCCAGGCTGGTCTCTAACTCGTGGCCTCAAGCGATCCTCCCTCCTGCGCCTCCCAAAGTGTTGGGATTACAGGCACAAGCCACTACACCCAACCTATTAAAATACTGTCTTTTGGTGTAAGAGGAAATGCTCATCAGCAAAGAAAGACACTGAATCTAACATGTAAAGACCTATTATACGCAGGGTTCTTTGCTAAGCCCTCCCTCTGGGGGAAAGCAATGGCCCTTTGTAGGAGCCAAAAACCTTTAAAATGTTATAATCAAGTTGCAAGAATATGTATGTAGTAACATTCCACATCCACAAAAATTGTATGCACAGATACATATTAGTATATTTATTAGATAATCTGGAAGATCCTAATCACTGTGGCTATAACTTGGGGTGGGGTAGGAAGACCAAATAATAAGAAATTTGGAGAGAACAGGTCTCATTTGTTTAGAATGGTAGGGCATGCGGGATCAAATCAGAATTCCGAAATGTCCTTAGGCTATTGTTCACCCCTACATGAAGTGCCATCATCTGGTTTTCCAGTGAAGATGCAGAGGCTCCTATTTTTCCTTCTGGAATGCCAAAGCCCCTTGTTTTATGCTAATGTCTCCTCATTAGCGTAGGGAGAAATAAGATCAGGATTGCAATTAGGATTATTTCCTTAGGAGAGATTCTTTAGGGGCAATGATCCATTGGATGGTCAATCATACTGGTGAGGGACCTTGAGGAGTCAGGTGGAAGAATATCCAGCTTGATGCCTTTTGTAAGTCTTGGGACTTTAGGGCTAAACAAAAGTTAATGGGAAGCCCTTCCCCATTTGGTCAGAAGTAGAGGAGGGAGTGTGTGGGACAAAATGGGCCATAGAAGACTGCCTTTACTTACATTCTATGACTATTAGTTCAAATTGATGAACTAACATAATTTTAGCTGGAATTCTATTCTTTCTATGATATTTGCAATTTTTGCAGCATTTATAACATTTGTAACAGAAATATTAAAATAATAAACAATACGGTGAACAACTGAGAGGTTCATTTAGCTAAAGACAATGAAGAAAAGAAATAACATATTATAGAAAAAACCCTGAACATACCTTTTGATAGTTTGTGCTTAATAGAATAATCATCCTTCTCCCTTGGCTTATGTATGTACTTTATGATATATTTGAGTGGATTTATCCAGAACTGTAATTAACTGATGATTTATAATATCTAATTACTTAACTTACCATTCATTTTCTGCTGGGAGTACAACTTGAAGAGGGTTGAGTTCCAATTGCCAAAAATATTTGATTATCAGTGTCCTCATTATTCTATGGGTTATTCTGTCCTAAAGGTAGCTTTCCTATGAATCCAGTAGTGCACTAAATGGCAGTATAATTTAAATCAAATACTGTCTGCTTTCAAGTAAGATCTAAAACACTTACAGTCTTATTTGTCTTCACTTCCAAACAAAAATATCCATTTCCTGTATATTATTTTGAATAGGGGTAAAAATTAGGAACCATGTTTCCATGATCTCAGGATTCCAGATGTTTTGGGGACAGAACCATTCTTCCTGAATTTGTTTGCAATCTAAAACTGAAATTGGATTCCAAATATTATTATTTAGTATGGTTCCATCAACTGCCCTTTGGGAGAACATAGGTATTATTAAAAATGATCCCTATTTCTGCTAGCTGTACTGCATTATATTTCTGGTTACTGCCTATGTGGGTTGCTGAAGCTCTAAGAGTACAGGCTGTGTACCGTGGTAGCAATTTTCCAGGAAGAAGAGGCCCATATGTTTTCCATAAATGTATACCTTGTGCTTCTGCATCCAAAATGACTGGCCATGTTTTAGAGGCCACTTCTGCTTCCATTTGGATTAGCATGGTCAATAACCTTGTTGAGTCTGAACCCATGCATTTTCTGATTGTTGGGCTTTGGCATAGTCCCTTGTTAGCTGGGCAGTTTGATTCACCCATTTAGCAATAGCATCATTATCTTTCCATGCAGCTTCTCAACCCTCACTTTCCTTCTAAAAGAGTATGCTTTTTATTCTACCTAGGTTGGTAAGTATCAACTTTTCTTGTAAATGTCTTTCTTCATTAAATACATTCTCAACTTGTCTTAATGTCCCAGGTCCTGTCTCTATTGCATTTAAGGCTCTTTTTACAATTTAGTTTTTTTGGAAAAGAAGTTTAGTTAAGCTTTGTTAATAATGGAGTATATCTCCTTTTAGTAAAGTTGGTTCATACAAACTGCCATTCACTTTCATAGGTCAACCTGTAATTATCTCATGGAATAATTGATGTATTATTCCAGAAGGAGCTGGTCTTAGATTAAGCAAAACCAGTAGAAGAGCCTTGAGCCAAGAAATAGGAAAAGCTTTTGATAATTTTCTAGCTGGGTTTTATTTTTGATATATTCATTCCACCAATCAGAAGACTGGGCATGGGATGTACAATAAAAATATTGGAAAATAGGCCAGATTATACAAATTGAGTGAATTATCTATTCAGTGAAATGAGTTCCCTATTTCTATGTAATTTGGAAAGAATTCCTCAAAAGGAAATCATCCATTCTAACAAACATTTTCCTACTGCTTACACTGTGGCTTTTTCTCAAGGAAATTCTTCAACACAATGAGAGAACATATAAATCATAACCAATACATTTTTATAACCCTGAGCTGGAGGTAAGTGGATAAAATCCATTTGTCAAATATTGAAAGGGCCAGTGGGCAAAGTTAAATGCCCTTGAGATCTAGAAGAGGCTTTCCTGGATTACATATAGGACAAATTGGACATTTAGCATAAACCTTATGAACTACTGTGGGTGATGGTTTCCAGTAATAGTGTTTTCCCCAGGCAAATATTTTCTCAGGTCCCCACTGAATGAGTTCACGGACATGTTGTAATATAGGAAATTGATATCCCAAAGGCAAAATAGGGATTTGCATTTCTGTCACTGGGTCTATATTATATTTTGCAAGTTGGGGGAAAAGCATTCTCCTTTAGTTAGTCATATTTGCTTTTTCCACTTTGAAGCCTTTTCTTGAGCCCCTTCACTTTAAACATGGCCATCTCTACAGTTTCATTTGATATTAGCATTAAGCTAATTTTTTTTTTTTTTTTTTTTTTTTTTTTTTTTTTTTTTTTTTTT